>NC_141991.1:105786382-106092527 GCF_049901715.1 Pseudonaja textilis
CAGTATAGCTTGGTGGTCAAGATTTTGGACTTGGAGGTAGGGGAGACTGGTTCAGGGTCTTACTTAGCCAGAGTTCATTGCATGATTTTAGACTAGTGATTGCAATCCAACCTATTTCATACAGTTATTAGTGGATCTAATATTTGGAGAAATCTTAAGGAAACCGCACAGAAATCTTCAGAAACGTGAATGCAATAACACATACCCGTGGTGCTATGCGTATAAAATAAACTGCTCAAAAAAATAAAGGGAACATTTAAACAACACAATATAACTCCAAGTCAATCACACTTATGTGAAATCAAACTGTCCACTTAGGTAGCAACAGATTGACAATCAATTTCACATGCTGTTGTGCAAATGGAATAGACAACAGGTGGAAAGCAGAGGCAGTTAGCAAGAAATCCCCAATAAAGGAGTGGTTCTGCAGGTGGTGACCACAGACCACTTCTCAGTTCCTATGGTTTCTGGCTGATGGTTTGGTCACTTCTGAATGCTGGTGGTGCTTTCACTCTAGTGGTAGCATGAGACGGAGTCTACAACCCACACAAGTGGCTCAGGTAGTGCAGCTCATCCAGGATGGCACATCAATGCGAGCTGTGGCAAGGTTTGCTGTGTCTGTCAGTGTAGTGTCCAGAGCATGGAGGCGCTACAGGAGACAGGCCAGTACATTAGGAGATGTGGAGGAGGCCGTAGGAGGGCAACAACCCAGCATCAGGACCGCTACCTCCACCTTTGTGCAAGGAGGGACAGGAGGAGCACTGCCAGAGCCTTGCAAAATGATCTTCAGCAGGCCACAAATGTGCATGTGGCTGCTCAAGCAGTCAGAAACAGACTCCATGAGGGTGGAATGAGGGTCCGACATCCACAGGTGGGGGTTGTGCTTACAGCCCAACACCGTGCAGGACATTTGGCATTTGCCAGAGAACCCCAAGATTGGCAAATTTGCCACTGGTGCCCTGTGCTCTTCACAGATGAAAGCAGGTTCACACTGACCACATGTGACAGATGTGACAGGGTCTGGAGACGCCCTGGAGAACGTTCTGCTGCCTGCTCTAGCATGATCGGTTTGGCAGTGGGTCAGTAATGGTGTGGGGTGGCATTTCTTTATGGGGCCGCACAGCCCTCCATGCGCTCGTCAGAGGTAGCCTATCTGCCATTAGGTACTGAGATGAGATCCTCAGACCCCTTGGGAGACCATATGCTGGTGCAGTTGGCCCTAGGTTCCTCCTAATGCAAGACAATGCTAGACCTCCTGTGGCTGGAATGTGTCAGCAGTTCCTGCAAGACAAAGGCATTGATACTATGGACTGGCCCGCCTGTTCCCCAGACCTGAATCCAATTGACCACATCTGGGACATCATGGCTTGCTCCATCCAAGAATGCCCTGTTGCACCACAAACTGTCCAGGTGTTGGGGGATGCTTTAGTCCAGGTGTGGGAGGAGATCCCTCAGGAGACCATCTGCCACCTCATCAGGAGCATGCCCAGGCGTTGTAGGGAGGTCATACAGGCACGTGGAAGCCACACACACTACTGAGCCTCATTCTGACTTGTTTTAAGGACATTACATCAAAGTTGGATCAGCCTGTAGTGTTTTTTTTCCACTTCAATTTTGAGTGTAACGCCAAATCCAGACCTCCATGGGTTGCTAAATTTGATTTCCATTAATAATTTTTGTGTGATTTTGTTGTCAGCACATTCACCTATGTAATGAACAAAGTATTTAATAAGAATATTTCATTCATTCAGATCTAGGATGTCTTATTTTTGTGTTCCCTTTATTTTTTTGAGCAGTGTATAATGTAACATTGAATTATATGCTAATTTCTCTTGTGTGTGCATTATATTCTTGTACACAGGAGGTAAGGAGGACTACATTTTCCCTATTCACGGAATTTCTTCAAAAGTTTAAAGCTCAGTAATGACTCTATTGTGTTAAAAAATCACCAATGCTAAATGAAATGGGAATTACCACTCATATTCATACTGTGCATGCTTAAGCTTTAATAAATAAGAAAAGTTATTTTAGTCCTGTTGTTTTGTTATAGGGATCTATTTTTGAATTGAAGTTATTTCTGTGTTAATTTTGTTTTCTAATATTTATTATTACATATTACAAGGTTGGGAAACGACAGAACGATAAGAGAAATGGAGAAAAAATTACAAGGCCAGAAAGGACATTGAGCCTCCATTAACTGTATAACAGTCTGTAAACAATTCAACTCTCATTCTACATTTGAAAAAGCATAGTACTATTGGGAGTCCCTTTTGAAGATCTATTTAGCAATTAGACTTGTATGTACCAATTAATATATTTAATTTCACATTTTTGTTATCAAATAACTTAAAAGTCAAAATACTGCTTCTAAATAGAACACTGGGAAGCTTAAATACAAGATGGTTACCTATAAAGAGTTGCTGTAAATAGTCTTTTTTTCCCCTGTTTTCTTCTTGTTTCATACATTCAGCATCTATAAAAAACACTGGTTAGCTACGGGTAAAAATAAAAGCATATCAGCAAGATTCCAATATTTATTAAAAGGGAAATTTAAAAAATCGGTACAGGATCAATTGCTTTTTGCTTATGCTGCATACCTCACTTTTTAAAAACCAAAACCAAATATAGTTACCAAATATAATTACTTAACAGCAGTCAAAGCCACAACAATCATATAAAACTATGTCGCACATCACAACTTAGCACATCTTTTCCTGTATGGTATTCTGCACAAATACCACACAGGAAGATCTGTATGCAGTATCATACATGACCATCAGGTTCCTGTAAGGATGCTCACACCTGTTACTGCATAAGGCGGACCCCTAAAAGGTTGCCTTTTCTTAATCTTGGGCAAAGTCAGGCTCACTGGTATAAAACAGGACCCCCAAGGAGACCCAGCCACACAGCAGCCATTTTCTAGCCCATGGACGTTAATGCCAGCAAACTTTAGCACATATTTGAAACGTTCAAAGTACAATATTCTCCTATCCGCTAACCAGCAGGTCCAGATGTGCCAAATGCAAAGTCCCATAAGCCGAGGGCAGCATGACTTGAGAACCTGGGAGGGTACGAAGGGAAGGCTTTGAGAAGCTCCGGGAAGGAAGAAACCCACCTTCTACGTCACCGAAGTCTACAGCTCTCCTATCTCACGTCGGCTCTCCACCTTGAGATATCGCTAGCGAAGGAAAGAGGAACGGAAGGCGAACTCCTCCGGCCATCACGTTAGCAAAGGAGACCTTAGTAGGCCAGAGGAGGCGGCGCTCCATTGCCGGACCACTATTGCGCCTGCGCACTTAGAGGAACGCAACGCTGCCCCACAGCGAAGGGAGGGGGAAAAAATGTTCTTTCTGCGCATGCTCCTTGTAGTTCCCTTGTGCTCCACGCTGTCACAGGGTACGGCGGCGTGAGAGTTACTCGGTTGTTAGACCAAACGCTACTTAATGGAGAATGAGTTTTTACGCTAAGGTGTCTGATTTATCACTCTTCGTGGTCTTAACAGTGGCGTGGAGGGTTGTTCGGAGCCCTCGCTTTTTTTCATTTGCATTGATAGCTCCAGTTTTAGAAATAGAAAACCTCAGCTAAAGCAGTATCTGTAAAAAGTGGAGTGTGATCTATTATTGTTCAGAAATAATAGTACAAACCTGTGTGCCAACTCCTTATCAGAAGCTTTCGGCTTCAGCTACAGTGCCAGGTTGCATATACAGGTAGTCCTTGTTTTATGACTACAATTGTACCTAGAATTTATTTTGCTAAGTGAGAAATTTTGCCCCATTTTATGTCGTTTTTTGCGACACAGTTAAGTGAATCACTGGTCGTTAGTGAATCTGGCTTTGCCATTGACTTTGCTTGTCAGAAGTTTGCAAATGAGATCCCAGGGCACTACATCCGTCATATATGAACCAGTTATCAAGCATTAGATTAGATATGATAGATTATAGGAAGAAAAGAGACATGTAACTTTAGAGAGTTAAATTTATAACTCTACTTAAAATTGCTGGTAGAGAAGATCAGTAATCATTTATCCTTTTTCTTGTTTTACTTCTTATTTTTCCCTTTGAACTTTTTGCTTTCTCTTTGCTTTCTTTCTTTTTCTTACTTTGTATTTGTTTTTATATTCCATTGCAACTTTTAATAACATTTTTAAAAAAATTGTGCAAGCAATGGTATTCCATGTGATATTATGGAACTGAAAGTTGAAATTTGAAGAAGCAGGAAAGGAAGAATATTAACATCTTGAAATGATGTGTTGAAGAAAACTCCTTGAAATAGCGTGGACAACCCAGAACATAAACAATTAAATGGAGCATTAAATAGTCAATTCCAAGTTGTCATTTGAAGCACAAATGACAAGGCTCAAGTTATCACAGTGTGGACACAGGGCAGCTAATTATAACATGTAGTTGGTTTTCCAAACGTTCAATTTCAGCTAGGCAGGATGAGGTGAACTGTACCAATGTCCCAATATCAGATGTGAATATGTAAGTCATAATTTGTATAATGATGTCATACATTTTGTCATTTGCTTCCATAGTGGCACCCACACCACCACTCCTTCCCAGCAGATACGTTTTGCCTCCTTTCAAGCTTTTGCATTGGCATAAGTGGCTTTTGAGGCTACATAGATAATGCTATGCAAATTCTCCCATTGCCATTCCTTTGCTATCTGCCTTTTGTTCTAATTTCCAAGCTACTCTAGGGCCACCAGGTCTGATCTGTAAAAAACAATCACTAAATGGCAGCAAACTGGTATGAAACGGCAGTACTTGTCATCTTGTGGTCAGTGGGATTTTTGCAGACTAGATCAGTTGACCCTAAACAATTGTTTTTCCATGCAGTAGCACCATAGATTTAATGAATCTAAAAGCAATACAGCCCATAACCTTTTAGAGCTAAATACAGAAGACCTGTTTATTAATATTAATCAAGTCACAAGCAGTGCAAGGAAGAGCACTTTGTAGCTGAAGAGCCATTTTCATTCTCAACTATTAAGTAATTTGTGTCGCTTTGCAGTGAATATCACTCAAGTGTGTGATAAATATCCATGCAGATGATCATTGAAATGGAACACAGCTCTCTGGAAATGTCTCTTTTCCTTCCTGACTCCTACTGTTTTATATGTGTACTGTAACAACATAGATTGATGGCAAGTCCAATATTAACGTCTCTGAAATGCTATTGTGTCAGAATTTGACACTTCTACTTCATTAATAAGCGATTCATAGATTTATGGATCATGCTCTGTGTCATCATACCTTATGCTTGACATTCCAGACACAGCAAAACAATTCCCAAATTTTTACTTTTAATTTTTATCCCAAAGACTAGTGGAAATATTAATCAAATACCTAACAGAATTTATAGTTTTGTATTTTGATATTTTAGTGCTCTAAAGAGTTGCTGAAAAACAAGTTTCTGTAAGGGAAGGGCTGTGAACTGTGCTTTCACTTCTCCATATATGAAAATTGCCCAAATGGAAAGCCTCACCCACCTTCTAATAAATAGAGTATTTTATTGTGGTTGATTAATTATAGGAACTTTGAGAAGAAGATACTGTATATCTAACTAATCTTTTTGTCCAATCCAGCCTCTAACTTTCATAGTTCTCTTACCATTGAAAAAAAAGTAAAAAAGGAGTTATTTGTGGTTTATGTATGTTACCAGGTATAAAATATCCACCCACACTCCATTTTGGTGAATTAGGAATAACCAGTTATAATATTTTTCACTATTATCCTCCAGAGCTGACATCTAGAACCAGGGACTTGGTTTTCCATCAGTGGCCTATTTAAACTATTTTCTGCAACCCTTCTGATCTTATCTGAGTTTTTACATTGTATTAGTTTGTGGAATAAGCCACAGTAGCTAAGTCCATAGATAACATTAAGCCATAAACTATGGCTTAGTGATCCATGTGGTTGCTCCATCACCGGAGGCTTTTCAGAAGAGATTGGACAACCATTTGCCTGAAATGGTGCCAGAGGTGGCACATAGAGCCCTCTCTGTGGGTAGGTGAGCCATTGCTTTAGCTCAGCTCCACCGCGCATTCATACACGCCTCCCGCCGGCCAGCTGGTCTTTGGGGATGTGCGTGCATGGTTTGTGCACCCGGTGCTGAAAAGGTTAGCCATCACTGGTATGGGGTCTCCAGCTTGAGCAGAGGGTTGGACTAGAAGAGCTCCATTGCCCCTTCCAATTCTGCTATTCTATTATTCTGTAGTTCACTACGCTAAGTAAACCAAACCAAGTGTATTGTGATTGGAATTACTACTAGTCTTAACCCCATGTAAACTGTTTTTTTAATAGACATTTTTGTGCCTAAATTATTTTAATGCTTTAAAAATCCAGAGACTTTCCTCCCAAATCCTGATTTCCACTCCCATGATGATTCTTCTCATTTTGTCTGTCTAATTGACCCTGACCCCTGGACTATTTTTTTTCCTGAATACAAAACCAATCATATTTCCCAGGGAAATATACTGGAAAGGTTGGGTTTATTTTATTTAATACTGCAAATACTGAGAGTATTTGCACCAAGACAAATTCCTTGTGTGTCCAACCACACTTGGCCAATAAAAAATTCCTATTCTATTCTATTCTATTCTATTCTATTCTATTCTATTCTATTCTATTCTATTCTATTCTATTCTATTCTATTCCATTCCATTCCATTCCATTCTATTTATCTATCATATTTTGCAATTGCCCATTTTGCTTACAGAGGGACTTTCCATTATCTTTGTAGCAATATAAATATTGCTGTTCTTTATTTAAAAAAAAAATACCACTGTATTTTCCAAGGTTCTATCTCAGTAATTTCCCACGCAGTATGAGTGGTCTGTTCCTAAAGTTCTTCATTATATATTAATACTGTCCAATTATATACTTGCTTTGCAAGAAATACTCATATTAGAAGCCAAGAATCATGAACTATTCAAAAGGGTAAGTGGTTCACTAACCATCTCATTAACTACTTAATGACAGCTAGTGGCCTAAACCTTGCATACTCTTCCAAGTAGTTAGCATATAATTTTCAACAAATTGCTTTCCCTCTTAGTAGGTTAGACTAGGAATGTGTTTAGATCTCCTGGGGATTTAAAATTCCAGCTGAGCCCAACAGTTTCCTCTTAGTGCTTTAGTGATTTGCACTACTTCTTCATTCTCTAGTCAATTTCAAGTTCCTATGCATTCAGGCAAATATCAGAAGCGGGTTATGACAGTCAAATAGATCACTAATTTACTGTTCCAGGTAGGTTTATTAATGTGCAATTGTATTAGCATCCAAGCTTAATATACAAATTTGAAATAGTTTACCTAGCTTATAACCAAGTTGTTTAATAAAATTATTTTTTATGCATTTATGGCAGTTACAGTGTCTAGCGGTCATGGGATCACCTTTTGTGACAGCTGTGGTAAGTAAGGTCATGAAAAGGAGCAAAATTCACTTAACAACTGTCTGGCAGTTGTAAGTTGAGGACTACCTGTAATGTGGAGATGCAGCAACAAATGTATATCATCTACCCATTCAAGGGGATGGAAATGAGCCTCCGAGACACTGATGTATCCCTTCTTCTTTAACTAGACTGTCCTCAGATGGTTGTGCAACACAATAATATGTGGCTGATAAAATGGTTGAGAGAAAAACATTCAAGTCTTTACACTGCCAGTCTTCCCTTTAACAGAAAGGCCTTCAAACTTGGCAAGTTTAAGACTTGTGAACTTCAGCTCCCAGAATTCCTGAGTTAACATGACTGGAGGAGGAATTCTGGGAGTTGAAGTCCACAAGTCTTAAAGCTGTCAAGTTTGAAGGCCCCTACTTTAACAGATCATAGGGTTTCGGGGAAGAGCCCTGGTGGTGCAGTGGTCAGAATGCAATATTGCAGGCTAACTCCATTTCCATTGCCAGGAGTTTGAACTTCACCAGGCTTAAGGCTGACTCATCCTTCCATTCTTTCAAGCAATGGTGGGATTCAAAATTTTTTACTACCAGGTCTATGGGTGTGGCTTGGTGGGCATGGCAGGGGAAGGATACTTTAAAATCTCCAGTCAGAGGTGGTATTTGCCGGTTCTTGGAACTACTCAAAATTTCCACTACCGGTTCTCCAGAACTGATCAGAACCTGCTGAATACCACCTCTGCTTCCAAGGTTGATTAAATGAGGACCTAGATTGTGGAGGGAAATGTGCTGACTCTAAACTGTTTAGAGAGGGCTGTAAAGTACTATGAAGAGGTATATTAGTTTAAGTGCCATTCTATATTTCTATTTTCTGTTTATACGAGTGGCATAGTAAGGGTTTTGTACTGTTGCAGGGGTGTCAAACTCAATCCAGATCTGGCCTGTGGGGTGCTTAGATCTGGCCCATGTGGTCAGCCTGGAAGTAGCAAAGGACTGGCCCACGATGCCTCTACTAGTGAAAAGGGAAGGCTCCATTTTCACTGGCAGAGGGCTGCAGGCGGGTGAAAATGGGGCGCAGGGGGGCTCATGTGCCCCCCAGCTCCATTTATTCTAGCAGTGGGCTATCAAAACAAACTAAAAACAAAACAAAAGGAGAAGTGTTTCCCCTTTCCCATTTGAACATGCATGAAGGGACAGGAAAGCAGAAAGGGGAAAAGGAAAGACAAAAAGAAGGAAAAATGGGAAGAGAGCAAGGAAGGAAAAAGAAGGAAAGAGGGGAAGAAAGAATGAAGAGGGAAGGAAAAAGAAGAAGGAAGGAAGGAAGGAAGGAAGGAAGGAAGGAAGGAAGGAAGGAAGGAAGGAAGGAGATTATGATGAGAGTGAGGGATGGTCTCAGGGAAGTCCTGCCTTAGCACTTGACCACCACAGGTGCCCCTGACATGAATCCCATGTTATGCCCACCAGGGCCATGCCTCTGGCTATGCCCACCAGGGCCATGCCCCCACTCTCCCAGCCCTCCAAGGTCAAATACAACCTTGATGCGGCCCTCAATGAAATAGAGTATGACACCCCTGTACTATTGAATAAATATAACCACACATATAGGCAATGCATTTTGGGCCCTGTTCAGAAGGTAGCTGCAGGGTTCCATTTAAAATTTAGCACTCATTATTTTTCTTGCCTATCTGCTTCCATTTTTCTGTGCCTGAAGTCAGCTTGCAATGTTGTGTATATTATTTGTAGCCGGTTGGAGGCTAAGAGACCAGACTAGAAACAGGGAGCCTGAGTTCTAGTTGCACCTTAGGCCCAAAGCCAACTGGTTGACCTTGGGACATCACTCTCCTCCAATCCAGCCCACCTCACAGGGTTGTTTTGGTGGGGAAATTAGGGAGTCAAAAGAATATGGTTTTGGCTATACATTATGGATGTTTGACACCTTGAGTTAGTTATAAAACTAATAAAGGAATAAAAATATCTAAGTAAATAATTTTTTACAGTTCACCACAGCCTTGTTACCTGGAAGCAAAGAAAAAAAGTAGTTTGAAAACAAACTAATTATATTGTATTATTCACCCCTCCCTCTTTTCTTTGTCTTCTTTCTCCATCACCTCATTTTTTTTTTGGATAAAGTTTAACATTGGTATGAAATTCTCAGACGATAGATTGAGCATAAACTTGCATTATTTTTCTTCTTTTTTTTCCAGGGGGCATAAGGCAGACCTTGTTGTGCCTCTCCCAGCTTGGCATTTTGGAGATGTCCCTATTGAAATTTAAACTCCCTATTTGGTTGTGGTTACAATTGTATGTGAAACTGCAAGCTAATTCTTCCACATGCTCACTAATTTGTTGATACTTCTCATTCTTTCATCAGGCAGTCAGATCTTGTTCTAACTAGATAGTTTTCTGCCACAACCCGTTTGCATCACAAGCCATCCTCTAAAATGGGGCATGGAGTGGGAGGAAAGTTCATCGTTTTAAAACACTTTGCAACTTGCCAAGTCCTACTACAGACATTTCTAGCTATTGCAGGAATGTTTCTAGTGCAATAGAGTTTCCAGAGTGAAGTCACTTCATTTTGCTATGTAGTTTCAAGTAATTATATGATAATTTCCTTTGGCCAGTTTCCCCTGAATGGCAAATGAGGCAAGCCCAAAGTTCTCATACAGGTCCACTCCCCATGAAATCATAAGAATACTAATAAAATATAATGAAACATTTATCAGATCAGTTATGAAATCATCAGTCTCAGGAGACTTTTAAAGTTTCAGAAAAATATTAATTCTTGAATTTAAGGAAGCTGTGGAAGCACAATTGGATGCTTTGATACCTGTGGATTCTCTGCAGCTGAACTTAACAAAACAAAATAAAAGAGTTTGAAGGGACTTTGGAGATCTAGTCCAACACCCTGCTCTCAAGCAGAGAACCCGATACTATTTCAGACAAATGGTTGTCCAATCTCTTCTTAAAAACCTCCAGTGATGGAGCGCCTACAACTTCTGGAGGCAAGTTATTCCACTGATTAATTGTTCGAACTATCAGGAAAGTTCTCCTTAGTTCTAGGCTGAGGTTTTCTCCTTGATTAGTTTGCTGCTTGTCCTGCTTTCAGGCGCTTTGGAAAATAAAGATGTGAGGGAATCAATTATGAAAGCTACACATTCTTTCATAGGGTTTTTATTTTGATAGGAACGAGATGGTGGTTTGTTGAAGTACTGAGAAATGAAAAAAAAAATCATGATTTGGAAATCAAATCAAATATCTCTATTATGGTCAGCTTTTACAATAAAAGAGTACAGTAAAAAAAAGGGGTAGTTGAACACAACTCTTGGTTATCCAGGAAGGGAAAAAAAATAATTAGGTAGAAATAACATTTCTACCTAAATACCGGTAGTAGCTTTGTGTTGTTGTATAACTTGGTGAAGATATTTGGTCCCCTGATATGCAAATGTGGGGTCAGCATCCCTTAAAAATAATAAACAAAAAATCTGTGTGGCCCTTGTAACTGAAAATAATTGGGGTGATCAGGGCATGTATACTATTTCATTATCCAGTAAGAGCTAATTTAATGAGATTTTTTTTTTTAAGGGTCAGCTTTCACTGTAATCGCTGTACTATGTACAATTATTCTGATAACTGTGCTGTTGATAAAAGAAAATATATTCTGAGTAGTAGTTCAGTTAAGATCCTGTCTATGTTGCATAGTGGCTTGGTAACTATGGAAATATTATACAGGAATTGTAATGGCAGTTATGTATAAATAATGAATATGGTTACATAAGAACAAGCATAAGACCTGTGTAAGAATAGAAGATTGAAAACTTTAGCTGTAAACCATTGTGTGGACTTGAAAACAACATGAACATTTTGTTTCTTTATTAAGTTGTTGGACATGTATTACAATCAAAAGCAAAGTTAAGAAGACAAGAGACTTACAAATAATGGAGAATGGAAAATTAATTTCACTCCTATATTATTATTTATTTGGAAAATTTCTGATTAGTTACAATATTTGTATATTTAAGAATATATTGCTTATTTATTACGTAATTGTGTTATTATATTTTGATAATTCATGGATTTGATTGATTGATTCAGTGGTTATGGGCTATTAATTTGGTGTTGACTATTTGTGACCACATAGATTTTCTCCACAACAATCTGCCCCTAAGATAGTCCGTCGTGTCTTCCAACAGTGCACTCACTACCATCTTCCTTGCTGCTGGTTGTCCTCACCTTCTCTTTCCTTCCACCTTTCCCAGCATTCAAACCTTTTCCAGAAAGGTAGGCCTTCTCCTAATGTGTCCCTAGTATGATAATTTCACTCTGGTCATTCTGCCTTGAGCGAGAACTTTGGATTGATGTGTTTGATGATCCATTTTTGTTTTCTTGGCTGTCCATAGTATTCTCAGGAGTCTTCTCCAATACCAAATTTCAAAAGCATCAATACTCTTTCCCATCCTGTTCCTTCAAAGTCTAACTTTCGCTTCCATGGAATATCTATTTCTTGTACTGTCCTGATCTTTTGTTCATAATACTATTTTGTTGCATGGGATTTAATCAGGTCTCAGGAGTGAATTATGCCTATACAAAGACGGATTCTCTATTGAATAGTTTCCAAAACAGGGTTTAATTTAGGATGATTAAATGATTTCTTCTGGAATGCAAGTTGTTAATGAACATGTAAGAATCCCAAACTGTTAGGATTTATATTAGTTATAAATCTGTTACATGGTCTTACAGCACCTTAAAACTACTGTGTTTATTATAGCATTTATAGTAAATTGTTAATGTGAGTTAACAGTAATGTAAGAAGGTTTATGGTTTCTAATTAGGGAAATATATATGTTCATGATTAGTAATAGGTTTTGAATTTTGTTTCTTTATTTAGAGTAATTATTCACCCTAAATAGTTGTTTCACCTTTAAAATAGCATAACTGAAAGAACAGTTTATGTTTTTAAATATACTATTGATTTTTAATTTGAGGGCATAAATGCTGACCTTTTTTCTACATTTATGAAAAATGGTTATGCTGTTAAAGATTTTATGTTGAAAAATGTTTGACTAGCTTATAGCTTATAGAGCTAAGCTCTTTTAGAGGTTTACTCTTCAGAATGCAGCAGTAGGTGGAGGAAAGATCCAGTAATGCTGAGGATACATTGCAATAAAAACTAAAATCCACAATGACACCATTTATAGTGGTGGCACAGTGATTAAAATGCAGTATTGCAGGCTAATACTGCCGCTTGCCAACAGTTTGATCCTGACTGGCTCAAGGTTGACTTAGTCTTTCTCTCAAGCCCCAAGTAACAGTGGCGAACCTGAAGTATCAGTAAATTCAGTTACCATATATCTAAAAACTAATAGAAAAAGAAATACTAAGGCTAATATAAAATATGGCTATACATGTCATCTTCAGAGTTGACACTTTCACCCTTCCGAGGTTAATAAAATGAGGAGCCAGATTGTTGGGGGCAATATACTGAATTTTTAAATTACTCAGGGAGAGCTGTGAAGCACTGTGGAGTTATTGCTATTCATCTGGACGGAGTGTCTTAACAAAGTTTGGTATATTTATATTTCAGTACTTCAACCAGTCTACCACAAGCAGAGATAGGAGGAAGGCTCTTTTCACTCTTCTTCTCTTGGTATCACTGTTGAGATTGTATAGCTCAAAAATGCCACTATTATTTTATAATTTGGCTGGGAGGGTTTTTTTCTTATGTCGTAAGAAAAAAAAAACTTATGTTGTTTTCTTGTACCAAGAGACAACTTTTCAAACCTCTTCTATTGGTATCAAAATTGCTCCCAAAACAATACAACAGAGGTTTTCTTTTTTTTAAATTGCAATAAAACATGTGTAAAGAGTTCCCCTATACACAACAATGTTCTTGTCGTAGTTATATGAAATTAGGCAAGTTTATTTACCTCACCTGAAAGGCAACTTTGTGATTATTATCAGTTCTGCTAAAAATAAAATTACAAGAACTAGTTCCTTAAAAGAAATGTGAAAGTTGGTTCTCATCTAGCACAAGTCACCAAAATAATAAACTACGCAAGTAGTCCAGCCAAAGCAGCAGGCTTTCAAGCACTGCCTATTATAAAAAGTCAAGAAAATGGACAAGAGTTTTCGACCATAAGATTTCTACATATTGGTACTTAATTTAAAAGTCAGTTCTCACTATAATGCTTATGTTGTAACCTTAACTCCCTTTCCAATAAATATTACTAAGCAGAGTTCTGAGAGATTTATTCTTAGGATTCTTTTTCCCATCCCAATTGTTAGAACATATCATAAAAATATTTGGGGGACTAAGAGGACTAGAACTTACTTTTAGAGCCTATTTTTCCAGGCAAAGTTCATCCCACTAGGTTGGCTTCAACAGGCCTGCCAATTATATTAAAAAGAAGTCCCAGTTGATTGTAGATGTCTCATAATTAGCTGAAGATACAGAGCCTCTAGTTGTCAAATCTCACATATAGATTAGCTTGAATCAAATGGAGCTATTTTTGGAATTGCCAAATTTCAGGCATGGATTTTTGTGGTCAGTAAACAACATCAGCCTTGGGATAGTTAGGTAAAAGCCTGAAATTAACATGTCAAATAATCCCCTTGACAAAGCCAGAATGTATAAAATATGTGCTTGCCAAAACTGAGTACTACAGTAACAAATTTAACTGTAATTACATCTTCCAGATGGACTGGCACATAAAGTGTTTTAGCTGATGACATACCAGTGCATCTTTATCTCTGCCAATTATTTTAACTATTCTGTTTATTATTTAGCTGTAACTCTGCAGTGGCTGCTGTGTAATTTCAGCAACAAAAATTAATACCCCAGGGCTCAATCTGTTTATCTACCTATAATCTGCAGCAATAATGCAGCATCTGGATATGACTTTGGGACACTAAATTAGATGTTCTTTCTGTTCCGGACTAGCAGGCTTGTAGCCTGCAAATCTGATTGGCCCGCTGAAAGCCGATCGTGATTGGTCGCCATAGACTGATGCGATTGGCCAGTAAACGGGCTGCCGTGATTGGCCCTGCCAAGAGCGGCAAACTCAAATCGCCTTCATTGGCTGCCTAGCCGCAGCCAGCCCTATATAAGGGGCTGCTGCGGCTGGGGTTAGTTGCTCAGATCTGAAGTCACAAATAAAGAGCTTTAGTTACTATCTGAGTCTTGCCTCCGTTCTTGAACCGTCCTCCCAGATATAACACTGGCGACGAGGATGGGATGCGGAGGCAACAGAAGCTATTGAATTGAGCTAGCCGAAGGATCATGTGGCTGACAGGGCACAACGACGGCGACATGGCCAGCAGCGCTATACCACCCGCACCATTCGATCCAGCTAGCGAAGATTGGGACTCATACATGGACAGATTTCAAATGTTCCTGGAGTCCAACAACCTCCAAGATGCCACGCCCAGCAAGAAACGAGCTGTTTTTCTAACCCATTGTGGACCAGCCGTTTTTAAGATGGCTAAAGCCTTAGCCAAGCCAGCTGAAGTTAAAACCATAGATTGGGACACCCTTGCTCCCATCCTGCGCAACCATTACACCCCAGCCATGCCAACTCTCATTCGCAGGCATGAGTTCTACCAGAGGGACCAACGTGAAGGTGAGAGCATTGGGGATTTTGTGGCAGACCTGAGGAACCTGGGTGGTTTGTGTGGCTTCGCCAACCTCGAAGAAGCCATGAGAGATCGCATCGTCCTTGGCCTCAGAGACCCAACCGTCCAGAGCAAGATCATGGCCAAGGGAGACATCTCGCTTGCAGATGCCATAGCAGACGCCACAGCAGCCGAAGCCACTCGTAAATCAGCAGCACGAATGCGTCGAACCAGCGGGACCAACCGCCAACCCACCAACGATGCTGGGAAACCTTCAGACAAGTACACATCAACCACCCATCATGAAGACGTCGAGTCATCCTCAGACAGCGAGGAAGAAGAAGTCCACAGGCTCCGGTCAGAACGTGAGCAACGGGACCAGCGGGTCGCAAAGCCAACTACTAATGCGCCGGATGCGGGGAAACCATCCCGATCCGAATGCAGATTCTTAGATGCCATATGCCGCTTTTGCGAGAAACGGGGACACATCGCGAAGGTATGCAGAAACAAGAGAAATTCCAGCCCCAGACGGAGAGGGAGCAGCCCAAAGAGAAATGATGGCTATGCCACCATGCAAAGGGACCGCCCTAGCAACCAGTGGAACCGGTACAGCAGACCCCGAAGGTTTAACGACGCCCCCAGACGAGAGGAGGCTCATCAAACCATCACCATCGGCCACGCTTCATCACTTGACGCTAAAAAGATCCAAGTAGAGGTCACGATTGAAAACAAACCGTGCAACATGGAAGTCGAATCTGGGTCATCACTATCCATGGTATCCTGGAGAACACTCAAGCAGCTAGTCCCCAACATCCGACGCCAAGACCTCAGCAGTCAGACTCATACTGAAAGACTATCAAGGCAACCGGATTCCAGTCGCAGGTACCCGCCATGTGCACGTCTCGTTCAAGGGACATAAGGCAATTCTACCACTCACCGTCATAGACCGAGACCAGCCAAGTCTATTGGGTCTTCAGTGGTTCGCGCCATTAGGAATTGGAGTGGCTGGCATCCATCATACTGAAGACAATGACTGGGAGGCGGCTCTCATCCACGACTTCCGAGAAGTGTTCAACGAAAGCCTAGGCAAGTACAAGGGATCCCCTATTTCATTTAATCTTCACCCCGACATAGCACCCATTCGTCTAAAGCCACGCCGAGTTCCCTTTGCTCTTAAATCCAAAATTGATGAGCAACTGGACAAATTAATTGCGCAAGGCATGTTAGAACCTATTGACCACGCCCGATGGGAGACACCAATCGTCACCCCCATAAAACCTGACGGGTCCATAAGAATCTGCGGTGACTACAAGGCCACCCTCAATCACGTGCTACAGCAGAGCGCCTACCCAGTGCCAGTTGTTCAACATCTCCTGCATTCACTTGGGGGTGGCAAAATATTCGCAAAATTAGATCTGGCCCAAGCGTATCAACAGCTACCAGTTGATCCCGAGACTGCAGAAGCCCAAACTATAGTCACACATCGTGGTGCATTCAAATGCAACAGGCTCCAGTTTGGTGTAAGCGTAGCCCCAGGCATCTTTCAAAGCCTGATGGAGAGACTATTACAAGGGATAAAGGGGTCATGCCCTATTTTGATGACGTATTAATAGCAGCACCCACAAAAAACCAATTAGAAAAACGTCTCAGAACAGTCCTACAGAGGTTCAAACACGCTGGCCTCAAGGTTAAGAAGGAAAAGTGCCAGCTTTGCACAGAAAGGGTGGAGTTTCGTGGCTACCTCCTTGACAAGCAAGGAATCCACCCCACAGAAAAAAAAATTGGCAGCTATCAAAAACGCCCCAAGACCCAAAAACAAAACCGACCTCCAAGCCTTCCTGGGACTTATTAACTTTTATAACATCTTCCTACCCCAGAAGGCGACTGTTGCTGAGCCCCTTCATAGAATACTCGATAAAAGGGCATCCTGGAATTGGGGACGTCGGGAGGAACACGCCTTCCAGCAAGTAAAAGACCTCCTTACCTCAAAGGCAGTACTAATTCAGTATAACGAGACACTTCCTTTGACTGTCACGTGTGATGCCTCACCATTTGGGGTAGGGGCCATCCTGAGCCATGTCCTACCAAACGGCTCAGAAGCACCAATTGCATTTTTTTCACGAACTCTATCAAAAACAGAAAGAAACTACAGCCAATTAGATAAGGAAGCCCTTGCTATTGTCTCGGCAATAAAACGATTTCATGAATATGTTTATGGGAGACCGTTTTCTATTATAACGGATCATAAGCCACTACTTGGGATCCTGGCGGGCGACAAACCTACTCCACACATTCTCTCCCCCAGAATGACGCGATGGTCGGAATTTCTCGCTGCCTACGACTATCAATTAAAGTACCGCCCGGGGAAATCTATTCCCCACGCAGATGCCTTGAGTTGCTCACCGCTACCCGAGCCACAGGAAGACCCAGCTCCCACACTCCCCGTACTGCAAATAGAGACAATGCCATCGCCTCCACTAACGGCTCAAGACATCACTTTTGAAAACAAGAGAGACTCTTGTTTGGCACGAGTTCTTGGCTGGGTGGAGAGGGGATGGCCAGATTACGACACTAAGGAAATGTTTAAGCCGTTTAAAAACAGACAAACGGAACTTTTTTTCACAAAAAGGGTGCGTTTTGTGGGGAGACCGAGTTGTTGTACCAACTAAGTTACAAAAAAGGGTCTTGCAAATGCTACACAATGGACACCCGGGCATTGTACGTTTGAAAGCGCTGGCAAGAAGTTATGCCTGGTGGCCAGGTATAGATAAACAAATCGAAACCTGGGTCGCCTCTTGTAACAAATGCCAGGAAAACCACTCAGCTCCACCTAAAGCCCCACCAACAGAATGGGAAACACCCAGGGGTCCTTGGTCTCGCATTCATATTGACTTTGCAGGACCTACGAGAGGCCGCACCTTCTTAATAACTGTTGATGCCTACTCAAACTGGCTTGAGGTCAATAAAATGAAAGCAACCACTACTGAGGCGGTCATTAAAAAACTGAACAGACTCTTCGCCACAGACGGGTTACCAGATGTCCTGGTCTCTGACAATGGGCCCCAATTTACTGCCTTAGCCTTTGAACAGTATTTAGCGGAATGGGGCATCCGACACGCACTCACATCGCCGGCTCATCCTGTGGCGAATGGCCGGGCTGAACGAATGGTTCAGTTTATGAAAAAAACCCTACAGAAAATGGATCAAGGCAACATCCACGACAAAGTCACTAGAATGCTGCTCCTACAACACATCACACCAAACAGCACGACCAACAAGTGCCTAGCTAAACTCCTGATGGCCAGGAAACTCAGATCGCCTCTAGATCGTTTGCACCCTGCCTACACCCCGGAAAAGCCCCTGGGTTCCAGCAGCAAGCACCGTGTTTTCAAGGTAGGAGACCTTGTTTTCGCAAAAGTTTTTTCTGGGGATCCCCTTTGGATTCCTGCCCAGGTAACTCAAGTTACGGGTCCCCGCTCCTACCGTCTACTCACCACTGATGGCAGACCATGGAAACGCCATATTGACCAACTGCGCTCCAGACTAACCACATCTTCCAACCCTGACCCTAACTTTGACACTAGGGGGGGAGGGGAAGCAGTGAACTCAGAATTAGAACCAACACCTGTTTATTCCTAGCTATCACCGAGATCACCGCACCATGGTTGGCAACACTCATCAGCTGCAACTGAGACTGGACAGTCGAATGCTTCGCCAGGAAGCAGCAACCAGGCAGGTTCAGCGAGCCCCGGGAGCCATGACGGTAACAGCGAGGCTGAGGACTTCATCACCCCGGGGGCACCAGAGGAGAGCCCTAACCATGACACCGGTCCACCGTTCCTGTTTGATCCAGCAAGCAGTCCATCTGAACCCGGGTTTGAACAGGGTCAAGCGGAACTGCGTAAGTCAGGCAGACAGGTGCGAAGACCTGCTTACCTGAGAGACTATATTACTCCACCCCTTAAACGGAACTGAGAGGGGAGGGGTGTTCCGGACTAGCAGGCTCGTAGCCTGCAAATCTGATTGGCCCGCTGAAAGCCGATCATGATTGGTCGCCATAGACTGATGCGATTGGCCAGTAAACGGGCTGCCGCGATTGGCCCTGCCAAGAGCGGCAAACTCAAATCGCCTTCATTGGCTGCCTAGCCGCAGCCAGCCCTATATAAGGGGCTGCTGCGGCTGGGGTTAGTTGCTCAGATCTGAAGTCACAAATAAAGAGCTTTAGTTACTATCTGAGTCTTGCCTCCATTCTTGAACCGTCCTCCCAGATATAACACTTTCTTTATTCTTTATAAATATCCTGACATGGAAATAAATGCATAGTCAATGAAAAATAGAAACTCACTTTTTATATTCTTGTGTTAGTGCTTTACATCTTCAAAATACTTCACCTAGGTATCATTTTACTACCTTAAATGTTAAACTATGAAGGTTTAAAATATATTCATTTATAAAAAGTATTTTCTTTCCAGGCAAGACTTAAATTTGAATGATGCAAGATGAAACACTACCACATGCAATTATCCTATTGCACTGACAAATGTTATAGGAGATCCAAACAACTTTCCATTTGTAACCTTCCTTGCTTTCCCATTACTGTGCAAATAGTCCTTGACATATAACAGTTTGTTTAGTGACTATTTGAAGTTACGACAGCATTGAAAAAAGTGACTTACGACAATTTTTCATGCTTCCAACCATTGCAGCGTCTTCATGGTCAGGTGATCAAAATTTAGATGCTTGGCAACTGACTCATATTTATGGTGGTTACTGAGGTTGTGTGATCACCTTTTGTGACCTTCTGACAAGCAAAATCAATGAAGAAGTCGCTTAATTAGCAACTGCAGTGAGTCACTTAACTGTGGCAAAAAAGGTTGTAAAAAAGGGCAAAACTCACTTAACAACTATCTCCCTTAGCAACAGAAATTTTAGGCTCAATTGGGTTCGTAAGTTGAGAACTACTCATATTTCTTCTCTCCTTGTTTCCCTCCACAAAATGAATGGAGGAATGAGAAAGATTTATTAAAGAGGAAAAAGTGCGATAATCCATATTATCATTCTGGTAATCTAAGAGCCAGATGTCTGGAAACTTCTGTATCAGTTTGTGTGAGAGGCATATTTAGATCAACAATATGCCTCAAGGATCTCAAGGAATAATACTTAAGAAAAACAGCTTTGATCCTTAACGAGCTAACTTTTGGAGCATTGTAAGTCTTTCAGCTCTTTACTGATGAACATTTGTTTCCTATTTCCATTTTTTTAATCTAAATGCAAAGAAAAAGTGTGAAAAAGAAGGTAAAGAAAAAAGGATAACCACAAAACAGAAAAAGATTGCTTATTTTGAGTCAACAAGGAGGAGGAGCTACATCAAAGACTTCCTTTAAAAGGGGTGGGCATAAGTGTTTATGGCTTGAGAGTAATCTATTGGGGGATAAGTATGCAATAAAAGAGATCAGAACAAAAGTGGGAGGATAAATGTCTCCTCTTCCCTCCCTCCCTCCCTCCCTCCCCCTTTCTTTCCCTCTCTCCCTCCCTCTCTCTCTTACCACCCATATCCTTGCATCTTTTTCTAATATTTTCTCCCCTCAAGTGGCCAGCTTCTCCCCCAAGTGGGGGAGAAGGCTCTTTCCTGAGGTCTGAAATAGGCCATCCTCCAATTGCAGTTGTCCTCTCCCCTGTATATGAAATCAGTAAACTTCTGATTTAATCAAGTAACCTAAAATAATTAATTTATTTTATTTTGTACTAATAACTCAAAGAGGCAAGTGTAACCAACACACCTTGCTCCTCATGTTTTCCCCACAACAGCAACCCAGTGAGATGGGTGGGACTGAGAGAGAGTGATTGGCCCAAGGTCTCCTAGCTGGTTTTCATGGCTAAGGAGAGACTAGAACTCACAATCTCCCGTTTTGTAGCCTGGTGCCTTAACCCACAATTGAAGCTCTTTAATCATTTCCCCTTTCTATAGCTGCACTACCTTTTCAAATATCCTAGTCCAGGATGAGAATAGTGTACATTCCCCAGAATAGATTTATTTTGCTAGGCGTTTCAGCCTTTCCTCACTCATAAAAGCTTCCTTGTAATTTCCAAAGGGGGGATATTTGAGTGCTGCAGTGATAAAATTGGATCGCTTGCAAAGCTGCCTTTTGATTTTTCAGCAAAGTTAAGAAAAGAGCTTTTAAGAAAAGGATCAGAAAACCTTAATCATTCTAGATAATAAGAAAGGGGAAACCTGTAAGGAAAACAAGCTGCTCTCTATCCTTCCATCTTCACAGAATAGCACAATTTCCAAGTACAGCATCACTGAATTTTTTTTTTCTCTCTCTCTCTCCCTGGTGTAATCAGAAAGGACAAGCTGATACAAAGAACATGTAAAATGATTGCCTTGGGCCCCCACAAATTTCCATTATGAAATTCAATGGAGAAAAAAAAAGGGTAGGGAACAGTTCCTAGAATTGTAGATCAAGACCCCATTGAAGGCTAAAGGTATTATCTGTAATTCATAACATAGTGAACTAAAGAAGATTATTTCAGTATCAGTGGAGATGTCCAAATAACAATAAAACCCAGCAAGAGTTTCCAGCCTTTTTTGATATTTATTCAAGGCTTGCCTGTTAAGAATTCAGCATTATGAATATTTCCCCAGCAGTTTTTAGTCAAATACCAAGATGCCTTCCCAGTAAAAGGCTGTTCATGTACTTTGCAATGCAAATGCTCTGGGGGCAAATTCTATTTGTTTTAAACCAGCATGTGCAAATACTAACCGGAACGCTATAAGTTCCTTTAATGGAGATGACCCTCAGAACCTTGGGGAAAAAAAATGTTACAAAAGCAAAAGATCACACCATCAGTTGGGTTTTCAAAGAAACCACTACAGGTAGTCCTTGACTTACAAAAGTTCATTTAATGACCATTCAAAGTTATAACAGCACTGAAAAATGACGTTATGACCATTGCAGCATCCCCATGGTCACATGATCAAATTTAGATGCTTGGCAACTGGTTCATATTTAAGTCAGTCGCAGTGTCATGTGAACTCCTTTTTCAACCAGCCAAGTCAATGGAGAAGCCAGATTCACTTAACCAACATGTTATTAACAAATGCAATGATTCACTTAATAACTGTGGCCAAAAAGACGTAATATGGGACAAAACTCACTTAGCAAATGTTTCACTTAGCAACATACATTTTGGGGCTCAATTGTGATTGTAACATGAGGATTGCTTGTACACTTGCAGACATAATGTCCATAAAACTTCCCAATCTTAATCCTATACATTAAATATACATTTAAACAACAGTTTTTAAAATGCTATTGACTGGAGACAAGGGACCAACCAAAAAAAACAACACACAGAAAACTGCAGAAGATGAAAATTCAGGAATGTAAAAATAAAACATAGTTTGCAACTCCCAAATAGCCCATTTAATTAAGAAGTATTTAACACTAAGGGTGGAAAGATATGTGTAGTTTATAACATAGCAGTTTTCCAGCAATGAGAGAGATGAATATGTTTATTACATGCATTTTCTGGCATTTTTAGTATTCTTGCCCAACAGTTCTCTCTTTTTTTTAATTTTAATGTCTTCTTTGAAGAGCTATTCCTATAATTTTATTTAACAGGCTGGAAAATTTGTTTTGTACATCAGGGTTATGTAATTCAACATAACTACTAATTTTATTTAGTTGAACAAAATGTGCCTGGGAAGCGTGTATAAAGGGTTTTTTTTTTTTTTCATTTAATGCAGGAAGGCAAAAATTGACAAATATTTTTTTCTCCCTTTACCAAAGCCATCTGTGGATGCAAATGTCTTTGCTTATTGAAAAGTGACTGAAGCATAAGAAGAAAATATGAACAAAAAAGCAGGTGGTGCAGTCCCTTTCAGTTTTAACAACTGTCTGATGCATCATATAAAATAAACTACAGTATGGTAGCATAAGATATGCATCATATAAGATATAAGATAAACTACAGTAAGGACAAAAATCAGAATCAAAAGTCAGTTGAAAGACATGGTGATCAGAATCAAAAGTCAGTTGAAAGACATGGTGGGCAAACAGCATTCATAAACAGAATAGATGCATTTTATCAAGGTTGTAATGTAAATGGTTGGAGTTACTTGGGAAAAAATGATTTTACATAATTTTTAATGCCATAAACTGTCAATTTTATGCACCTGCTTATGTGCATTCACACATTCTGAGTGTTATCATCTCACTTATGGAATAATGCAATTCCTCAAAAGCCTTCCTTTCACTTCAAGAGTATTGAGAATTCCTCAAAAGCTTTCCTTTCACTTCAAGAGTAAACATTTTTGAAAGTTCTAACCATCAGGTATGGAAATAGCTAATCTCATCACTTTATTCAAGTGGGGAGAAAGCACTTTTGGAAAGTTATTGTGTGATAACATAGATAAATAATGCAAAGAACTATGTGTGTCAGTGTAGTCTAAAGCTCCAAAAAGGTAGAGGTCAATTGAATAATAGGAGAGGTCCTACTGACAGAAAGAGCAGTCTTAGAGTAGAACCAATAACTAACCACAAATTAGCATTCCTCTGCTTGGATATAGCCTTCTGTTGGGAAAATTTGGATTCCTGCACTTCCAATTCTATGTTCTTTCAGATGTCCTGGTAGAATATAACTAGTGGCAGTAGGAACGTACAGCTTACAGCTCCATATTTTCCATCTATACATCCCTAATAACTTAAATATAGCGCCATGGCATCAGAAGGAGAAAAGTAGCAATAATTGATGTTATTCCAAGTTAAGGCCTTGTTAACATCATCCTCTGATTCAGGTACACGTAAGTTCAATTCTGTGGAGATTTGGTTTTTGTTCCAGAATCAGGTTATAAAGTACAGAATATGCAATGTACAATCCTAAACATATTACAGAGTCGGCAACCGTTTTTGTAACTAAACGTATATCTTCAGTCTTATGCTGCTGCAGTCATCTCTCATGTTGGCATGAATTTCAGCCTGTTTACAAAAATCCCTGTCAGGACTGAAACGCTTTTGGAGATAGTTGGTCTGGTACTGCTGCTACCACATTGTGCCTCTGTGTTCTGCCAGTATTCTGTTCTAAGGAAACAATTCCCAAAAATGAATTATTTTTTCATCCTGTGGATAAATAATCATGGACATATATTCTTTCATACATATACACTTACAAAACCAGTTTGGTGTAGTTGTTAAGGCATCAGGCAAGAAACTGTGAGACTGTGAGATGTACTTCCACTTTGGAGGTAAAATCTTCTGGGGCATTTTGAGCCAGGTTTTCTCTCAGCCCTAGGAAGAAAGGAAGGGAAAAATATTGTCAAGAAAAGTGAGGGGACTTGTCCAGGCTGCCACCAGGAGTCGACACTACTCCTAGGCATACACACTCACACAGACATACACAAAGAGACACACACAATTAAACTGAATTTCTGTATTCAACGTTAAAAGCATTGAGATATACATAAATCTAAGCACAACAATCAGTTGGTCCTTGTTCTCTAATGTCTTCTAGACTTACGTTTGCTAAAGCTGTAATAGTACAGGAGTTCTAATATTTGCACTGCAAATCGAAGGTTGCTGGCATGAAACCCTAAAGAAACCTATACTGCATATTTTAATTACTTTTTTCCTCTCCCCCACTTTCCCCCTTCAGTGATTAACCTATCATGAGGTAAAGACCACCAGTCCAAACAACAAGAGTACTCAAGGTGACATAAAAGGGAAAAGAGTTTTAAAGCCACAGCACCAAAACACTCTCATGGGTAACATTCACAACATGGGAGAGAGGGAGTGTAAAGTGGCATCATCTGTTCCTGTCTTCCCAAAATAATTGCTGACCAATATGATGACAGAGCAACCAGGCAGAGCAGATAAGCCCTTTGTATTCCTAGGATTATAGGATTAATCAATTTGAAAGTTAGCCAGTTCTGTGCTTTAATTTGTTGTGAATATAAACTTGAACCAAAAGTTCCTCTTAGCTTCAGTCTGATGAGCAACTGCCTGCAGGCCATTTTGATCCAACTTAATTTTTGTGAATTGTCAGGCATATCAAGAAATCTCTCTTGAGATTTCTGTGGCTTTCTAAAGCTAAGAGATGCCCAGGCATATGGTGAAGGGCGATTGCCTCGAGGAATGGAGTTTTTATATTATCTGAAATGGTTGCTGGAGTTTTTGTATCATTTGAAATGAGTACATGCACAAGAGGACCACATATGCATGCATACATACATATATTATGTATCTGTGTTACATATGCATGTTGAAGTCAATATGGCTCAAAAAAATGTCTTAAAATAATATCGCTTAGTTGGACTGGATTTTCTTTTCAAAGACGTCCAACCTCAGATTTTTGTCAAACAGCAAGACAGAAATAATTTATATTTACTTTCTAGCTTTCTTTTTTGGAGTATGGAATCTTGGACAAAGGAATAGAAGTTCTTCATGCCAAGTTTGTTCCTTCCTTAATGAAGAAAAAGTTGTAAGCCCGTGGTGGGTTTCAAAGTGGTTTCCACCAATTCGGTGGCCGTGGCTGGATGGGCACGCTTTGCGCACACACAAACACTTTGCGTGTGCTCACACGCCAAATGTGCACTTTGCGTACAGGCAGAGGCTTTCCTATTCACCTCCTGCAATTCTGCACTTTCCCTGCATCTACAACAGCTGAAGTGCGCCAATCTGCTGTGCCGTGCAAAGCAGCTGCACTTCAGAAGCAGGATATAAAGGTTGGGAGCCTGGGAGGGTGGCCCCAACAGCAGATTGTCTGAGAGAACTGTTTTGGCCTCCGCTGACCTTCGGAGCTACCGGCTTGGCAGAACCAGGCCAAAACGGTAACATCCCACCTGTGTTGTAAGCCTTCCTGGAAAATTCTTCCTGGAAAAGTCCAAATTTTGGAAAAATCTACCTTGGTGAAGAGCCAGGGAACAGCTAAAAAGCAACTTGAATGCCGGTACTAAAGGAAAGTGCAGTTTTATCTTTAAAATAGTCGAACCAGTTTCATCTTGCCCAAATTTTCCTAAAAACATTCTAAGATCCTCTGTATTGCTTTGTTCAGGTGTCCTAAAAACACTCCATTGTGATGGATATGTACAACATTTGCAAGAAGAGTCGAGGATCAAATATACTTCTGAGACATACACAGTCCTTGTGTTCCATAACATACTTTTTGCTACACAAGTCTGTGTTAGGGCGAATCGTCATACCAATTAGAGAAGGGTCTGTTGCATAGAACAGGAAAACTTAATAGAGCAAGAAATGGAGGGGAATTGGAAAATGCTATTTTATTTAAAGTCCTCTTGAGGTGGTATCAGAAGCACAGAATAGGGTTTTTATTTATTTTATGTGTTTTATTCCCCTCCACCCAAAGTTTTCTTCTGAGAGATTTGCTTAGAAAGGTTATGAATTATGCTAGTTCTTAACATTGATGGACTTCTTTCTTCATTCTCCAGATCTATAAAACCCTGGAGTGTTTTTTTGATTTCTTTTTTGCTCTGTCTTGGTCAACATTATGAGAAGAATTATGGTGAAAACTGGAGAAGCAATGCAAACCTTTCCATAGCTACAGAAAGACCTGAAAAGTGCCTCCTTCTCCTTTTCAGAAAATAGATTGAAAATAGTGTGTCTCAGAGGTCTCTCTGTGATTCCTGGAACAATAGTGGAACAAATAATCTTAGTTCAGGGTTTTTTCTTTCTTAACTGCTGAAATTGAGAAACAGCAAATAAATGCAGGAGATGAGCAAGAGTGTTGTTCTCTCTTTTATCACAAGAATTGCATTGTTGGAAATGATTTTAGAACTGTTTTTAGATGTCTGCGCTCATCCTTTGACATGAATGTGGTATGATCAAAGAAAGCTGTAGCTGAAATTTAATTCAGCACAGCAAATTATGAGTTAAACATTTACTGAATCTGCTAACATCTGAGTCAAAATATTTTTTTTTCAATTTTTTTCAGCGTAAATTTTTTAAAAATGCACATTTGGAACAGTATGTTTTTGTATGCACATGTTGAGGTCAGCTGCATATCACAACAACATTTTGGGACAAGTTTTGTTCCAAATGCATTGAAATAGCAATAGCACTTAGACTTATATACCGCTTTATAGTGCTTTATAGCCCTCTCTAAGCAGTTTACAGAGTCAGCATATTGCTCCCAACAATCTGGGTCCCCATTTTACCCACCTTGGAAGGGTGGAAGGCTGAGTCAACCTTGAGCCGGGTGGGATTCGATCTGCCAAATTGCAGGCAGCCAGCTGTCAGCAGAGATAGTCTGCAGTACTGCATTCTAACCACTGCGCTACCGAGGCTCTCATGTATGTATGTTAATGAAACAAATACCAATTTTGTGATTTAAAAATGGAAAAGACGCATACCTTTGATAGATTGGATTCATGAATACCTTTGCTAGCACAACCGATAGAGGCTGGATAGTTAATCCATACACTTTTGGGTTACAGAAGCTGTTTTGTTCTTCGAGAACTGTTAAACTTTTTTTTAAAAGCAAAACAACATAAGATGACAAACAACCCAAAGGAAAATATTCAAATATATACATGAACATACACTTCAATTTTTCATGGTGGGTTAAAAAAATGACGCATTTACCAAGTGTTTAAATTCAGGCTTTGTTGAAAGAATAGAAGAGAATGTAAATCTTTTAAAGAACATAAACCAACCTGAAGCCTTTTCAATGTGATGAACTCAGCTCCAATTACTCCAGCCTGCCTGGTTGCTGGACAGCTGAAATCCAATACATGAATTCTCCATGTAAATGAAATGGAGACGTTGGAACCATTCTCAATTTCTGTAGCCACTAGATGTCAGCAAAGACTGTCATCTTTGTTGGCAGGGGGCTGTATTTTGCAGTTACCCAAATGAACAGTCATAAAAATGATGGGAAAATAACAGAGAGCATAAAGAAATCTTTTCATGGATTATTTTAACCATTGCCAGGATATTGTCATATTCTACCCAGTGGCACATTTTGGAGTTATGTTTGAGGATTTATTTTCTTTCTTTTTCCTGAGTTTGGATGCACTCAACATGCAGACACATGGAATTTATAATTTATATATAAGAGACGTTCAGCATTATTTTGATACATACACACATAGATATGCACACATATACACACAGAATGAATACAGGGAGTCCTCAATTTACAACAGTTCATTTAGTGACTATTCGACATTACAACAGTACTGAAAAAAGTGGCTTATGACCTTTTTTCACACTGGCAACAACTGTTGCAGCATCCCAATAGTCATGTGATCAAAATTTAGCAAGTAATTTATAGTTATGAAAATTTCACTGTCCCGGGGTCATGTGATTACATTTTGTGACTTTCCAACAAGCAAAATGAACGGGGAAGCCAGATCCCCTTAACAACTGTGTTACTAATTTAACAAGTGCAGTGATTCACTTAACAACTGTGGTTAGAAAATAGGGCAAAGCTCATTTCATGAATGTCTTGCTTAACAACAGAAATTTTGGGCTCAGTTGTGGTTGTAAGTTCAAGGACGATTTGTACAAGAGTACAAATGGAATTTGCAAGGTGCACATGCTTGAGAAAGGTAACATTCATCAACCGATATAGCTGGTTTAATGGAGCATGTGTCATGCATTTTTTCCTATTTGTTCTCATTCAAGTTTATGAAAGAAATTCCTTTTCAAATTTCCTCAGAAGAGAAGAGAACTTGGCTAGGGAAAACTTCCATGGGAATTCCTGCCCTTACAATATTGACCTAGAAAATGATCGGATGGTGTATTATGGTTCGGTCTTTCAGTGGCCCATCCTCTCTCCGGTTGTCTGCATCCTCCCTCACTTTTCATGCTTCCATTATATTCTAAGGGAAGATATCATAAAACATCTCCTATCATTGGTGTTTGTTTTTTTATTGTAAAATGTGGGCATACAGAAAGTGTATGATTGGAGTGATGGAAAGCTATGTAACACAAAAAGCAACAACATCAATAATAGCATCTTCTGCTGACTCCGCCAATAAAGTAAACTCAAGGCATCCCCAAGAGAAATTTGACAAATACTCTGAACATAAGGAAAAATCAGTAGAATCTTTTCCTGCAAGGGGAGAAAACTGAGATATTGCAAGGCTGATTTTGGCTCACTGGATAGAAAACACATGGATGATCCAGCTAGCCTCTTGGCTCCTAATATGGAGTTGAAACCTAACCTGGCACTGATGGGCCAGATCATTACATTTACTGCCATGTTACTATTTATTTAGCTAATTGGGTTCACCGGACGCTGGTTTGGAGATGAAACAGAGCAAAGTAGTAATAACTTATCCCAAAGTCTCACTCTCCTCATAGTTCCACATGCTGTATAATAATGATAGAGAGGACCAAATTGGTGGAAGTTTCCTATTAATTTCTCAGAAGGTATATTGCTCTTTCAAGCCTTTGGGGACCAGCCCAAGAAAGAATGGAGCAAAGACCTATGACATCTACCATTTCTACTGCCTAATAATACTGGCATGATCTCTACCCCAAAGATTTAATCTAGTCTGTTCTGATTCCTCTCTCTCCCTTTCTTTCGCAAGCTCTCCCAAACATCAAATGCAATATTGCAAACTAATTCTGCAGTTCGATTTTCACGGTCTCAAGGTTGACTCAGCCTTCCATCCTTCCGAGATTGGTAAAATGGGGACCCAGATTGTTGGGGGCAATATGCTGACTCTGTAAACAGTTTAGAGAAGGCTAGAAAGCACTGGGAAGTGGTATATAAGTCTTAGCGCTATTGGTATACTCCTCAAGCTATAGGCTCGATTGTACTGCTCTTGCTGCCAAGAGTCTGAATTCATTTGTCATGGAGATTTTTCTGAAATAAGCTGAAACTTTGCTAAACTTTCTTAAAATTAGGCTGAGGGCCATAAGTTATGCACCCTGATTTACAGCATGACAGGCTTCTAGGGGCTTTGATATACTGTATATCAATTGTCAGACTGAAATAACCTACTAGGGCATCTAAATTCCACCCAGGCCAGAAGTTCAATCAGAAAATAATGAAATATAGCAGGTCTTGTGCAGATAGGAAGCTCATCAAAAGAATAAGGAAGGAGGTATCTCTCTGGCTATAAAAAACTGCAGAACTCAAATAGATGCCAGAGCAAGAAGGATCCCTGTGAGGACACCAATTTCATTTTTGAGAAGTGGCTCTGATTATCCTCCCTCCAGGAAAAGAGGACAAATCATGCACTGCCTCTATCATCTGCAGAGGAGAATAAGTACCTATCCTATTGTCTCTCCTTCCTGCCTCTTGCATGCATTTTGTTATTCAATGCCATGAGAGCTAGAAACTTCCCCACCTACAGTGATGAAAACTGAAATTCAAACAGGACACCAGCTTCTTTCTTTCTCTGACTTGCATTGAGGGGAAGAAATATGCTCTGCCCTGGCTTTACATCAATGTTAGCTTATTTTAAAAAGCACCTTTCCTTTGATGCCTGGCAGGCCAGTTAAAGGCTTTATAAAAGACCTTATCAATCTTCTGCATTCCAGGGACTGGGGTGGGGTAGGAAGCGATAAACACAGGCACAGCTAATGAGATGAATTTACCTCAGGTTTCCTTTCATGCTGAATCCTTGTGTGCTGTTGACTATACAACACAGCCATGTCTTCAGCACTTCTAGGAGGCTGGAGAGGTAGCCGGGAGATTTAAGACATTTGGGGCTGCTGCAGAATAAATGATCGAATTATTATGGATTGCAGCTAGCAGCTAGGCAAGGTTCCTGGCACTTATGTTCTGTAAGAATCCAGGTGCACATCCACACCCATCCACTCCCTTTCCCTTTGAGTGGACATTAATTAGCTAAGTTGCTGTTTGCTGCTATTGAGCAATCACTTGGTTTACATTTTAATCCTCGCCAATTTTCTTTTTCTAGTTTGCTGATGAAGTCACCCTGAGATTGCCTTCTGTCAGAAATAGGATAAGGATGGGAGGATGACTGTGATTCTGTCAGATGAGGTGGACCACAATTTCCAGCAGCCCCAGCTATCATGACCAGGGATGGCATTTGCTAGAAGATGCAGTTCACTAACCTGTGGGAGACTCACCAGTTTTCCTTTTGGAGTAGACAGTTCTAAGTTAGACAACTGAATGTTCTGACTTGTATACAGCAACATTCTATGGTCTCATATATAGGTGACAACATGCAGATTGTACTGATTTGTCATAGACAGTGTGGAGGCCATCTGAAGGAGTCCATGGGCATTTCCAAACAGATTGTGGTGTTTTAACTTGTTTGTGCTTTCTCTGCTCTCTTCTAAAGCAGACCATCTTTGTGCTGGCTCTCTATGCAACATCAGCCCTTTGATTAACTAGAACACGGGTGTCAAACCTTTGGCATCATGTTGCTGTCACATGATGTTTTGTGATGGTTTTCCCATTTACAGAGATGGGGTGGGCATGCCCTGTGTGTGACACACCCAGGCCGTGGGCTGCCAGTTTGACACCCCTGAAATTGTAGCATGTGGAGTGAAGAACTCAAAAAGTTAGAATTTTCCACCTGGCTTTTAGTAATTTTCCCCAGCCCTAGTTTTAAATTAGGTGTGAAGCAGAAGAAATGACTTAAGGAATAAGAATATTCTTGGCATTCAGTGTCAGGGGTTTCTAAAATTTATTGACATTTTTTTTAAAAAAATGTTTTACTCCACCTTGAGCTCTCATTGTTATGTTTCAGCTTTCACTTGATTCTGAAGATTTTAAAGTGAATCTTTGATTAAAGCCAGAGATTTTTCTTGTTGGTTTAATGGACAAATAGATTGAAAGATCTTATGAAACTTGGTTTTCATATATGATAACAGTGGTGAGACTTTTATATCCACAAAGGTAGAAGGACTTACAAATACCTACATGGAAGAATGGATGGTAAAGGTGATAGATTTTAATTGAGATGATTAATTTGAGAGCTTTGATTTAAAAAAAAAAAGACTTTGATCAATCTTATTTCTACTTGAAAATCACTTTTGAATTTTTTGCAAGAAATTATAAGAAATGAGATGTTGATTTTGGGATTTGACAATGAGAATTATATGGAATTATACAAACGTAGACCTTAAAGTAGGAGTTTGCTGCATTGTTTATTTGTATCTGTAACAAAGTCAGAAGTCATTCTTTTTTATTTTTCTTATTTTTTCTTTCCTTTTTTGCACATTTATTTTTCTTTTTTCTTAACCTTTTTTCTTTTTCAGTTCTTTTTTCTTGCCCATTTATCTTTTAATCTTGTTTTTTTATTAAAAAAAAATCAATAAAGTTCTGTAAAAGAAAAAAAGAGGAAAATTGAGGGAGGAGGGAGACCATAAAACATGGTTTTGTTTAGATTGAAATCCTTTAAACAACAAAAAACCAAGGCTTATATACTTGACAAATGAAAGAAAGAGTTTGGCAGAAATACCTTAAGAAGGATAATCTGAAAAGCACTGAACCATTGAACAGAGTAGATTTTAGTGGTGTCACTCTAGAAATGCTCATTTTATAAAAAAATCTAAAATATATGATGGTCATAAAAATTTACTGAGTCATCTGTTTGAACAAGTCAGTTTAACAGCTCAACGAGCAAACTGGACATAATTGCATTTTGGGGCCAAAACATCTAATGTCCCCAAATAACAAGTTAGAGAATGGCTATGTATATGCACACTTCCTTACAAGAAAGACCTGCCTTTAAAAGCAAAAGCATGAAGATGCCTAGATTATGCTTGTGAGAAAACATACCATAAACAGAGTCATACTTTTTTTCTGTATAAAAATGATATATAAATCTGCCTAATTTCAAGGTGAAGGACTAGTGCTGCAAAAAAAAAAAAAAAAGATTTTTGGCCCTTTGGCTAAGGTCGAATGTGTGGAGATGATTCCTAATTATTCTGCCCAGGATATCTTATATGGAGAAATTAAAAAAAAAAACCAGAAATTTGTACTTTCTGCTTACAAAACACCACAGGTTGATATTAATTGCCATTAAAGTCCAAATGAATTCACCATAGAGAGGGTATAGTGAAGTATGAGCAGACTGTTTAAGGAACAGAAGCCTTTGACTTGCCAGAAATAGAACAGAAAATACTCTGATAGGGTTTTCTTAAGACTCTCCTTAAGAATATAGGGATGGGGAATCAAAGAGACAACAGCTGTTCTTCCAATTTTATTGTAGGCAAAAAGACAGCTGCTGATAGCACCATGCAGAAAGCCTGCTTGCATTAAAGAGCTGGGATAGAAACCAGGAGACTGTGAGTTCTAGTCCTACCTTAGGCACAAAAGCCAGATGGGAGACTTTGAGCCTGTAACAGTCTCATAGCCCAATCTACCTCATAGAGTTGTAGGGAAAATAGAAGAGGAAGGAGTATTAAGTATGTTTACTGCCTTGAATCACTCATAAAGTAATAAAGCCTGGATATAAATCTAACCAATAAATAAATCTGACCTATACAAACAACACTTAAATAAAACCTTCCTTATCACATATCTTTTAACCAGCACTGGATAAATAAGAATACCCCATTGATTAAACAAACTGGGAAGAAACAATGCCCTAATCAAGTTTGATAGGACAAGCTACCATATATAAACAGCCAGCAAATTCCACTCCCCGATGCACTGATGATGTTACCTAGCCTGATGATAAAACATCCACAAGAACAGGAACAAGCTCAGAGAACACCCCAACCCAACAATTGAAGGCTGAGTTACATATATTTCCCAGTATAGATGTTACCATGGCAACTCCATGTACTGTAAATGTGTTTTTTCAGTTTACAAATCTCAGGGATATGGACAGGATGTATATAGAGATGAGAACTACAACTGGGTATTCGATCCGTATCCTTTCTTGGCTGATTAAATGGGATAATATTCAGTATAGAAGGTAATCAATGGCTCTTTAATGATTGCATGAATTGCCATCACACACCTTAAAAGAGTTGTTTTGCTTTTACTAAGCCTAAATCTTCCATTGATATGAGTAAGGGAGATGACCTTGACAGAGATATGCAAAAACCATTACCAAGGAAAGGGGTGGAAATATTTAATTCCTGGAAATCATGATGATATTTGGCAGGGGCTCAGGCAAACATCTCCCTGATTCACTGGAACATAAGAAGATGGGTGGATAAAGAAAGTAAAGACTTGAAAGATTCTGTTGCTATACCCTATCTCAGTAAAGTATAGTTCTAACGTTTTGTGGAGATAACTTTCTAGTTTACCTAGGATTACCTAGTGGCATGACATAAATCTGTACAATTATAGTCAATTTCAGATAATCAGTTTTGGGGTGGGGGTGGGAATGGTGATAGCCTAATATTTCCAGACATATTTGAATAATTTTCATTTTTGAACCCATTTCAATCAGGTGTCAAAAAGAATATAATTCTGAAACTGTCATGAACATCTTAGTGGGTGACCTACTAGATAGATAGGGAATATGTCTCTGCTATTTCTTCTGAACCTCTCTGTGGATCTTGATAAGATCAACGGAGGTTATTTTCTAGATCACCTGGTAATATCAGTTGGCTTTGGGGTGCTGTTCTGGTCTTTTCTCTTGGGCTAGGTCCAGAGCTTGGTGCAGTGAGTAATGTTGGAGAACTAAATTGACCTGACATCCCACATGGTTCCATCTTGGCCTCCACACTGTTCAACTTCTACTAGAGGGATCATTTGAAATGTTAGACTGTAGTTACCCTAATATGCTGATGACACTCAAATCTATTGCTTCTAACCATCCAATTCTATTCCATTCCATTTCGGCAAGCAAGCTGAAATTAAACCCAGATAATACAGAAATGCTATTGGCGTTGAAAGACAAACTTGATTCAGGGACTGAAGTACAATCTCCCATTCCATTCCCCACCATCTAGTCAGAGCTGAAGAAGCTTCTTGGATGAGAAGTGAAATGACTTCGAAGAAAAACACCAGAAAATCCAGTTACCTCTTGAAAAAGCACCTTTGGGACAACCATGATCTGAATGACTGAGAATCTCCATAGACAAATCTCCCCCAAAGCATTACTTTTAGGAACCTAGGAGTGCTTCCTTGAACCTTTTGCTGTTTCTGGATTTTACTGCAGGTATGAAGAGAAATGCTTTCACACCATTATGCCTAGAGCACCAGCTGCAGCTTTCTCAAGATGGTTGATAACCTTTGCTGAACTGGATTTGGCAAAGGTTATCCATGTGTTGGTTCATGTCTTTGATTATTGCAATGTGCTTTACTGCTGGCCATCCTTTATAATTATTCAATAATTGTAGTTAGTGAAAATAAAGCACCTAACTCCTAATTAACTCAAGTTACAGGAACCAATATACTGAACCTGTACTGAAAGATCTGTCTGTTTGCCAGTTAACTACTAGGCGAAAAATTTAAGATTTGGTATTGGCTTTAATTTAATTGTACTTTGTTTTATTTACTGAATACCATAGATAGCTAAGAAAACAAACAAATGGGTCATATAACATTTCAACCCAGATGTCTCACTCAAAGCACAAATAACTAAGCTCAAATTATCCAACTTTGGATCCAAATCTTTGGAAAAGGTTCTAATGCTGAGAAAGAGAAGAGGAGGAGGATTAGCTACAAGAAGGACAGCTTCAGTTAAACTAGCAACTACTCAAGAATCTGGATGAAGTTACTGGAGTTAGCACTGGGAACACAGATTACACCCAAAGGTACTTTTTGAGAAACTAATAGACATATTTGCTCAACTTATACATAACCTATTTTTTCGGGCAACCCCTATTTTGTAAAAATAATAAAGTTTCTCAATATTCTATTGTTTAGATATGTAGCATCACATCATGTGAAAAAAGAGAGACATCCGTAGAAGATGAAAGCTGTTGTGGAATAAAATGCAAGTGATAAGTACTTGTTAATTAAGGTTCTAGACAGCTAAAGGCAATTAATCTTCCCCAAACTGACTTTGTGTTCCAGAAGTATTTAGATATTTCAGGGCAAGAAATCTTATTTGAAGTATTTTGGGGCATCTTATGACAGATTCAGAGAAGTTCAGAAGAAGGCATCAAAGCTGATCAGTGGACTAGTAACTAAGTCTTTTGAAGAGAGATTTAAATAAGTAGATATGTTTAGCCTTGGTAAATGATATCATTCTTCAAATATTTGAAAAGATATTTGACTTTAGTTGCTTAACTTTGGACAGTTTTCTAAAGTGATCATGCAGAAATTTCTTCCCACTGCTTCACTATCAGAGGAATTATAAGATTATATTCCTATTTCTAACCATCATCAAATTGTCATTGGATAGCAATATCGGAATATCTGCTGCTTTGATTGGTACCCTTTAATGACTACCCATATTGGCAGAACGTAGCACATAAACAACACACAAGTAACCCTTAGCTTATGACCATTCATTCAGCAACCATACAGAGTTACAACAGCACTGAATGAATGATGGCTCCAACTGATGCTTGGAGTTCTGGCTGTCCCAGCACCCCTGCAGGCATGTGGTCATGATCTGGGTGCTTATAACTGGCTGTAATGCCATACAATCATGTGATCGCTATCGGTGTCCTTCCCTGCTAGCTTTCCCAGAATGTCAATGGAAAAGCTAGCAGGGAAGTTCACAGATTGTTCACAAATGAATACTTCAGCTTCAACCATAACAACACAAGAGCAAACAATAGATACAAACTCAAGGTTAATTGCACCAAACTTGATTGCAGGAAATACGACCTTCAGCAACAGAATGGTCAATGTCTGGAATGCTCTACCTGACTCTGTGGTTTCTTCCCCAAACCCCAAAAACTTTAACCTTAGACTGTCTACTATTGACCCCACCCCTTTCCTAAGAGGTCTGTAGGGGGTATGCATGAGCGCATCAACGTGCCTACCGCCCCTGTCCTATTGTTTCTTTTTATTTTTCTTATATGTATCCATTTCATGTATTCATAACTATGTTTATACTTATACCTATTAACTTGTAAGCGATTGACAAATCAAATAAATAAATAAAATAAATTGCTGGAGTAAGTCTCTCCCACCCATATTCCAGCCTCAGTTGCCTGTGTCTCATCCTGTAGCTATGGACTGTGTGACCTATCTACTACTCCCAGAAACTGTGATAGCCTATTTTCTGTCTGAAGATCATGCCATGTGTTCATGTCAGCCTTTGCATGGGGCTGATTCAAGTGTCATGTGGATGTTCTCATTAAGTTCCCTCCTCTAGTCTTGCTAGCAGTGCGCCTCCTCCCCGCACTGTTGCTCCTTTGCTCTAAAAAGGAAGGATTTGCTCTCATTCTGTCTTAGTGATTAATGTTGAAAAAGAAGGCCAGCGTGTAATCTGATCCTACTGTCCCTTTGAGCACTCTCATTAAACTACAGCTTCCAGGTCCTTTTGGAGAGAATAATTGCCATTAGAATATATTTTTTGTAGAGTAACATTTAACAACGTGTGATTGTGTGTGCATGCATAGATGCCACATATGCATCTCAGAAATTAACATCCTTTGTTAATTAAAATCTAATGCAGATACAACAGATATTAGAAACATTTATTTATTTAGAAAATTCATATGGTTGTCAGTTAAAAGCAAACCTTCAAAAATACATATGAAAAGAACCTCAAAATACAAGCACAAAGACAACATTAAAAAAAACCCAACCACATCAACTGAGACACCATTGCAAATTTACAACTGAACCTATAAAACCCAGTTTTGCCTAGTGGTTATGGCACCGGGCTAGAAGCCAGAAGATTATGAGTTTTACATAGTTCTGGTTGAATAATTTTGAACCAGTCACTCTCTCTCTCAGTTCAACTGACCTCACAGGGTTGTTGTGGGAAAAATACGAGTAGGAAAGAGCATTATGTAATAAAATAATAAAATAAAATAATAAAATAAAAATAAATGAAATAAAATAATAAAATTAAAATAAATAAAACAATATAATAAACATATTGGAGTGAACAAACATTCTAGCCTGAGGAAGGGTCAAGTCTTCATAGCCTTCTGGATCTCAGAGGGGAGGTGGTTTCAGTGAGTAAGCACTGTAACCAGTGGTAGGATTCAAATTTTTTTTACTACCAATTCTGTGGGTGTGGCTTGGTGGGCGTAGCAGGGGAAGGATACTGTAAGATCTCCAGCCAGAGGTGGTATTTTCTGGTTCTCTGAACTACTCAAAATTTCTGCTACTGGTTCTCCAGAACTGGTCAGAACCTGCTGAATACCACCTCTGCTTATAACAGAGAAATTATATCCCCTAGGTGACATGGTTTGATGAGGACATATAGAGAGTCCCTCATTGGACAAAAATAAAATATATTTCTTTCCTCACTTTTGATATATGTGATGTTGAAGACTAAGCACTATTAATAGTGATCATCTAATCCACAGGTGTCAAACTCATGGCATCATGTTGCCATTATGTGATGTATCACAATGTTTTTCCCCTTCGCGGAGCTGGAGTGGGTGTGGCCAGAGCATGATGCATCCAGTTTGCAGGCTGCTAGTTTGACACCCCTGATTCTAGTCTAATTAACTCTACAATAAATATATTCCATGATACATGTTTCACCTTAAATAGCTGCACTGAGGAAGAAAACAAAAACAAATTCACACGCAAAACAATTGTAAAAATAGTGATTCAAAAGATGATACTACTTTATCTGAAAGAGGTAGATCTTTTTCTAGAATAAATATGATTTGGTCTCTAAGACTGTGACTTGTAATGTTCATAAAATGGAGATGTTACTGGAGAGTCTCTCAGACAATAACCCAGTGGCTTTAATTTTAAAAGAAAAAATAACTCAGGTGGAAATTGAATGAGATGTTGTTGCAAAAGGAAATAGTAGTGGAGAATTGTAAAAAGAAGCTAAAAGGATTTTTTAAAAAAATCTTAAGAGTGGCTCAGAAATCAGAATGGTTTGAAATGCAAGCAAATCTTTTATAACCGGCTATATGAGGCTGACACATAGAATGTAACAGTGAATTTAAAAAGAAAATGCAAGAGAAAATACAAGTGATTTTGGAGCAGATTAAAAAAAGAAGAAGAGTTTTTAAAAAGTTCACAGGGAAACAACTATTACCCACCAACTGAAATTTCTACAGAAGCAACTCTCTGTTTTAACACCGAGGGACATGGAAATAAACATGAATTATGCAAAACAAAGAGTTCTGAGTTTATAAATAAACTGAGGAAATAATTGGCATACAAGTTGTGAAAGCAAAAAGAAAAGAAAATAATACTAAATTTACAAGAAGAAAATACTGTAATGACATAATGCAAATTTACGAAAAGCCTTTCACCGATATTGTTCTATTCTATATAAAGATTAAGACATTTCCTTTGAAAAAGTGGATGAATATTTATATAGACAGAATTTCTGAAGAGAATCAGAGGCAACTTTTGAATGGGGGTATAACAATAAGCATCGGGTTTGTTACTTTAGCCCTCAAGTCAAGAAGCTGAAGCCAAACACCTAGATTACCTTCCCATCATTTTAGGACATTTCAATCAAGCAAATTTAAGGAAAGAGCTCCTAAAATATTTCCAGCATGTCAATTGTCCCACTCAGGGGTAGGATGCAAATATTTTTACTACCAGTTCTGTAGGCATGGCTTGGTGGGCGTGGCCATGTGACTGGGTGAGCATAGCTTCCTCTTTTTTTTTTTGCAGCACCCATCCCCTTCCGCTCCATTTTTTTTGCCTCCTGGACCTCAGGGAAGCCTCCTGGGTGAAGCAGTAAGACACAAGAGGGATCCCGGCCCAGCTGATCATCAGAACAGCTGATCTTTGGGAGGAAAAAAAAAAAGAAATACCGGTTTGTCTGAACAGGTAGCTGTTTTTTACTACTGGTTCAGCCGGACTGTAACATTTTTTTACTACCGATTCATCTGAACCAGGCCAAACTAGTAGAATACCATCACTGGTCCTAACACTGGCAAAAATACTTTAGATCACTGCTACACAACACTAAAAGATATATTATAAGTTTATAGGTCTTTACCACAAGCAGCTGTGGGACAATCTGATCACTGCATTACTTAACCTTGTACCTGCCTACAGACAAAGATTTAAAGCTATGAAACCAACAATTAAATCTGTGAGAACATGGACTGATGAGGCAAAGCTGAAGTTACTAGCTTGCCTTGATTGCACTGATTGAAATGTTTTCGAAGTTACCTCTGCAGACCTAGATGAGCTCATAGATACTGCAACATCATATGTCAGTTTCTGTGAAAACCTATGTGTACTGATCAGGAACCTGTGAACATATAGTAACAATAAACCTTCGTTCACAGCTAAACTTAAGCAGCTACGTCATTCCAAAGAGGAAGCCTACAGAAAAGGTGACAGAATGCTGTACAATCAGGCCAGAAACGTATTAACAAGAGAGATCAGAGCAGCAAAAAGAAGCTACTCTGAAAAGTTAAGGAATCAGTTCTCAACAAATGAACGAGCAAACATGTGGAAAACTCTTAAAAACATCACTGGCTACAGCAAACCTCCTTCCCAGGGAGAAGGAAATCAACAACTAGCAGATGACCTGAATGTGTTTTACTGCAGGTTTGAAAGGAAACTACAGCCACCTATCTCCACAATCCCCATCTCAAACACACCAACGACAGTCAAATCTTCTACAACTGACCACATCGCAAACAACAGCCAAAGCTCCCACAATTGACCCAAACCCATTGGGTTCACAACCTCTGGTGATCACAGAGAAAGAAGTGCAAGATCTATTTCACAGACAAAAGCCAGGAAAAGCACCAGGCCCAGACAAGATCTCCTTCTTGCTTAAAAGTCTGTGCTGACCAATTGGCCCCCATCTTCACTCGAATCTTCAATAAATCACTAGAGATGTGCCATGTTCCTTCTTGCTTTAAGCACTCTACTATCATCCTAGTGCTAAAGAAGCCAGGGAACTGAATGACTACAGACCAGTTGCTCTAACATCTGTAATTATTAAAACCTTTGAAAGGCTAGTGCTGTCCCACCTGAAAACTATCATGGATCCGCTGTTAGATCCCATGCAGTTTGCATACTGAGCAAATAGATCGACAGAAGATGCTGTTAATATGGCTCTGCACTACGTCCTGCAACACCTTGAATCCCCAAATGCCTAAGCAAGGGTCCTCTTTGTAGACTTCAGTTCGGCATTCAATACCATCATTCCAGACATTCTTCTAACTAAACTAAACCAGCTAGTGGTACCTGAACACACTTGTAAGTGGATCATAAGCTTCCTAACAGACAGGAAGCACCAGGTGAAGCTAGGCAGAATCACATCTAATACCTGTACAATTAGCACAGCCCCCTGCAAGGCTGTGTACTTTCTCCACTTCTCTTCTCCCTATATACCAATGACTGCATCTCAAACAATCCATCTGTTAAAATACTGAAGTTTGCAGATGACACAACAGTGATTGGTCTCATTCGAGACAATGACGAATCCACATACAGACAGGAGGTTGTACAACTTGCCTCATGGGGTAACCAGAACAATCTGGAACTGAACACACTCAAAACTGTAGAAATGGTGGTAGACTTTAGAAGAAACCTCCCATACTACCACCTCTTACAATACTAGACAATACAGTATCAACAGTAGAGACATTTAAATTTCTAAGTTCTATCATATCACAAGACCTAAAATTTGACACCTTATGTCAAAAACATCATCAGAAAAGCACAACAAAGAATGTTCTTTCTGCACCAACTCAGAAAGCTCAAACTGCCCAAGGAGCTGCTGATACAGTTCTACAGGGGAATTATTGAGTCTATCATCTGCACCTCTCTCTATAACTGTCTGGTTTGGTTCTGCAACACAACAGGACAGACACAGATTTCAGAGGATAATTAGGACTGCAGAAAAACCAATTACTATCAACCTGCCTTCAATTGAGGACCTGTATACTGCATGAGTCAAAAAGAGGGCTGTGAAAATATTTACAGACCCCTCACATCCTGGACATAAACTGTTTCAACTCCTACCTTCAAAAGAACGCTATAGAGCACTGCACACCAGAACAATTAGACACAAGAACAATTTTTTCCTGAACGCCATCACTCTGCTAAACAAATAATTATTGTAATGTAATGGCGTTGAAATTTATATTATATTATTGTCTTAAAGTTTACAAAAACGTGTATCTTTGGTACATGATGCCAGAAAAATTATCCAGAATGTATAAACAGCATTCCAAATCAGTGTCAAAAATGTGATCAACATGAGGGAACATTCTATCACACTTGATGGACATATAAAAAAACTTTAAAAATTTTGATTCAAAAATGAACACTGATATGGAGGATTTAAAAGAATAATACTCATTTGCAGGCAGAACTTTTCCTTTCAGGATTGATTGATACAGTGTTAGAAAACAGTCACTGAAATTTATTTCAGTATATGATTACTGTGGCAAGATTATTATATGCACAAAAATGGAAAAAATCAGCATTATTGGTGAAATTGACAGAACTTGCTGAGATCACTTGGCTGACTTCCTGATTAGAAAAAGAACATTATGGACATTTATCAATGACTGGAAACTGCTTAGGTACTTTTTATGTAAAATACAAAATGATTTTGTGACTTATACTTTTGATGATTAGAAAGAAAGGAATTATAAAGAAAGGAATTATGATGTAATCTTAGAGGTTTGATTAAAATTGCAATAATTGCTGAGAAGAAAACCAGAAGTCATTTCTTTAGATATTTTTTTCATGCTTTCTGTCCTTTTCAGATTGTCTCCTTTTTTTCTATCTCTTTTTTCTTTGCCTCTTTGCCTTTCTCTTCTTCCTTTATACATTTCCTTTGCTTTTTATTTGAATATCTATCTATCTATCTATCTATCTATCTATCTATCTATCTATCTATCATCTATCTATCTATCTATCTATCTATCTATCTATCTTAAGTTTTTGCGGGTATTTACATGTATGGTATTCAGCTTTGTTCGGGTATTTTCCCACGTCATTATAGTTGTGCTTTTAAAGTTGTAGCGACATTTTGGCAGAATCTCATCTGCCATCTTCAGGCTTCTATATTGTGTTCATCTGTGAGTCAGACTTTCACAGCCATTTCTGTTTTAAATTTGGTGCTAGCCTACTGCTGTGACAGAATGGTTTTTTCTTCATCCTGATTGGTTGGGAGTCTTGGTCTGTGTTTATTGGTCTTGGAGTTTGCTGTGCTCTGCTTGACTGGTGTTTCTAATATCTTCTGTCTATTTTGTAGCTTTTTTTTGTCTTAATTGGCTGGCAACATTGTGTTTCCTGCATTGCAGGCTTTTAGTGCGACTTGGCTCCGAGTAAACAGACAGCTATCATTTATTAGGAAGCTAGGTTTCATCTGGGTGCCTGGTTGGGGCATGTTTGAGCTGGAGGTATCGGGGGAGTCTGTGCCCAGGTGTTTGCCTGGTTTGTGGTGTGGAATTTTTTTTGTTTGAGAGTGCAGGCTTCCAGATAATTGACAGTCTGGTGGAGTCATCTCTTCTATTCATGCTTTCAGGTCTTTTTTCAATATCTATGGCTTCTCTGATAATTCTGTAGCTGGGGTTTTCTATAGTGGCTAGGGTTTGGGTGCCATTGAAGTCGATGCTATGACCTGTGGCTTTCATGTGTTGGACTAGTGAGGAAGTGTGTTCCAGCTTTTTTACTGCATTTTTGTGTTCATCCAGGCAGGTACTTATTCTTCTATTGGTCTGTCCAATGTATGTGGCAGGGCATGATGCACAGGGGATTTCATAGATGCCTTGGTTTTCCAGATCAATTTTATTTTTGGGGTTTCTAAGGATGGCTGTTATTTTTCTGTCTGTTTTGAAGGCAGTCTTGATGTGATGCCTGTGTAGTATCTTGCTGATTTTGTCTGTAGTACCTCTTATGTAGGGCAGGACAGCTGTTCCATAGGTCTGTTCATCTTCTAGGTCTCCATTATGTCTCAGTGTGTTTTTGTGGATCAAGCCAGTGATTTTGCTTTTGTGGAAGTCGTTGGCACAAACAGACTCCCCCTGATACCTCCAGCTCAAACACTCCCTAACCAGGCACCCAGATGAAACCTAGCTTCCTAATAAATGATAGCTGTCCGTTTACTCAGAGCCAAGTCACACTAAAAGCCTCCAATACAGGAAACACAATGGTGCCAGCCAATCAAGACAAAAAAAAGCTACAAAATAGACAGAAGATATTAGAAACACTAATCAAGCAGAACACAGCAAACTCCAAGACCAATAAACACAGACCAAGACTCCCAACCAATCAGGATGAAGAAAAAGCCATTCTGTCAAAGCAGTAGGCTAGCACCAAATTTAAAACAGAAGTGGCTGTGAAAGTCTGACTCACAGATGAACACTATACAGAAGCCTGATGATGGCAGGTGAGATTCTGCCGAAACGTTGCTACAACTTTAAAAGCACAACTATAATGACGTGGGAAAATACCCAAATAAAGCTGAATACCATACATACATATATACAAAAATCTTTTCTTTTCTTAGAAAAATCAAATCCACTTCTTTTTGAAGGAAACACTTAATTGGACAGGTTTTGTTTTTAATGTAAGCGCCTTACAGGGTATTCATTGCCCGAACTTATCCATTTTTCCTTTTTTTTTTAATGGAAAAGAAGATGGGTTCTGAATAATGAAAGTGAATTAACTTTGGCTTAATGGCATGCTGAGAAAAACTAAAAGATTCAGCTGCCTTCCTTTCCCTAAGAAGTCAATTTGAGGTAAGACAGGTTCTGGTAATAGATCTCTCCTAGGCAATGGGATCTTGTTGACAACAGATGGAATGAATTTATCTAGCTGCCCACTTTTCCATTTTACTTGACCTTGGGTGGCTTGCTATAACACAGATAAAAATGCAAAATATATAATATAAACCAAAAATAAAAAACATGTTTTATATGTGTATGATGTAATATGAGCTGGTAGCTGGGAGTAACAAATGTTTATGATATAGTCTTTACTTACTTATTGAACTGAGTGGTTAATGGGCTGCCCTGCGGACTGTAGGCTTCTAGTTTCTGCCAATTGGCCAACCATGCAAAAAATAATCTTACTTATCTATTAAATATATATTTAAGGCTATTCCTTCTGTGTCATATGCTCCAGTGGTGCCATTTTTCAAATGTAATTAATTCTTACTCCGATGAATTGATTTGCAAAATATCACAGTTACTGGAGTGTCCTTGCTCATGCAATAATTATAATAATAACAGCTATTATATTTTTTCTGCTTGACAAGTAGAATGACATATTCTGATTTTTCTCCAGAGCTAATTTGTCCCAGCTATACTTATTAAAATACAACTGACCGCTGAGTCATTTTCCAAAACATACTGATAATGGGGAAGAATACATGATAAATCTGATAATGAAATTGCTCCTGTATCGATCTCTTCCCTGACTTTATGTAATCATTGCAAATAACTCTGCAAGTTAGCCTATCCTGTTATATCTACAGATATGGGGAGGAAAAGCGTTTTACAGCGTGTAGAAATTTGGAATATGGCTATATAACATATTTGTATCTCAGTTTGAAGTAGCAATTTACTTTACTTGAAGAATTGCTTGTACTAAGATCTATAAACTACATTACTCTTCCTCAACAGATTGCCCTTCACAGTGCCCTGTGTTGCTATTATAAATCCCATGAGTGGCTGCTAGGAATTCTGGGAGATGTGGTTTTACCATACCAGATTTAGGAAGATTAGGATATGATATATTTTCACTGCTTGCAGCAAAAGATACATTTCATAAAAATGTATCCTTCCCATTCCACCCTATCCAGTGAGTTATCTGTATATATAAAAGCGAAATACCACTCACGCATCATCACAAAATTTCCAGAACCGTAAAGCCTACAAACTTGAAATTTGGCACGTATGTTCCTCTTGGCTTCTAGGTGCTCATTAAAAAAGGATTTTTCAAAATGACTATCAGAGCATTAGTATTTCATATATTATTATTAACACGCTCTGATGCTAAGGAGTTCTATTCCCTCTCCCCACCTGAAAAGAAATCTGTTCCAAATGCAAAGCACAAGCAGAGGAGAGGAGTTTCAGTTTCAGTTTCAGTTTTAGTTTCACAGCACCAAGCAGCTTTAGTACAGAACAGTTGAGCTAAGCCATGCCCAGGCTCCTTGCTGTCTCCTTATTGCTCACACAGCAAATACTGTTTCAGTTTCCATGTTTCAGTTTCCAAACAGCCCTCACTTCTCACACCAACAGGATGCTAGCCAAATGAATACCAATGGATGCTGGTAGGCAGAATTTTTTTTCCTTTATTTTCCTCCCCAAAAACAAAGCCCGACCAATATAGTTTTGTAGCGAACCACAGGTATCGAACTAGTTCTAAATAAGTGTTTGCAGGGTTACTGCCTAAATATTCAAACTATTAGTTGTGAAAAATATAAAAAGAAGTAATGGATGATTACTATTCTAGAAAATGAACAATCTTTGCTGATTCCTCATTTTTTTTTGACAACACTATTATTTATTTATATGTTTATCAAAGTTCTACATTGCCCATCTCATCTGAGTGACTCTGCCATTTACTAATAAAATCATACAATGATGTAACAAACATAATTAAAAACAGTTAGAAATAGATTTAAAAACAAAGTTAATAATTAAAAGGTTAAAAAGTAAAGAGGTAGAGGAAATGCCCCCAAGCCACCAATCACCCCAAGGGTTACACATCACTTTTAGACCTTCGTACCAGTTGGCAGAATCGAGTCTTTAACACTTTTCTGGAAAGCCTACTTCACCTCTGGGAATCCTCTTCATTTCTAGGGGCAAGATGTTCCATAGGACAAGGGCAATAGCAGAGAAGGTTCTCTTCCTATCCCACCAGCTGACATATGATAACATTAAAGAATTCTTTACTTCTTTAAGTGTCTGCAACATACCCTCCTTGCAGGACTATGTGGGATGGGTCTGAAAAGATTCACCCTACAATTTAGATTTCAGGGTAGCCAAACCTCCCTAAACCTGCAATTTAAATGTGTGGTTTTCACTTCCAGAGCTTGCAGCAAATGGCTATTGGAGTTTTCAAGTTGAAATTTACACCATTGGAATATACCTACTTGGGGGGGGGTCATTGATCTGAATTGGTCATCATTGACCCAGCACTCTTCAAATATGTTAGAGATCAATTCCTATAACCCCCAGTCATCCAGACTGTTTGCTAAACTGGCTTGAAGTTTTTGAAAACTGAACACACCAAGAGGTCATCAAAATGGGGGACATTGTTCCCTTCACAATGAAGACTTTTCATTGTGATAACTGTGTTGTGACTATACATGACTTCCTTTCCCATTTCCATTTCCCACTTCCAAAATGTTCCTTAAAAATCCAAAGCACCTGCAGACATGATCTAGACTGAGAGTCAAGCGCTGAAAAATGTTGTGTTACATAGGCTACAAAGTATTTGTCAGTATTTTCCAATGCACTGCATACAGTGCATCTTTTTGTAAATGCCTACATGAAATGCTAAGAATTTTCAAGTTACAAAAGCAAAAGTAAACCAAGAAAATTCAGCATTAAATTGTTAACGGAGGCATACAAAACCTTTGCCAGACCAATTCTTGAATACAGCTCATCTGCCTGGAACCCACACTGTATATTGAACATTAACACAATTGAGTGGGTTCAGAGGTATTTCTTCACAAAAGTACTCCACTTCTCCACTCACAATAGAATTCCCTATGCCTCCAGGCTTGAAATTTTGGGCCTGGACAATCTAGAACTGTGCCGCCTGCAGTCTGATCTAAGCATAGTTCACAAAATTGTCTGCTATAACATGTTGCCTGTCAAAGACTTCTTCAGCCTCAATCACAATAACATACAGGCAAACAACTGATACAAACTCAAGGTAAACCACTTCAAACTCGATTGCAGAAAATATGACTTCAGCAACAGAGTGGTCAACGCCTGGAATGCCCTACCAGATTCCATTGTTACAGCCTCAACCCCTCACAGCTTCAGCCTCAAACTGTCTACCGTGGACCTCACCCCATTCCAAAGAGGTCCTTAAAGGGGGCGTGCATAGGTACACCAGCGTGCCTACTGTCCCTGTCTTACTGTCCCAATCTACCTGTATTTATTTCCTTTGTTCATGTTTATGTTCATACCTATACTTGTTTTCTTGTGCATGTTTGACAAGCAAATAATAAACACAGATAACTCTAGAGAAAGTTGACTTACAATGCAGTTTGTTCTTTCTCTTCCAAGATTGGTGTTGACTTTGCAGACCTTTTCTGATTTCTTTCTACATTGACAAACAAAAGTCATTGACAGAAAAGGGAATCTTCTGTATGGGTATCCTATAAAAAGAGTGCTGCTTTCTTTAATACAGGCAGCTGTTGGAATAGTAAGCCATTTTGCTTGAGTTTCCTACTAAGAGTACCCCAGAGGTGAAACAGTTGTTAATCTGTTTTTGGCATGAGAAGGCAACAAAACTGGGCGCTTAGTCTAGATAATTAGAATTGTCACAGCAGTTTTTACAAAGCCAATGGTCACTCACAGTGTTCCTTATCTTCTGTTTATGGAGATTACAATCCTTTAAAACTTATGCTTTTATGTTTAGTGTCAACTCCTTCCTCTTGTTTTCATAGTCAAATAAAGTGACTTTTAGTACTCTGACTAAACCAAGACCTTTCTCCACTTGCCCCTAACCATAGTACAACCATACTTTGACACTTCTTTTTCCTGCTGTGCCCCATGATGATGTTTTTTCATTTGAGTCTCTAGTTGAAGGCATGACCTTTTCAGCCTAGTTCTACTTCAAGGAAGCACCATGACCAGATGTGGTATTCTACCGTTTCTGACCGGTTCTATAGAACTCCCTGTTAACTTTCTAAGCAATTAGGAGAACCTTAGAAGAAATCTCCTTTTGTTTTTTTCCACCCTTATTACATTCTTGGCAGTATGGTCTCTGAAGGAGGTGGTTTTTTTTTTCTGGTACTTTCTTAAAGGGGAAGGATTTGTTTTAAGTTTTTTACACTGCTGTTGAGAGAAAATACTCCCTTGGAAATACTTCCAGCCAGCATGCAATGATCAGCACTTTGAAGAAATAATTGAATAATGAAGCAGAGCTGCTGGAAAGGAGCTTTTAATGACAAGGAACTAAGATGAATGACATTCAGCAAGGCTTCTTGGCTAGCTAGAAGGATTGACATTCAAACATGAGTTTACATACCCTTTCTGAGTTTTGGTCTAAAACTGGTCTTTGGTGAAGTTTAATTCTGTCCTTGGTGATGTTTAATCCTGTGTTTATTGATGGGATAATTTTCCCTATTCAGCGTTGTTCAGAAGGAAAAAGGTTAATCTCTATTCCTGAAAAGAAACTGGTTTGAGAAATCTGGCTAGTTCCTGTGTCTATTTTTTCTGGTAATTGGTTTAACAAGCAACAGCTATTGTTGTGATTTCATTATTTGTATTGTGATATCTTGTGAGGTGAGTGAGACCAACTGGTATCTTTAAGTGGTGCAAATGGATCTAAGGATTGCTTCTCCTGGGTGTGCTCTTTCTGGAGAGCTTAAATGACCTCTCTGCTAAAGGGTTTCACTTTATGAGCAAGAGTTGGCTGCTGATAGTTATCATTGCATTTTAACTATTTTAATTCCTCAAGGTGTTCTGGCACCCTGCCTGATTTGTAACTCCAGCTTGCAGGTATTTTTAGTCTAAAGATTGGTGTTTAGGGCAGCTTTTTGCAGGCAAAGAAGCTTTTTGTATTTTTGTACAGGTAATCCTTGACTTTCAACAGTTCATTTAGTGACCATTCAAAATTACAATGGCACTGAAAAAAGTGACCATTTATGACCATTTTTCACACTTACAACCATTGCAGTATCCCCACTGTCATGAGAGGCCAGGTGAGGAGAAGTGCCCCTTGACATGAGTAACATCAAGTTGACCACGACCACTTAGTCACATGACTACCAAGCCACACCTACCAACTAAGCCATGCCCACAGAACTGGTTGTTAAAAATTTGAATCCCACTCCTGACTATGACACTGAGTGCTCTAGCAGTTGGGTTGGAGTAGCTTTGCTCTTTTGATAGTGTACGGGTTGTATACTACCATCAGTGGTGGGATTGAATTTTTTTTAGTACCGGTTCTGTAGGCATGGCTTGGTGGGCATAGCAGGGGAAGGATACTATAAAATCTCCAGTCAGAGGTGGTATTTGCCGGTTCTCCGAACTACTCAAAATTTCCACTACCGGTTCTCCAGAACTGGTCAGAAGCTGCTGAATACCACCTCTGGCTACCTCTGGCTACCATGATCTGAAGATGGAAGGACTCCAATTCCATCTATATTGAGCTGGTACTTGGACACTGTCAGGATCTGGATGGTCAGGAACAAGTGCAGGCTGAATCCCTTCCAAATGGAATAGCTCCAGGTTTATGAACCAAACAATCCCAAGATGATTCTGAAAATAAAGTCAGTTCACAATTTTGGAATCTTCCTGGCTGACATCTGTGACCAGAAGCTCTTTTGCACAATTGTGATCATTCCTGACTCATGGTCACTTGTGAATTAGTCACCTCCTGCTTGAGACTACTAGAAAAGGGCTCTGTACAGGACTGTTGTTAAAAAGCATTTGAAGTCTACCATTGCTGCAAAATACAATGGCCTAGACAGGGATGGGTGTGATATACAGCTTTGGATTCTGTAGGAATGAATCAAGTTTGGAAAAATCTTTGTTCAACTCATCCGCTTTTTATTTCCTTCAAAGGAGCAATTGTAAGTACGACAGCAATTGTTCACACACAGTAATACTGTACTTCTGTTTAAGAACCTGTTACAACCAATTGGGCATTGCTAACATTGACTCCCCAGATATCTGTCTTACTAACTTAGCTGGTGATAGAAGGGAGAATGCTGCTGATTGAACTCGGGATAGATCCCAATTATCTATCTGTAACGAAGAGGGATTCTGGGAGGGAGAACAGAAAATTTTAAAATAATTGGGAGTAGGAAAAACTCCCGATAAAAATGTGCGTCTTTGGTGGGGGGGAAGCAGTAGGTGAGAGTCTAAAATGTACTTTGACTAGAATGCATTTATTTGCAGGTAAAAGAAAGTAGCAAGCAAACAGACAGGAAAGCTCTAAATGCAGCTCCCTACATGGCTAAGTAATCATTTTAGAGTCCTATAAAATATTACTTCGACTTTTCACACATGCACCCTAATGGATGGAAAGATGCTTTAAAAAAAAAACTAAAATGACAAGCACAAAGTCTGTTTTTTAAAAATAGCTGGGAATGGAAGAACTTGGTTTTCTTTTTGTCAGCATGCCCTGCATTATCTCCCCCCCGCCCCCGATATTCTTTTTCTTTTAGAGCCAATGTGACATTGCACACATCTTTGTTATTATTCAGTATATATGTATCTTCTCGCTCACTCTCTAGCACATGGATGAATGTATTTCGGGAGTCTGTATATCATCTTGTAGAGCAAAGCCTCCCATTTGAAACTATATGAATGAAAGCCCTTAATAATATTAAAGTATAAAAGAAGAAAATAGCTGTTGTTAAAAGCATACAAAGTGCTAAATATACTCAACAAGTGTTTGACATGAAAGGGATTAGAGATTTGTTAGAAACCATTAAAATATTGGGGTTAGGGGGAAAATACTTAATTCATGAGGAAGATAATTTGCAGGTATCCAGTCCACTACAAAATAGTCAGTCTCTATTGTGCCAGCCAAGTTAACAGATTTGGGGGATTGACAGGTAGGTACTAAATGTATAGCCAGTCTTTCAAGTAACCTGCCTTCACATCATATTACAGACTCTAAAACTGTGTTCTGGCCAGCCACTTGGACCCCACAAGAATCTGAAGAGCTGCATTATGCATCATCTGAAATCTCTGACCCATACTTAAAGCCAAAGCATGTGTTAACAATGGCCAAGGAAAGTGCCAGAATATGCGTAATTGCAGAGATGTATAATTAAGGCAAGCTCTGCATTCTGCAGAAAGAGTTACAATTGGTGACCCAGCTAATGTTGATTAAACACATTGTTAAGCACTGCTAGTACAGGCATTTAAAGGTGCTGAATTCAGAAGAATGGTCAAACTTTTGGAGAGGGCAGCAGCCCCATTCCCAACTTGTTCTGCCATCATTGGACATCCAACTTAGGACTTATCTCATAGGTAAGCTGCATTTTGTTTGTCTTCATCCAAAACTTTCCAGAAACCTACCCATTGTTTTTAGAGGTCACATGGGACAAGGCAGGTCAATTTTTCTAAGACACCCCCAAATTGTAACTGAATCTCTTCTGATAATGCATTTATCAAACTCTTCTTCCTCAGTAGGTATGTCCATATCACAGCATTACAGTATACGCAGTGGTGGGATTCAAACATTTTTACCACTGGTTCGGTGGGCATGGCTTGGTGGGTGCACTTTGCGCGCATGCACACACTTTGCATGCGTGTGTGCACCAAAAGCACACTTTGCGCAGGCGCAGAGGTGTTTGCGCAGGCACAGAGGCATTCTAACTCATCTTCTACAAGCCTCACAATCCCAGTCGCTTCAGCAGCTGTCTCATGACACTCTTCTATACCGTGCAAAGCAACTGCGCTTCAAATTCAGAGGATAAAGGTGAGTATGGGAGCCAGGGCGGGCGGGTGGGCCCATCAGCAGAGCAACAGAGAGAACTGATTTGGTCTCTGCTGCTCATTGTGCTACTGGCTCGGCAGAACCGGGCCGAACCGGTAGAATACCAACATTGAGTATGCTGATTTTACTTATGTTCTCACTTCTTCCCATACAATAGGGAAATTACAATTCAAGATTAAATCTTGAAAATATATAATTCCCATCCAGCAGTGGCATTTTCATAGAATTGGGGGGGTGGGGGAGCAGGGGGCAGAAATGACTATATCGCTGAAATGAACAATATTTGATACAGTGATGTGTTTCCTTCATTAAGTATCCCTTCAGAAAAATCCTTATTCCAAACCTTGTTAGGTTGCCCTAGCATCTATGTCCTCTGTTTGTATTTTGCATTAATCTCAAACAAAACTTTAACAGAAGGGTTGATTTGCATGAGCTATTTAGTCCTGGTGCTTACATCAATATTCAGAAAAGTAATTTTTGAGACTTTATAAATGATGAAGCCATCCTTTGTGAACTAAAATCACAGTTGTTCATTATGCAGTAATGCAGAGCCATTGTCAATAACCTTCTAAATAAAACAATGCAAACTATTTTGATAGAGAAATGTTTTTAACAGATGGTAGCATTATGCCAATTCTACATGAAACATCTTTCTTTACTGAGAACATTCCAAAATTTAGAGAGTTATTAAAAGACTATATTTGTGAAGTGCAGGAAGGAAGGAAGGAAGGAAGGAAGGAAGGAAGGAAGGACTAGCTTCTAGGGAAGTTGTCTTCTATTAACATACACAGGAAGTAGGAATATTTTATTTGTATTTTGAATTTTTTTATGCAATATACTGGCTTTGGTAGCAATGATCTCATGACTGAATTGTTGCAATGCCCTTTATGTGGGGCAACTTTTGAAGACAGCAGCAGGTAGGGTGTGGCTGTCAGTTTAGTGGGTCAAAGCACTACATTGATTGACAGTGAGTTACTGAATGAACTCAGTTCAAGCAGGCACTGACCAGTCAGAAAAAAGCCTTAAATTACTTGGTGCCCCAATACTTACCCCAATAAATGTGGATCATCTTAAGATAATCACTAATCTGAGAAACACCTGGAGTATGAAGACCTTAGACCAATTCTTCCTGATCCAGCATTTCAGGTGACATTCCTCCTATGTTTTGAAGTGGTATGTCCTCCCAGTCTTACACGAACATATATTTATTTAGAATTATTAGATAATTGGAATTTTCTGATTTGGAAAAGGTTACCTTGAAGCAATTACAAAAAATACCTCCTACTAGATGACAGCACAATACTTAGGCACTGTGATGACTATTAATCACTGATCTAGTTCAACTGCAGCTCATAGGTAATTATGCTGATCTCATGGCTCTAATTCGAGTACTGCCTTCACCCACCTAGCTCTGGAATCGGCATGGAAAGGAACAATGTAATCAGTCTGATCTCTCGGAGCTTGTTTTATGGAGACAGAATTTCACAGGAGTAGTTTTCCAATGGACATCCTGTAGGGTTACCACATCTGGACTGCAAAACTTCAGATAACCACTAGATGGCAAAAAAAGAGGTACAGAGGACTCTCTTTGTTGCCATCTAGTGACCATTTGGACGTTTCCAGCCAAGATCTGGTCATCTTGTATATTAAGTTACCTTGACCATGTTAGAATTAGATTTAGGACGATAGCATTGCTATCTAAGCACTGTTAATGTATTAGATTTATACATATGATTTGAGCTAAGACTCATCTGAATGATGGAAACTTAATGCTGATTGAAAAATAACATGGAGTGCCACTGGGCTCTTGACCTTTGTTTTGGTCAGGCAGTAGACTTCACCATAGCACTTTGGTGTGTAGCAAGCAATGTATCATGGCAGTACAGGAATATCCAAGCAAGTTTAATCATATTGATTGCAGGCACAAGAGGGCCATCTTTTTGGTTGCTGAGAATAGTACTCTATATAGGTAATTAGTACAATACACTTAAAATGATAAATTTTCCTTGGTGGTAATTAATTTCCAGCAGGTTTCTGATTTGATCTGTGAAAAGGAGATATTGCCTTCAAAAGCCTGGGAATTTCTAATGTTGTATGTTAACGATCTACTGATTTCCACCCCCTAGTCATTCATTCTAGATAATGAAAAATACACAGGAGATTCAGCTAAATTTACCATAATCTTTTTTGTTCCTTTATAATTTTAAAAAGCATGCATAAATAAATCATGAAAAATAAGGAAATATTATTACTAGAGGGGATTCTTTCCTTCCTTCCTTCCATCCTTCCTTCCTTCCTTCCTTCCTTCCTTCCTTCCTTCCTTCCTTCCTTCCTTCCTTCCTTCCTTCCTTCCTTCCTTCCTTCCTTCCTTCCCTCTCTCCCTCTCACATGGCCTCCAGAGCTTATAAAAATCAGAGGGGAATCGGGTGTGCTTCCAAAAAGTCTGGAAGCTTTGGCAGAGCATACCCCATTTTTATGTGGCCTCCACAGCTTCCCTCCCTCCCTCTTTCCTTCTCTCCCTCCTCTACTCCAGAAAATTATCTGAAATACTCATAAAACAGTTGATGGAGTTGATGCTACACTATGGAAAAGGAACAGTCAGAAAAGAAGGAAGCAACATGGTAATTTAAAAAGAAGGTGGCAGCCAAACCAGAAGACCTGGACATTAAGGGATTCCCTGTAGTATAACAATGCTATAGGAGCATTTGCAAGAGTGACTAAAAAAGTCAAAATGGTGATTGTGGCAAAACCCCGTTCCCTTGCCCTTTTGATTGTTTTTTTTTAATCTCCCCACTGCTCCTCCAAGGCTGACAAGAAGAACATATAGATATGTGTTGAAATACTGACGTTTGCTGTTTAATGAAATAATCAGGGCAGATAATTTTTTATTCCTTTGATTTGAGTATTTTGTATTTACCATGCAAGGAAAATGTGTGTTGTATTGTCATTGCCAATGCATCAGCAGTTCAGTCAGTGTGTTTTCTAGAAGAGAGATAGCAATTTTGGGACATACGTGTCAAAGCTGACATGTCATGATGCTTTGTTCTAGTGTTCACGCCAGTGTTCACTAACAGCTGACAACTATTCTCGAAAGCACATCCACTTCTTGTGTGGTTTTTGGAGACTGCAGACTGTGAATCAAAATGAGTCATGGCCTCTGGACCCTGTGGAAGTTGCACGAGAGGATCATGCTCTCATGTGGCCTCCAGGGTGTCTAAAAGTCACATACAAACAGGGTGTGCTTTCATGCAATTTTTGAAAGCTGTGGAAAAACCTGCACAAAAATGGGAGTATGCGCTTGGGTAGCTTCTGGATTGTTCAGGAGCATACCCCATTTCTCTCTGGCTTTTGGAAGCTCTGGAGGCTGTGTGCAAGCACATCCCATTCTCTCATAGCCTTCGAAAATTGTACAAGAGTAGGTTGTGCCTTCGTGAGATTTTTGTTTTTTGCTGCAACAATGCACTACTGTTCAGGGTGGCCTAGTTGATTTCAGGGTGGCCTGGTTGAGTTCAGTGGAGGTGGGGTGACAGCTTGACAGCAGACAGTTTGTGAGTTTTTGACAATGAATTCAAAGTGTTTGCCCTCTGAAGTTTGGATTTCAAATAAAGTGCCAGTGCCTACATAACTTTTGTTACCCCCAAAATAAAAATGGGTTTTATATTAATTTTTGCTCCAAAAGATGCATTAGGTCTTATTTTTGGGAAAATATGTTACTAAATGCATCTGACTATCTGACAATCTTAACTGGGGCTTATTTTTGGGGTGGGGCTTTTTTTACGAGCATCTGAAAAATCATTTCCCAGTTGAGTCTTATTTTCAGAGAAACCAAGTGGGTTTGAGCTAGTTGCAGCTTTGCCTCTTCTCAGTTTAGCAAGGTGTAAGAATTCCAGTTTTAAACCTGTACAGTCAGATGTATGGAATATAAACTTGTCTTGGTCCATGTATGCATACAAACACATCAAGTATAAGGGGAAAAGAAGAAAGTTAAAGAATTAAAAATATGTACTTCCACATAATATTCTCCAGTGTGTAACCTCCATTACTGTGACATTGCCTTCATCTTATCCCCAGTCCCAGTTTTTAACTTCTTTCACCTGTCTTGATGTTAAGGAGGAATCCCCCCTCAAGCTAAATGCAAATTAATCTGGTTCCATCCATGTAAAATATGACATGGATGGGATTCCACCCTAGTGATATAGAATTACTGGCAATCAAGCAACGTGTGCATTTAATATATTGGTATTCTTGATTACACAGGCAAATGGCACCAAATTCATACACAGAACAAGCTGAACTGAAGCACCTACAAATCTCCATCAGATTGCTCCTCTGTGATTGTAAAATCAAATGTTCTTTACTTTCCAGAAGTCCTATGATAAATCCAAGGGACACCAATGCAATTTTTACTAATTTCAAAGAGTGGCCAATTCAAAAGCTGCAATGCACTCAATAGGTAAAAAAAAAAAAAAGATCATTGTTATCAATTTATCAATGCCAGCAGTGGCATCAGCACAAGGATTTGTCATTAGGGCCATACATTTTTAGCAGAAAATGCACTCTCCTTGGTTACCATAGCAGCCAGCATTGACTGAGTCCATGATACAGTGACTAATTTTGCTTAATTGCATTTCTATTCGCTCCTTTTAGATAAATGAGCATGAATTTCTGTGACACAGATCAGTTGGCTAAATTTACCAGTTTGAGGAAGCATTTGGCCTGAGATGTTTCCAAAGGCTCTGATGTTCCAGGAATCTCCCAAAAGGTTCTGTTTGGAACATTGGGTGCTGAATGTGCAAAACTGACATTGATGATAAAACACTGAAGCTGTGATTTAAGGGAGCAAATGTTTGTTAGAAAAAGATGAAAGGCAGTGGTCCTAGGAAATAAACTAGCACCTTGACCTTTTAGAGATTGATGAACTATATTCCAACCAGCACTGCAATATTTGGAAAACCTCAGATTCTTTATTATTTTATAATGGATAAGATCTCCTGACTGTAAATTACTGTACCATTATAGTTACATTTCCTTGAAGAGAGTTGTTGTCCTTACCCAGGCTTAAATAATCATTAGCAGATATTGCAGTATTTTATTTGCCAAAAGGGTCTAGTGCATCTGTATTTATAACCATATAAACTGTTTATGTGTTAGATTTAAATCCCACCCTGTGTCGTACAGAGTCCTTATCCTCCTATTTTACCCATGGAGACAACCCTGTGATGTACATTGGACTGAGGAAGAGTGATTGGTCCAAAGCCACCCAGGGAGCTTCTGAAACTGAGGATGAATTTGAACCTGGACCTCACTCAAGCCAACACCTTAATCACTTTTTTAATCTTTAAATCTGTGAATTCTGAAGAAGGTACTGAAAGCCAGAGTTGTTTTTCCAATATACCATATCAGGAGACATAAGGGATTTTAACTCTTAGAAATGTTGGATTTATAGCTAATAGTCTGTTTAATATTTTTAAAGTCATTCTGCTTCTGAAGGTCAAAGTCACACTGACTCTCATTACAGCAGTGATGTAATGTCCCAATTGTACTATAAAGATGACGAGGAGAGATTTGAAGATCCAGTTCAGATGCTGGAAACTGTATATCAACATGGACCAATCTAATCTGACTCCCACTGGATTGGACTAACCAATCCAAATCACTGCCTGGATCTGGAGTAATGGTGGTTTCTTTTTATTCCATTATCTAATATAGAAAATATATAGTATATGGTTGAAATTGCTTTAAAAACAAGGCTGTTACATTTTCAAATAAATTGTATTTTTATGGCAAGACCATCCTGCTTAAAATTGCTTAACATTGGCATAGAACAGGGGTGTCAAACTCAAGGCCCATGGTTTGGATCCGGCCCACAGGGTACTTAGATCTGGCCCATGGTGCTGCCTTGGAAACAGTGAAGGGCCAGCCTCTGGTGCCTCTGCCAGATAAAATAGAGCTTGGGAGGGCCAAGGCTCTGTTTTCAGCTGCGATGACTGCCGCCCTCTGCCAGTGGAAATGGAGCCTGGGGGGCCGGCATGCAGCTCCTCAAGTGCCATTTTCACTGACAGAGGGTGACAGGAGGCCTTCGCAGTTTAAAATGGAGCCCGGGAGCCTGTTTTCACTGGCAGAGTGCTTGGGCCACCACAGATGACATCAAGCTAGCTTCACCCACCCCAGCCACACCCACCCGGCCCCCAAGGTCAAACACAACCATGATGCGGCCCTCAATGAAATTGAGTTTGATACCCCTGACGTAGAGGATTTGGAGAAGTATTCCTTGAAAGTTTTATTTTTTCAAAAAAAAAAAAGATTGAAATTCTGTTGTCACATAGATCGAGGGATACAGAAAGAGAAAACCTTTATATGAAATGATGATGTCTCTTCCTGAATGTGGAAAATCTCATTCTGGAAGTAGCGGGATGAAAACAGAGCAATTAAAAAGGTAAGGGCATTGTCCATTATCCATTCTTGTTGATTTTTAACAAAATAGGCTAAATTTAACAAAGATACTGATGGAAGGAAAATAATGTTATTAAATTGTATGCGGTTGCCGCTTCTTGACATTTTTTTAAAGTGGATCCTCCAAAAACTACTTGAGAATTGCTGTTCCAGGATGTATTTAGTGTAGGGTCTCAGAATTCTATTGGCAGGAGGAGAATTTCAAAGCAGAAATGCAAAGAATGTAAACATGCAGTGCCTTCAATGAACTTTTCAGGAGAGCGCATTAAAAGAACAGCCAAAGCATCACAATTATACAGGAAGAGGCACAGGGGGGGGAAGGCAAGAATGACTTAAAGCAAAAATGGGTATACAGTTAGTTCTTGAGTTATGATCATTGTAACTCATGATGGTTAGTGGGTGAGTGCCAATTATATGATCTTCTTTGTGGCAGTCATTTAGTGAATGCTATGATTAAGTGAACCACTGGTTCACTAAGGGCATGGTTTTGCCAAAACCCTGTAGCAAATGTTGATTTTGGGCAAAACCATCATAAAATGTAGTCATGTGACTATGGGATGCTGAAAATGGCTATAAAAGGAGGCCCTGGTGGCCCTGTGCCTAAAGTAGGGAGGATGACTGTCAGAACTTTGAATTTGATAGGTCTTTTGGAACTTAAGTGACCAGTCGTAAGTTAAGGACTCCCTGTACTTTTTTAAAGGTAAAACTTGCTTGCTTGTTCATCACATCAGCTGGTTGTAATGGTTTCCTTTTTTGAGTTATCATAAAAATACAATTCTACGTTCATCTTCATGATCATCCAGCTGTCTGTGGAATTTACTGCCTATTCCTTGTCTGACTTAGGGGAGCTTGCCATACAAAAACCAACTCAAGCTATACTAAGCTTCCTATGCATTAAGAATATATCCTAGAACAAGCATGAGGTAGCTTTATTTTCATCTTTACTAGATTCTAATAGATTCATATCAAAGGCAGGTCTGAAATAGTGCTCAAGGGTGGACATAAAAGGGATCACCAAAGAAGCTCTTGATTTTTTATGATCCTATCTTGAGAAATGGTTTTGTCATGCCCCTGGTGGAGTCTGACTCTGAGGAAGAGGAGGAACAGCCAACAGGGAGTGGGAGTGTGGCTCCAGAGGTGGTGGAGGAGGCTGGGGAAGGGCAGAGGCTGGCTGACCAGTCAGAGGAGGATCCAGGCCCATCCCCTATCCATCCTAGGTCACACAGGGAGGAGAAGATCAGGGAAAAGGGAGGTCTACTCAAGAGAAGATTACCATGATCCTCCTCATGGCTTGCAAGTGGGAGCTATGTATATAAGTTTGAAGTGCGCAGTTAGAATTGCTGAAGCCAATTAGTGTTCACCTTGAAAGAGGCTTATCTTTGCTGGCTTTTTTCCCATGGACTTTTCTTGGTTATTTGCCTGGAGTTTATGATTAGTTATCTTGGCTTGCTTCAGAACTCTCATCAATGCGGTTTGTTTTGGTTTTCTGTTTGCCTCCTTATTTACTTTTGTGACTTTAAACTGTGCCTAATAAAACAGTGAAGTTAAGTTGAAGGCTTTACCGGACTTTAATATATGTTTTGGGTTTTGAGTTATTTTGAGAGACTACGGATTATCACAGGTTTCTTCCAGGTTACATGTTACCAGAGATTAGCCACTGTGAGTTTCAAGAAACTTGGTCTGTTGCTCTTGAACTTCCCATCCAGATAAGCTTCCAAGCCACCATTGTAATATGTAATACGAAACATGGAAACATTGATCTGAAAAAGAACAAGATGCTGTATGTTCATCCAAGACATTAATGTTATCTCTGAATTATTGCAGGGGGAACTAACTCCCTAATTGAGTTACTTTTTGTTCTGCTTCCTAAATTAACATTGGGAACCTGCTGTGAATTGAGCAGAGATTCAAACCATTCTAGGACTGAACCACCACAATCCAATTGCAATCACAATGAAAGTTGGAATAATAAATATAGCATTTCACCGAGCACCTGGGGCTTTGTATATTTTTAATTAGCACTTGCAACTAATTAAAAATATTTAGTTGATTATCACCAGCTTTTTAACCAATTTTAACCAATTAAATTTGCATAATACTAACACTGCAGTTTGTGTCCTTTTTGCATATTTGTAAAAAAGACAAGATCAAGTAAATTATTGTTAGCAGAACCAGACACACTTCATGGGTTCCAATTGTTTCCCTATGATAGTATTTCAGCAGAGTAAAAAAAAAAAAAAGCACAAATCCTGTCAATTAACATTATTCCTGAATCAGTCCATTTAATTGATGCATGCTGCAATCTTATGCATGTTTATTTGGAAGCAAGTCCCTCTGTGTTTAGATTTATTTCCGTACCTAGGTAACCATATCTGTGGTGGCGCAGTGTTTAGAATGCAGTACTGCAGGCTACTTCTGCTGACTGCCAGCTGCCTGCAACTTGGCAGTTTGAATCTCACCAGAGTCAAGGTTGACTCAGCCTTCCATCATTCCAGATTGTTGGGGGCAGTATGCTAACATTGTAAACCACTTAGAGAGGGATGTAAAGCATTATATGTCTAAGTGCTATTGCTATTATCACTGAAACTATGCACAGTACTGCTAAAAGATTTAACAGTATTTTATTTTATTATGTGATCCCATTGTTTTACTACCTTATTAATTTGTTGCCCTTTCATAGTTCCATTACAGATGTTTCCCACACCAGCAGGATATTTAAATATCTAACAAATTGGTTCTATGAATTTTGTTTGATATGCCTGTATAGAAGGAAGCAGTCAGAGTTTAGGGTTTATTCAGGCAGTTTGGATTTTGGCTACTAAGACGTGTCTCCTGACTCTCTCTTCTTTTCTTTCATTTTACTGCTAATTTTACACTTCTCTTTTTTAGTTGGACTGTTGAGAGTAATGAACCTGGGGCTGATTTGCTGTCAGATAAATACTCACCACCGAGACTATATTTTTCCTTTGTGATGAGTTTTCAATATCCTCCCAATGAGTTATTACTTCAAGATCTTTAAGACTTGGACTTTAAGTACCAACCAATTACTCTGTAGTCATTTCAAGGCTGTCTACCCAGCCCTTTAAGCGTTATCATCAGGATGATTGGAAAACAGAAGAAAATAGTGTAATTTCCTGGATTTGTGATGTTGGTTCCTTTCCTTGCTCACTCTTGCTACTCCCTTACTTCTCACAGTTCGGATTTCTTCCCTTCTTGCCCCCCACGCCCCAAACCCCCACCTCTACCAATACACACTTCTGCACTGCTCCTTTATTCAGATTGGGATATTTTGGCAGTGGCATGCAAGGGATCAATCCAGACAGCCACCCCACCACCACCCCCACCCCCACTGACAATGCTCTTGCAGCTGTGCTTTTGTCAGTCTTAGAAGGTAGACCAGATGAAGAAACCACTGCTGTACAGGTCAGGGCTAGTTTTATTATAAAATGATAGTCACAGCATTTTACAACTCTCAAATCTCCTCATCTTTTATCTGTGTGAATTAGGAAGGAACTTGTCTGAGCCATTTACTCAACTTAGTTCTTATCCTGGGCTCAAGCATCTCTTATCTGACTGTTGTTTTGTTCCCTTGCTTTTCCATCTGTCTTCAAGGTCATTCTCTATATCCACAACAGCTTCGCCAATTTCTTTCTTTTCTGTGGGTGGGTCTTACTAAACCTAGATACTTTTTTTTTTGAAACTCTTAAGGCTGTTTACAAAGTCAAAGCATGAAAACGCACATGTATGCTGGCATAGCAACCAGCTTTAAAAACATTTTTTTTAGTTTTTTTCAGGTTTGGTTCTTTAAGATCTACTGTATCTATCACTCATGTATTATTTATTTATTTACAGTCAATGACCAGCAGCTATTGTTCTAGCAGTATCCCCGATAACCCAGTGGTTGAAACATTTGCTTTATACGTTAAAAACAGCCTGGTTCAAAACCCCTCAGGAATGCATTAAAAAAATACAATTTTTTCTTTGCCAACCTACCCACTTGATTGTTGTTTTCAAAACAGTTCTCCAGTGCACCATTTCATCATTTTTGCTGTCACCTGAGGCACAGTGGTTTCCCCTCAGCTACCAAACAACACCAGCAAATAAATATAGCATGAGTTATCATAGTACTTATCTGGGCCCAGTAAAAGAAAATAGAAAAAAGCCATCTCCAGCATTTCAGTGGTACACTATGTATCTGCTTCAAAGCCAAATCAAGGCCGGCCGAGCCTTGTGAAGAAGTAGATAGCTTGGTGTGGTAATGAAGGAGGAATTGTAATATGTACAACAAATACCATTTGCTGTGATTGAGAACTTGATTGAGACATGAAAACTCACATTGCAAGAGTCTGGAGGCACCATTCAAGATACATTTATTTATCCTTGTTAAAACTTTTATGGATCAAATTCCACTGTATCGAATGTATAACATAGTCTGGTGAGAGAAGGATGATATATGTAGCTGAATACTGCTTTCCTGGAGCTAAATTGCAGACTTATATAGAAGGAAACTGAGTGACAAAAAACGTATGTCATAATAGATGTGTTCATTTATAGATTTTCACCAGACTCTCATTTTTGCTGCAGAGGCATAGCATGAGTATTCCCCTTAAATTGATATACATGAAAAAATATCTTGTGTGACAATGTGGCAATGTGATATTAGCTTCTTTGCATGCATAGCATAAGCTACTTTGATAAGAAAGTATTGTAAGTCTGATTTAATAGTAACAGTCCAGGGTCATGAGAGTCACTGAATTACTATTTCCTAGTCTCTGGAGTATACTATTTCCTAGTCTCTGGAGTAAAAGAAAGATGCTTTTAGCCAAAGGCTATGGGGATCTGCACTAGTTTCATGCCATCATTGAATGTTCCATAACTCTTAGTTTCCTTTCACATAGGATAGGAAAGAGACTGACTATACTGGATCCTCCATCATCAATACATTGCAAGAGCTGATCTTTTAAACGGGTTTCAGAATGGCCTAACTCCACTCTATGCAGATTTGCAACTCTCTACCAAATTTAATGGACCGTGGAATTCAGTGACATGAATATTGCCATTGAATATTGGGTGAGAAGACCGCATGATCCAAATTATAATCTGATTTGCCTTTGGTCAACCCCTTAATGTAAAGGACATAAGTCTTTGCCTGGACCCTTGGAAGATGAAATCAGCAGGAACTCAAGGTTTAGCCATAGGCAGCACAAGTAAACATGAATTCATGGTTTTGAATACTCTGCTTGCAATTGCTGAAGGGGCTCTTTGGATATCTTTAATTGAGAAATAACAAAGCAAACAGCCGTTATATTATATAATGTATAGCTATTATATATATCTCCAAGCTTCTTTCCAGTTGCAGCTGACAAATAGTCTTAGCAATATCTCTAGTTACGAAATGATTTTAAAACATGGGAGGTTTGATAGGCCACTAACATGCTTTTGAAAAAGTGCTCTGTCTATGCTTAATGCAGCCATTTTACTCTGTGTGGAGTCAAGACACCTGCAGCAATGTGCGAACTTTCATAGCAGTGTTGTAATAGATCCATTACATGCTGCCTATTACTTGTGGGAGACATTTTTATTCCTTCTGAAAGAAGAAGATTCCCTTTATCACAGGAGGACGAGGCAGAATGATGCTCTTGATGCCTATATTGGCACTAAGTGTTCCTTTGGTGCTTCTTCAACAGCTTCCTTTATATAAGAAGAGCCAACTGTGCAGATGTCTGTTCCTGCCTTTACTGCATATTAAGAGCCATGGTGGCACAGTGGTTAGAATGCAGTACTGTAGGCTACTACTGCTTACTGCTGGCTGCCTACAATTTGGCAGTTCGAGTCTCACTGGCTCCAATTTGACCCAGCCTTCCATCCTTTCACGGTAGGTGTCAGCCTTCAAGATTTTCTTCCTTTGCTTTGCATCTTTCGGCTGTCGTAAGTAACGGGGGGAGGAGGGAGGATATGGTTATGGGAAGCGAGCTGGAGGTGTTACAAAACAGAACTGTATAAGTTGAGGGGGGAAAGTTTCTTGCTTAGGCTTCTATCTTATGCTATGTGCATCCGCAACTCTTTATCAAAATATGTCAAGGTCAACGGACACAGGCCTCATCATCACCTGGAGATGCCCACATGATGCTATACACAACTTTTAATTGGATGAGCCAGTTGAATTATTGGGAGTGGGAACGTTGCCATCACTTTGTATATATGATTTACGCGCTCATTTTCTCAGATTCACAATTCTTTTGTTGCTACCACTTGATTTCCAGTAAAAGATATATTTGCTCTAATTAATGGAGCCTAAGTATTTCTTTCTTGGATTTTGAATGGAGCACCATCTGACAGTAGGTAAAATAAGGACCCAGATTGTTTGGGGCAATAGGCTGACTCTGTAAACCGCTTAGACAGGGCTGTAAAGCACCATGAAGTGGTATATAAGTCTAAGTGCTATGGCTATTGCTATATTTCTAAAGATTTGGGAAGATGTAAGTAAACCAAACCTATCTTCATATCCTAGCTTCATTTAGGAGTTGACAATATGAGAAGTGGGTCACTAAGATGCTTCTTTGTTTTGTTCCTTGAAGGCAGGGAAACACTATAGTTAAGAATAAGAGACAGGTTCCATTTGTGTATTTGTGATGGTTTTTCTTGTGTTAGCATTTAAGAAAAGACTGTCCAGCCACTTGTCTGAAATAGTATAGGGTCTGCTGCTGAGCAGGCGGTTGGACCTCTAAGGTCCTTTCAGTTTTGTTATTCTGTTATTCTGTCTATTTCCGTGATGGCGAACCTATGGCATGCGTGCCACAAGTGGCATGCAAAGTCACTTGTACTGGCATGCGAGCTGCAGGCAAACTTACCTCACTGCACATGTGCGTGCCCCACAGCTGATTATTATTATTATTGGTTGGTTTGAGGCCTTTTTCGGCCTCCCAGAGGCTTGGAAAAAGCCTCTGCAAGGCTTTTCAGGCCGAATTATAGGCCCGTTCATCACTTTCTATAATAGAGGAAGTGATGAAATGGGCCTATAATGTCTCCTGAAAAGCCTTGCAGAGGCTTTTTCCAAGCCTCTGGGAGGTCAAAAAAGGCCTCAAACCAGCCGAAAAATCAGCTGTGAAGCGCAGTGCAAGTAAGGGGATTGTGTGCGCATGTGCGGGGGGCATGGGGAGGGGGCTATGCATTGCATTCTGGGGTTTTGGCATGTGAGTGTGTGCACACTGGTGCGTGCGCAATTTTTAGCACAGGAGCCCCAAAAAGTTAGCCACTGCTGGTCTACATCTTAATATAGGTCAACAGTTATTCTCAATGTCACGTTATAACATTTGCATCTACCCTGTTTCTCCAACAATACGGCCTCCCCCAATAGGAAGTCCCAGCATGTTTTATAGGCATGAAATGAAATTAAGCCTCTCCCCCAAAATTAAGGCCTATATTAAAACATGCGAAATGGGGGAGAAATGGCAGGGGGGCTTGCTGTTAGGAAGTACTTTTGTTGCACACCTGGATATGGTGCTACCTGCGTTGACCCTGATACAAAGTGCCCCACCAATGCCAAGGTCAACATCCAAGCTGTCGCTGCCCGCCTGCCCGAAGATGCAAGGGGGGGGAATTAAGTCACCCCCGAAAAGACAGCCTAGCCATTTTTTCGGGGCTCAAAAAAAATAAGACCCGGCCTTATTATATGCGAAACACGGTAATAACTAGGGATCAGAAACATTGCAGGAGATCCCATGATTTCTGACTGGTTTACTTTGCTTAGCAATTAACAGGTTTCAAATTTCTTGCTTTGTGTGAGAGACTGTGGGGAACAAGACAGCAGTGGAGGAGTTCAGTAGGTGCAAGAAGAGGCAGCAGAGAGCAGGGGAGGAAAGGAAACATTTTAAAGAGATTCGGCTTTAATTGGTTTGCCATAAGTCTCCCTGGCAACTCAGTTTTATCATTTTCAAGATTGAATTTTTACCCTGACAAGATGCCGTTCTGAAAGCCACATGGTTCTCACTTCTTCAGTTTGCCAGTTCCGTGGGGCTTGACTTCTTCAGTTTGCCAGCACGTTGAAAACTAAAAAAAATAAGGTCAAGGCAGATTTATAGCGAGCCAATTAAGATGGTGTCTCTTTGAAATATTTCCTTCCCATGGCCCCTACCTTTAGGCTGTGCGGCCTCTGAGCTCCTCCTCTGATTATTCCCACAGTCGTTCATGGCTAGCAACTTCTCTAAGATGTATTTCAGTGAGAAAATGTGGCCGTACAGATGGTCTGGACTACACTCTTCAACAGTGCCAAGCAGCATGGCCAAAGATGAAGTAACTCATCAACTATTAGAAGTCTATGCTTCTTCTTATAATTGCCATTTACCCCAACAATATAATGGAAGGGGCAGAAACAACTTTCCCCAACTAACGCCATTTGAAAAATTGCAGATCAGAAAGTTCTTTATATTGTTTTATCTAAAATGTTGCAGGCTATTTAGCGAAATGCCCTTCTAATGACTTATGTCATTGATCTTCATTCTTGTCTTGAACGTGAACAACTTTATTGCTCCTGGAAGCAATAAGGGCTGCTAAATTAATCAGGGTTTAGTAGTCCAAAAGTTCTGGACATCATGTACATAAGCTCCCCAGATGGCATACATAGACCACCATCCCATTAATTAATTAAATTAACAAATCAATATCCAAAACAAAGAATGCCAAAATGTTTCAAATGGTGTTGAATTCTTGAGATTTGGACTATTTTAACCATTATATTCATTTTGTCATCTACATCATAGATCTTCTGTGGTGCTCTTGTAGGCCATCAGAAGCTTTTGAATACTAGTTGGGAATGTATGTCCCATATAGAGATGCTTAGTAAACATCCAGCTTCATCCAGTCACCTGTCTCCATCCCAAGTTAAGGGATTACGGGGTCATAAAAAAAGGAGGCTTAAAAAAAAAATACTACAGGTAGTCCTTGATTTACCATCACAATTGATCAGAATTTCTGCTATTAGGAAAGTAAGGCAGCTGTTAAGTAAGTCATGCCTGATTTTATGCACTTTTTTGCCATGGTTGTTGAATGAATCATTGCAGTTGTTCAATGAATCACACAGTCGTTAAAAGAAACCATCTTCCCCCATTAACTTTGCTTGTCAAGGCCACAAATAATCTGGTATGGTGCAACTGTTATAAATGCATCCCAGCTGCCATGTGGCCAGATTTTGATTTAGGTGACCAGGGGGATGCTATGGCAGTTGCAGGTGCAAGAAAAAGTTGTAAGTCTGCTTTTTTTTTTTTCAAGTGTTGTTATCATTTGGAATGAGTGATTGTAAATTGTAATGGAGGACTACCTGCAAATTGCACACAAAACCACAGCATTCTCCTTCCACAACCTCCAAACTTTTTTTTTTAAGCAGGGAAAAAGCCAGAGGGGAAAGAGGGAAGAAGACCTTCTCCCCCACTGCCAGAACAGAATGAAGACTTCAGGAGTCCATGGCAATGGAGGCAACCCAGAGAGAAAATTGGGATGCCAACCAGCCCATTAGGTACATTTCTGCCTTTTCTCTTGACCCAGAAAGGCTGCAGCTGAAGGTTTTGTTGTACTCTTCACCTCAGGGAAGCACTGCAGAGGCCTGTTTTCCAAGGGCAGGTTGCAGTCCACTGACATCCCTCCAAGAGGGGAAAAATAAATGCTTCATCTTGACAGATTAAATCAAAACCCGACATGTTTGTGGATAAAAAGAGGATACATCCCTCAAATTTTTGTAAAAGGCAAGACAGCCAATATTGTGTAATGTTTTCACATTTCAGAGACTGACAGCAGTTTTTGATTTGTTGCTGCAGAAGAGGCAAAACAAAGTGCATGGGAGAGAGTTGTGGAGATAGTGAAAAGGAGCCCAAAGCAATACCACAGAAAGGAATGAAAGGAGAAAATTAAGGTTTCTCTCTCTCTTTCTCCTTCCTTTCCCCAGCCGTTGTGACCGCTTCTGAGAAAGGAGAAAATGTGTGTGTGTGTGTTCATGGCTAACAGATGGTAAATCCACAGTTTCTCACTTCATATACCTCTTTCCATTCTTCATTATCTTGTTGATGGTGAAATAATGCTGGGAGGCATATTGTCAAAGAAAGAAACATTAGACATGGCATTCAGTATTGTTTTTGCGTCATTGCAGTATCTTCCTTTTGCCCCTGGTCTTGCAAGAAACATTTCCTGGATAACTTCAGATTAAAGTGAAGCGGCTGTTCAGGTTGCACTGTTTAACCTGCCTGGCATTTGTCTTGGGTTCTAGAGTGGAAGGGCCATTCTTCCTTTCTCCCCTGTGAAATGTCAGTTGGATGCAAGTTCATCCAGCAACATTCAAATATTAGAAAGACTCTGACGAAGGAGCCATCAACCAGAAGATTATGTGTGATTGGGCAATTCTGCAAGGTTTTTTGATACCTGTAGAAGTCCCACAAGAATGTATATGTTCAGTCTCATTGAGGTAAAATAATGTGTTGTTCTGGTAATTTTCTTGTCCCACAACAATGTCCTGCATCCAGACAATAAAATTGCCAGGCTTCACTGTTTGTCTGAGTTGGTATGTCTGGGTAGATAACAGGTAACAGATAATCAGAGTTGGAAAGGACCTTGTAGGTCATCTAGTCCAACCTCCTGCCCAAGCAAAAGGTTGTATTAACAGGTCCCTATAGTCCCTTTCGTGGTTCTGTTCTTCTTTGTCTCAGGCATAATGGAAACTGAAGTCCTAAATCTGGAAGATTCAAATTGAGGAAGACTATTATAATCCAAAAATTCCTCCCTTGATTCCAAACAGGAAAAAAATATCACCACCTATTCTCTCATAGTTTTGTCTGTGTTCTTCTGTCAATTCACCCACCTGGTTCACTTGTGCAGATGGTCACTTTTTAGTAAAGCATCTCTAAAATCTATATTAATATATGGTGCACAAGGGATTGGGTCAGACATGTGAACATAAGCCAGTCCACTAGTATACCATCAGATGGCCTTCAGAAGCAATCACACTGCCCTACATCTACTAGCCCTTGATCCTATGACCTCCATGAACTGGTCCAACCCTTTTGGAGAGCAAATCAAGCCAACATCACATCTCATGATCAAAAAAAAATCTTGAAGTTTAACTATATGCTGTATGTTTGTGTGTGTGTGTGTGTGTGTGTGTGTGTGTGTACATTCCTTTTGCCTCTCCTGATTCTTTTCAAATTCAATTTCATTGATTATTCTCTGGTTCTAAAATTTTGGAAAGGGGAAAATAACTCCTCTTTGTCCATTTTATTCACACCACATAAGATTGTGTATACCTGAATCATGTCCTCTTTCGCATGCCTCTTTTCTAGACTAAAAAGCCCCAAATGTCATAACCTTCCCTCATGGGAAAGCTGTTCTGGTCCCTTCACTGCCCTCCTCTGAACCTTCACTAGCTCCACTCTGTGCTTTTTGAAATGCAGTAATCAGAACTGCAGACAATATTCCAGATGCAATCACACCATTGATTTATATTAGGGCATAATGGTACAGGCACCTCTATTTCCAATACCTTTACTTATTATACCTAACATGCTGTTGGTCTTCCTCCACCCCCTTTTACTATTTGAACTGTTTGTCACCATAAGATTTCTTTCCTCAGCAGTCACTGCTAGCTCTGATCCCATTAATTTGTATGAGTAGGTGAGATTTTTGGTATCAACACCCAAGACTTTACACTGGCTGATGTTCAGGGACATCTACCATTTTGATTCCCACTTGCCTAATATACAAAGATTACTTTGGAGTTTTTCCCAGACTCTTATTTGTCAATTTAGTGTCATCACCAAACTTGGCTATTCCATGGGTCCTGTCTAATTCTAGGTCATTCATAAATATGTTTAAAAGCACTGGTCCTGGGTCAGAACCCTGGGAGGCCCTACAAGTTAGACCTCTCCATTTTGAGAAAGTTTAGTTTAGTTTAGTTTACTTTATTGTCATTGCACCTCATACAACAAAATCAAACACCATCTTCAGTGCAATCATGACCATGAAAATAAACACAAATACACATCCTTCACCCTCCACACATTGAACCAGAAACCCCTGATACCACACCAATACTGCACTATACAGCAGAATTCAAAACAGCTACTGCCCTGGGATAGAAGCTGTTTTTCAGCCTATTTATCCTTGTTTTTATTATTTTGTACCATCTGCCAGATGGTAATAGTTAAAAAAAGGGTTCCCAGGATGAGATGGATCCATTTACTCATTACACCCTCTCCATTGTGAGAAAAATCCATTTTCCCTTACTCATTTGCTTAATAACAAGAGGAGCTGACCTTTATTCCATGGCTGTTAAGGTTACAGAGAAGTCTTTGATGAGGGACTTCATCAAAGAAAATTTCTACTGGCTTATTCTTATCCACGTCCTCAAAAAAACTTTTAGCAATTAGTGTAACAAGATTTTTACTTCATGAAGTCATGAGAAATACCTATCTCTAGATGTTTGGTAATTTTATCTTCGGTGGTAGTTTCCATTATTTTCACATACTAGTGTTTAAGCTGACAAGCATATTATTTCCTGGAACTCCCTATGAGCTGTTCTTAAAAATTTGAAGGCATGTTGGCCATCTTTCATTCCTCAACTACAAAGGACAAATGTAAAGACTGGCTGTATATTTTAGTTTGAAGGTCAAAAATCTGTTTTAACCTCCTTAATAACTCTTGAGTGAATGCCATCAGTGCCTGTGATTTGTTGATGTGCAATTTGTCCATAACTTCCTTCCTGAAATTTTCTTGCTTAACTTTGTGACTATATTTAGATAAATCCATAGACCAATAATCTTTGCAAATTATGTCAAGAAATAAGAATGCAGCAGGTAGCCAGCCTCCAATTGTGAGTGGAATAGCCCTATTTTTGTCCCATATTCTTCTTAAAATCTCCATGCCTTTTTCCCCCATGCCATTGTTTATTATTTCCTTCATTCAGTTGTCTTTGTTCCCTTTTACTACTTCTACCAATTCCAAAATCCTCAATATCCAAACAGTTATGGCATATTCTGATTTTTAAAAACTCAATGAAGTAGTAAGGGATGAAATAATTTAATGGAGTTAAATTAAAAGGAGTTGGGGGGGTTGGGGTGTTATATTTTAGCCCGGCCATGAGCAAAACAGAGTGGCCATTGGTACTGTATAAAGCCTGTGGAACATAATACTGTAATCACCTGATAACAAAGAAAGTCATAAGGAAAAGTGCAGTTCAAGACACATGGACTGGTCATCACATTGCCAAATCTACTTGGGGTAAAATGAAGATCACAGAGAGCTACTTTTACAAATCACTGGATCACATGTGCTCATATTAGATGGAGTGTTCTTTTTTGTTACCAACAAAAAAAAATACATGACACAGGGTGAACAAAAATATATCAATTTGTATGGAAACCAAAAAGTCTTCCATACCACCAATGGAGCCTTGTATGGAGTCTATCAGCATCTCTTTTTCCCTGGTTGAACATTTGCATCTTAAGACCTTTATTTTTTACAAAAGAAGTATAAGAGACCATATGGTGTTCAGAAAACTGTTTATAAAAACAGATTTTTTAAAAAAGGAACATACGACATTATAGTTTTAAAACCTCTAAAGGGGAGGATGGATTTTTTTTTTAAAAAAAAGAACAATAGGAATGCTCATTCTCAAGATATTCATTTGCTACCAAAATAGGGCAACATACAAAAAGTTCTCCACCTTGGTAAAAACTATAAATGAAAAGGAATGTAGTTATTTTTAAATGCCTTTTAAAAATGTAAAAATGCACAACAGACTGGAGCAGTGATTCTTAAACTATTTGACCCAATTATTCTTTTCCTGGTTTCCTACAATATCGTGATACTCCCTCTCCCTCTCCCTCCCCTCTTCACACACACAACCCCGCCCCCCAAAATAAAATAACATAGGCTCTGTTGTTTTATACAAGTGTCTCAACAGCAGAAGCAGTCTCAGACTGGATTCTCAACTCAGAAACAAGCAATTAGAAATTGCTCCATTGTTCCCACGATATGCCCAAATTATTCCCTTGAGGTAATTACCCCAGATGGTCCAGAATATCATCCTATTAATGTGGGCAATAAAATGGACTATATATAGCAAGAACTCCCGATCCCTTAATATCATCTCTGGTAGAACACTGCCCTAGATTTCAGAATACACTGTGGTGAGTTGCATGGACCAATGGTATAAGCCCTGACATGCAATTTGGCTTTGGGTGTGTTTTTAATTGGAAAACCTCAGGGTTCAAGAATTAAGAAAAGGAATAAATTTGATCCTGTCCTTTACAGGAGGGGCCATAGCTCAGTAACAGAAAACATGCCTTGAATTAAGAAAGACTGTTCCATATTCAATCCTTTGACACCTTCAGAGAAGGCTGGAATTCAGCCTAAAAGTATAGAAAGTCACTCCTCATCAGCATTAACATAACTGAGTTAATTGGACTAACACTCAACCTAAGTGTCAGGCAGCTTCCTGTGTTTCTGGTGATGCCTCTGGAAATGTACAGAGTTGACACAACTTTCTCTCTCCAATTTTCTCTACCGTGGATCATATTCCATGCAGGGAGAGAAAACTATCACGGAATGCAATAATGTTCATTTCATTAAGGCCACTGCTACAAAGCACACTCATTCTAGAATAATGCTTGCACCTCAGGGATGTTGTTCTGGTTTCCCAAAGCTTTCAATCCCTTTTGCAAGATACCACAGATGTGCTCAGTGTACCTACTGAATGTTGGAATCAGCCTAAATCCATCACATCACATTAAGATTGGGCAAGAGAAGAATGGATTAAGGGCTTCCTGCATTTTCTTTATACTTTCCTTTCTCTATATTGAGGGGCTAATTTTGTTCCAGAGCAATAGGACGATAAATCTTACCTATTAAGATTTTTCAGGTGCTCTCTGATCTAATTTCTTTGTCCTGCATGTTTTTATCAACTAGCATCTTCCAGGGTGCCAAGGTTTGCAAATGGAAATTCTGTCTTTTGGGATTAACAGCTGCTTTTTTCCCCGTTAGACTCTTGCTACTATTTATATTTGGACTTTGTGATGCATGGCATCAGCACCTGTTTCAGAGAAGAGAAAACTTGCAGCAGGATTAGTTTTAGCAAATCTAAATCTGCTAAATTGAATTGCTGTAAAATAACTTGATATCCTACCAATGAAGCGGTTATTTTATGGCTGAAGTATTTCTTGGAGAATTAATTAGGTGCCATTGAGCTGGGCACAAATCCTGACAACCACATGGGCAAATGTCTGTGGAGGTTCCCAATCATCCAAGTCACGGTTGTCCCAAAGGTGCTTTTCAAAAGGCAAGTAGACTTTCTTGTTGAAGAAACTGTTTTGCTTCTCATACAAGAAGCTTCTTCAGTTCAGGGGGAAAAAAAACAAACAACGTTCGGATGCTTTTTGAAAAGCACCTTTGGGACACATGGGCAAATGTCCACCCTTTCATCTTATCCCTGGCACCAATCTGTGACTCTTCCAAGGGTGCTGCACAATTTTCTTGGTCTCTTTCATTCACCCTCCCTTATCTTCACCTTCTTGGAATTCCTTCAACCTTATCAGTTCTAGACCCTTTTATTCTGTCTAACTCTAACCCAACAACATGTATGAAAGAAATTATGTACAGAGACTCTGCCTTTTTACCAGCAGGATAATGCTCTGAAAACTCAACAAAATGGAATCAAATTCAGTATGGGGAAGCACTATCAAAAGAAAGGTCAAATCTGAAAAGGGATCAAATCCAGCTCATTCTTTCTCTATGTCCAACTTGCATCACCACTGTAAAAAAAAAACAACCCACTGCTTCAAGTATTCTGATTTTTGTTATCATAGAAATATCCTTATTTTTCACAATGTTTTTCTAGACGTTTGTTATTGCCTTTCCCTTAGTATCAACATTTTTAGTTCTCCTGAATAATCCATTTTAATCTATTTTTGAGTCCAAGAAAACTATAGTTCACAAATGATAAAACTTCACCCTTTAATAGTCATCTGTATATTTATTGAGTTAACAGATTGATCTTATCTGTGTATCTCAAGTTTGCACTTTAGTGTTTAACATGCCATTTTTATTCCAGGTGTTATTTCTTCCAATCCAGTTAATTGTAACAATCCATTTATCGTATAGATTAAACAAGGCAGACAATGTTTTTCCTCGTCTCATTCCTTCCCTATTTGAACCACTATTTTTCAAACTCAATTCTTACAGATTCCTTTTCACTACAAATGATTCTCAGAAGAATAATCAGGTGTTCTGCTACATCTATTATTCTTAATATACCGTATTCCACATTCTGGCATGTCCTACACAATCAAAGGCCTTGCTGTAGCTAATAAAGCAAAGGTAAATCTTAAATTCGACTGCCTTCTCTATTTCCTGTCATAGTTTAATTTTTAGTGGAACTCTGAAATATATGTTTATTTTAAAAAAATGTTTCTGCTATTCTATAATCCTATTTGAAAAGGAAGGATTTCTTCCATGATTATTTTGAATAGTTCTACATTAGCTGCAAACTTTCTTGTGATTTAAACAAATAATTTCCTTTCCCATCATCCTTCTCTATTTGTTGGTCATATCCTTGGCTGAAATATTTTTCCTTGCTTCTTATTATTTATAAATGGGAAGTTTTCATTCAGTTAGTACATTGTTGCCCAAGACTTCTTTCTTTGTCTTTTCCTGGCTACATGATAACTTGTTCTGAAAGTCACTTCATATTTTTGTCTTTGAAATTTTGGGATTCTCAATAGGTTGGCTTTCCTTATGCATTTAGGGCCTCACCTTCCCTCTCACCTGCTTTCCTGCCTCTTTGCCCATAATGTTATCTCTATAATTTTCTTCTCACACCAGCATTGCTCTCAGAACCATGGAAGCTACTGAGCCCCCCTCCCCACACACACACACATTGAAGGGCTAATCTTCTAGAAGACCCACTTGATAGAAGGTAACACAATATTTGGATGCTATTGCCTAATCTGTGCCTAGAAATGGAAGAATTACCCAGAAGCTTTCAAATATATTTCTCCATGTGATGTTCCTAAATGGTGCATGTGATTTGTCCAACTCTTTTCTGTGGGATGTGCTGCCTTCTGAATTAGTACAATTGTGATCTTTCAGGGATTGTAATCTGCTTCCCGAGTTTTGCTTTATTGGCATGCATCTTAATATTTATTTTATTTGTTAAATATTTATCACAACACAAGAAACAATACAACAAAATAACAAAAAATATAAACACTTAAGTGAGAATTAAAATAGTAGCTTAATTCATTTTTTTCAGCATAATTTATCCCCCCCCCCCCCATGATATCCATAGAAATGGAACTGACTATGTTAAGAATTATGCAGATTGGCAATGTGGAATGGGAAGGTATAGGCAAATATTTTGCTAAAAGGGAAATTAAGTTGAGATTATCTATCGTCTGTGTTAAGTATGGTCGGTGGGTCCCATTGAGACACGAGGCTCGAGTAGTGAACAACACCTCTTTATTAAGGAGGCAGATTCTGAGACGACAAGCCTAGCCGCGGAAGCCCTTTATATAGAGCTGGCCGCGGCCAGGCAGCCTATGACAGTCTTTTAAGCTTGCCGCGCTTGGTTTCACCCAATCGCGGCAAACCCCGTATGAACCAACCAGGAATGCTTATATCGTCCAATCACGGCCCGGCTATTCCGGACCAATAGGAATGCAGGTCTACGAGCCTGCTTAGTATGGAACAGTCTGTCTGTCTGTCTATTATCTATCTAGTTAGCCAGCCAACCAACAATTCAACCAGCCAGCATCTGGCTGATACTGTCACAAAATGTGGGATGACAATATGACATAAACTCTACTGCTCATTTTAAAAATACCTTCCAGTCCCTTTTCATTGCAACCATTTCTAGCTCATACATTTGTTTACCCAATTTAGAGGAAAAAATTGTGAGCAAATATTTAATATTAAGACCTGATGATGGATGGATGGATACAGATACATTAGATAGATAGACAGAGAGACAGACAATAGATATGGGTGGTAAGAGACAAGATAGTAATATGTGGCAATAGGTAGTAGGAGAAAATATGCTTCAGGAAGCATGCATTTGTATTCACATCGGATTACAGGCATCAATCAAATAATCCAATGTGCAAGGTCACCTGTTAAAAGAAATTTCATTTTCATAGATTATATTCCACTTTTAGTGGCTTTTGTTTCTTTCCACTCTTGTTCTTTTCTAAGACCCTTCTTTCTTCTTTAGGAAATTTATGGAGCTGAAATTAGCACTCAAATTCCTTAAGCTTCTTTAATGTGTGAAACTGGGAAGGTACTCCCTGAGAGACTAAGGTTTAGTAGAAAATTTACTATTCACTTCTCTTCTAACTTTAACTATACAATATGCCACAACTGGATCACAAGGGAAAACAGCACAGAAGGCAGTGAGAACAACAAGTTGCGTCACTTTTCTTTATAGGTATTTGAGAAATGATCTGTTGTTCAAATAGAATGTATGAATAATGTTGGAATGGGAGGACAGTAAATTAATATTCAATTTCTACTTCAGAGGCTCATGAGGAAGTCAATGATGTCAGACAGATTAATCAAATCAGAGCAGCCAATATAGATAAAGCAACTACTGCCAGCACAGTGAAAGCAGAGTCTCTGTGTTGAGAAGCAACATTACCCAGAACCAGCAAATGAAATCTAAGCTTTCATGTTAAGGCAATCAAAGGATGTTTTCTTAGCTGAAGTCTTATATCGATAGTCATGATTTGCCCTGTGGTCAGTTCCACCCACTAAAGGAGTTTGCTGAACTATGAAGTGGCTGTCGATTCATTTTACTTGGATTTCTGTGAATCTGGGATATGGAAGATTCTTTTGCATAACAGTGATGGTTGGTCAACTTCAAGTGCTGAGGATTTGTTAAGGTTCTTGAAAAGTTTTGAACATAGAATCAAAAGACTGTCCCCCGAAAAAGCAGTCTGAACTTCTTTCATCCTATCATGCTGAGAAGTCCTAGGTCACAATGGCAGATTCCAGTCGTTCTGAAAGGAAATAGCTCAATTTATCTCAACATCTCAGTATCAGTAGTGGGATTCAAAATTTTTTACTACCGGTTCTGTCGGCATGGCTTGGTGGGTGTGGCAGGGGAAGGATACTGCAAAATCCCATTCTCTCCCCACCCAATTAACCTGCTTTCCAGCTCCGTTCTCCTGTGCAGGGCAACAAAAGAAGACCCAGCCACTCAGCTGGGATTCAGGAGGCGGAGAATAGATGCGGGTGGGGCCAGTCAGAGGTGGTATTTGCTGGTTCTCCGAACTACTCAAAATTTCCACTACTGGTTCTCCAGAACTGGTCAGAACCTGCTGAATACCACCTCTGCTCAATATTATTCCAAAACTGGGGCTTTGAACAAATGGTTCAGCACAGTGATTTTTTTAACTCTGAGAGAAGGGTAAAGGATATGAAATTGTCTTATAGGTCTGACCCACGTTAATAATACTTAGGTAAAGTGACTGATATGTTTGGTGTGGGACTTGTTGGATGTTGGTGGTTTTCAGCGGCCTGCTATATCAATAGCCAGCAGAATTTAAATGCGACACTACTTCAACCATAGTCTACTTCCCTTGTATAATTATCACTTTTCCCCCTTTTCAGAGAATGATTGATTGATTCATGGAATGTCTGCCACCCAGTCAATGTCAACTCCTAGATACAGGAGAATGTCATAGAAAAATAAATATTTTTTTTGTATGACCTTCTACCCCAAACCTGGTCTTTCAGGTCTTCCCATGGTGCACTTATCACCACTATAATGGAGTCCATTCATCTTCTTGCTGGTCATCCTCTTCTCTTTCCTTTCACCTTTCCTATCAGTAGAGTCTTCTCCAGAGAGCCAGGTCTTTGCAAAACGTGTCTGAAGTAGAATAATTTGAGCCTGGACATTTGTGCCTCAAGTGGGAACTTTGGGTTGATTGATGATCCATTTCTTTTCCTCCAGTATTCTCATAGGTTTTCTCCAACACTAAAGTTCAAAGTGTCAATATTCTTCTTATTTTGCTTCTTCAGAGTGCAACTTTTACTTCCATAGTTACACAGGGAATACTGTGACTTGCATGATTTTGAATTTTTTAGGTATAGATGTGACAAACATTGGAATAGCTTTTCCAAGGCTTCATGGGGCCCCCAATAAGTGCTAATTTGTTATATATTTTTGGTTGCTTTTTCCTTTACTGATGATGGTTGATTGATGCACCACTTGGATTTCTTCACTGTCATTTCTAAAGTTGGTTGATATATTTGCTGTCATTACTCGTAGAATAAGGGATGAGCTAATTGACAGTGTTGATAAGAGAGCAGCCTGAAATTTGAGACAGCCTGATAGCAAAGTCAGGATGAATTGATTTTATGTGTATAATTCAAAATTGCTGGCAATGTATAACTTGTATACATGTAGATAAATATAAATATTACAAAATATAATATAATAAGACTCTGGAGATTTAATGGTAAATAAAACAAACTTGGTTAAGTATTCAGACTCCAGGAAATTCTTGTCATTTGTTGAATTGGGTTATACATAGTGAAATAATTATGTATGGTTTTATGGAAATAAAATTAGAATCAGGAATTTTGTTAAGAATGAGCTGCATATACCTACATGAAAATACTTGATACATCAGCCCAAATCTTTGTATTTACTGTTGACAGTTCATAAACCAAGTTAAATTCTTATGTCTTCTAAGAAATAGCCTGATGGATTTTTAAGGCAGCCTTTTTAGTGTTGTGTGTTCCAGATATTTTAGTACAACCATGCTCAGAAATCTCTAGCCTTATGAACATCTAATGAACATCTTTCAGAATTATCACTCTGTGTTCCCTTGAATTTTGAATATAATATACACATACATATACTACTTATGTGTGTGCTTTTGCACATATCGTAGCTACATGTTTACAGTTAATTTATCTTTCATATAAGCTGACAAAAATAGTATTTGCAAAAACATTTCAATCTCTATTTATTAAATCAATATTAAGAACAACAAAAGGTGAATTTCACAATCTGTATAGTAACATAAACAAATAAACAGTGGTATTCCTTGCAGACATTCCTGAAGGCATGTGGAAGGGCACAATTAAATCTCTTGGACTCGTGATTTGGGAAATTACATGGTCTGAAAAGGTAAGATAATGATATAGGGCAGTGTTGGTGAATCTTTTTGGCACCAAGTGCCGAAATGGGAGCATGTGCGGGTGTGTGGAAGAGCGCCAGAAACTGAAAGCTCAGCTTCCTGGTGCGCACATGCAGTTTCCATGGCGCGAAGAGCAACGGGCGATGGCTGGAATGCATGGAGAGATGGCTCTGTGTGCCTCTTTTGGCATGAGTGCCATAGGTTCGCCATCATGGGTATAAGGTCTCCTTCTTGAGCAGAGGATAACCTAACCCTAACCTCCAAGGTCCCTCCTACCTCTATTCTTATTCTAAAAGATTATGGGGATATAATCCCCATAATGGGGAGCTCTTGGGACTGTTCAGTGAAATTAATTGTAGGTTTATTCTGTGGACCAAAAGGATAGAATAGAACGTGGCCACAAAGTCATTAAGAATTTGCATGGTTTAAATGTTTTAGATGTAAATAAGACATTTAAAAATTGTTTTAACACAATGTAGGCTCTTTGCTGGCCAACTGAAGATTGTGTCACGATTTCCTAATTTCTGCCCTCTGTATCTTAAAATAATACTGCAGAGAGAATATCTCAGAAATGCATCACAATAAGCCCTTGAGGCATCTAGTTAAAATTTGGCAAGGTCAATGTTCCCTAAAGGGGTCTACCATTCCTGCTATTTTCAACCCATTCTCCAAAACAACGAGGCAGCTGCAGAGATTTTGATGTTTCCCTTTTATAGCTTATGAAGAAATGAATCTTGAAGTGGCGCAAAACAAATTGCTTTGCCCTTGAATCTCAAGCTGCATACTTTAATTGAATCACATCCTTGGTGAATCTCAAATTTCCTAATCAAATCAAGACTAATTCATACATCTTTGAACTATTTTCCACAAGCACCTCTGTTTACCATTAATGCTTGCTAGTTTACATAATTAAGCTATGACCAGCCAATAGTTTATTAAACTAGATGTGGAGCCATTTCTCTATAGCTGATGACGATACCTTCCATCTCTGATCACCTCAGAAAGCAGTTAATGAGTAAAAATCTATTCTGACCATTCTGATAAATAGGCACTGCAACTAAACAGGGAACTTTGTGCTGCCATGGCATGAAAATTGGCTCCTATTAGTGCTATGAGAAATAACAACAACTTCTTGATGTTAATGAGGTGATTAAATCAGTATGAGTAATCCTGTTGGTTGAAGCCAGATGTAGATTGAATTTCAAACTATAGCACAGTTAAGAAAGCGATAGCAAGAACAGAAAAAAGAGGGGGAGAGTTAGGAGAGAAGGGAAGAAAGGGAAATGAAGAAAGTACTTTTCAAGGTAAGGTTTTCTATCTAGTGAGCAGTCTTGAGGGATGGGTGAGAGTCTGTTTGAATATGATGGCAGGAGATCCGGAAGGAACAAACTAAAGATTTTAAATTTCGTGACAGGGAGACTCAATTAGTAATTTTGTTTCTGCATAACTAAGCTGCATGTTGTTGAAGAAAAGACGAAAATATTGGTAGGAACTATATATTCCACTGAAATAATGTTTGAAATCCAGCAACCTAGAGAAATTGAGTTAGCAAGTTTCACATCTCCATCCTCATTCTTTAGGGACTAATCATTCTGTAGAATTTTTCTGCCTTACTTGAATCCTGGAGCAAGGAAGAAGAGTTTGTGTACTTTTTCATGTACTTCTATTCCCATTTTGCTTTCCCTTGATATTCTGTTATTACTATTTCCTCCCTGACTTCAACCAAATTCTCAATCCTCTTGGTTTATTAATGCTATAGAATCAGGGGCCACTTTGTTGTATGATCAGCACAGTAGTCTTGTGTGATGCTTTGCCTGTTTCTATAGCAACAGAGGAGAGAAAATACTATACAATACTTTGGCAGGCTAGCATTAGGATCCCAGGTTTCAATGACTTTCTTTTCTCTGGTGGAAGTTCTGACCATTGTACTATTTGAGAGAAATATTCAGACGAGGGTTTCTCTGGAACCATTGGGCCTTGATATAGATGCTTATGATTTGGGAAAAAAGATTAGGATTTCTGGGCCTGTTATAAACCTGTGCTGTGCCAGAGAGCAAACAATAAACAAACAGAAACCTTGTAAGGCAGGAATAATCCACATCCAAGTTTGTAAATTGGTTCAATCAGTTTTGGACCATTTCTATGGCTCACTAAAGTTAAGAAATTTTCTTCAAAAAAAAACCCTGCTTGAAATTTCAGGAAGGTTTTCTTTAAAGGGCCACAGGCACCACCATCTCTCTAAAAATCTATGTGTACGTGATGTGCATTTTATTCAAAACATTGTACATAATTTCTCATGTTTACATTTCCAAAGCACTTTACAATAACATTAATATGAAACTAAAGGGATGGTGACCATGCCAAAGACACCCACTGAACTTCATGTCCATTCAAATATACATTATTTTTATTTATTTATTGAATATACGTTGAATGTACATTTGCACAAGAAGTGTGTATATGGGGCCCACCTGGTTATTGCATAAATGTCATTCCCTACTTGCTCCTTACAGCTCCAGCTTCATTTTTCAAATTATGCTTTCCTTCAGTCTTTGTAGGTTACTTTGGGTAAAGATAATTCTGTCCACTGTCACCTTCACTTATGATGTTACTTATAACAGCTGCAAAAAAAAAATTGATCTTGACTCTTGGAAAGAAAGGGAAGGTGAATCAGAAGCTTCAGTTTTTCCATTCCAGGGTCCTGATGAGGCCAACAAAAACTGTGGCAAGCATCCTTAAGATGGAAATAATGAGATATAAGACATCTGCTTAGTCAGGCTGAAAAGATGGAAAGGCCAAGAGTTAGGGTTTTTTGACTCCAGAGCGTGCCAAAGAAGGGGAGACCACTTGAGGTTTGTTTAATACATTCCAGCATCCAAAGCAGAAAAGGACTTTCTATTGGCAAAGATACTCTCTGACTGTTTCAGCTAAGATTAACTAAATCTTATTTATTTTTATTAGCCATTTATAGACAGATAAAATGTGCCACAGTGATGCATCATAACATGTTTACAGCCAGATTGGGTTTAATTACAGCGTATCCATTATAAGTGGTGTGATAGATTTTAAGGGGGGAAAAAAGCCTGAAGATTGGGTAAGACTGGGACCTCAGTCCAATGCAGTCTGTGGAAGCTTCTTTTTCACTGGCTGTGACTGCCAAAAGCAGGAATAGCTGCTTGCTTATTTCTGAATTATTTAAGATATCATTATGTCACATTGGCAACTTGCTTGGAGAGGCATGCTTTGAACTCCCAGCTATTTGCTTTGTTCACTTAGATGGAAATGTGCCAAACTGAGGGCTCCAGTCCTGAGTAAACAATCTCAATGAACGTCCATCAAGTAGAGTTTCCACATTGCACCCTAAGGAAGGAGGGGAAAAAAAAAAAGATCTGAATTTGTAAAATATGTCATGCCACATGTCCAGGAAACCAGATGTGAATTCTTCAGGTTTTTCTTCAGAAATTTGACTTCACTGTACTATTGTTCATCTGCTGCAGAGCTATTAACTATTACAATTGCATAAAAATAATAACATAGTGAGTATGTTGCTACAGCTGGTATGTACATGAGAGGCTGTTCATTTCTTTATGGGTTGGTTTTATCATAGCAGCCTTAACTATCTTGGTGCCTCTGAACTTGGTAGCAGCCTTGTAAATTGATGAGCAAGGCTGAAGATGTTTCTATACACATCTGGGCCACTTGCATGTCTTTTTAATTACCACCCTGGCTCTATGAGAAGATGCTGGCTATGTTCTGTGCTGCTTAGTGCAAGGGAAGAAGCACTTCTGAATTCTGGTTATGTAGGAATTAATGTGCACCATTCCAAGACTGCTGCTGAAGACAAATGGAAGGTTTGACTATCTGAAAACACGGAGGTATCTCTGTTCTTTTCTTTGTCTTTCTGGGAGCACTTATGAATATTTAATGACAGGGTTGCTCTCCTTGGTCCTGAATGTTTTATAGATCTTTTTCCATAGTCCTGAACATGTGCTTTCCATAGTCTTGCATCCTTGTGTCCACATTTGCTTCCATCATCTATTTTACATTGTCTTGATGTAATCATAGGGGGAATGACCTTGGTGAGACAGGAGGAAGAGCTGCAGCCTAGACAGTGGTCTGTTCAATCAAATTTGAGTCTGAAGGAAGAGGGGTGGCTCAGAAGGGACCTTCCCTAGTTTTCAGGAAAGTAAAAGTGAGGGGTGGGAGGATCTCTTATAATAAAGATAGAGATAATATTCCTGAGCATGCCTCTCAAGGCTGACATTCCTTTTGAGTGAACTATCATTGACTTGAATGATAAAGGCCTTGGACCAGAGCATAGAATTGGAATGTCATTAAATCAGTTTGTTTCTGGTAATAAGGGATGAAGATTGCTAAACCTCTATGCTATGGAAAGAATTATATCCCTGCTGCTTTCATTTAATTCAATTCCAAAATGAAACAGCTGCAAGCATTTTGATGCTTTCCAACAGGGATGAATCATGAACTTCAATTAAATCATGACCATTTTTAATGTCAGATCTTCAATCTGAACTCAATCAGAACTGATTTGCGCAGGCCCAATATTGACTTGGATTCTCAGCTATCATTTTAAGATGAAGGGATTTCTTCTTCTTCTATAGCTACTGCCAGGAAACGTCAAATGGAATATTTGTTGTCTTTAGGAACCAATTCCAGCTCAGGTTAAAAGTTGGATGATGAAAGATGAGAGTTGTGAGAACCAATAACTGGAGACAAGCATTCAAAAATATACTCATTTAGAGAAAGGGAACATTGTGTTTCAATCTGCAGTTGTGTCCAGCAATGCAAGTTTTCAAATGCAAACAGTCAGCGATACCACCAAAGAAAATTTAAAGGAGACCTGCTGTTTTTTCTGCTGCTTTGGAAACTGATGCCATCAATCTTCGGGGGGCGGTGGGGGGAGACCTCTATGTTTCTGTTTTACTATGGCTAGAGGCCTTTTCTTGTTTATTTTTTTTTCTGAAACATTGTAAAATACTAGCAAGAAGGTTCTTCCATTCATTTCCCAGCCTGTTCACATTGTGGCTGCTGATGGCTTGAGTGTAATGCTGGGGAACATATGACAAATGCTGCATTAACTAAAGGTAGATGGGACAAGCAATTGGCTGAAGGTCACCCAGGGAATGCATGAGAGGAGGAGGCTCACATCCCTCATTCTATTTTCCCTATTGCTGCGCTGCCACACGTTCCAGCTTCATATCATGGTTGTGCAAAAGAACTTTTTTAAAATTAGTTTTTATTAATGAATTTTTACAGAATAAAAGCAATTCTGCTTTTAAAAAGAAAAGAAAAAAGAAAGAAAAGATGGTAGATAGATAGAAAGAGAAAGGGAAGATATAGAAAAGAAAAGTGGAAAGGAGCAGCTTCCGATCATCTTTTTTTGTAGTTAAAATGCATATACACTTTATTCTCTCTCTTTAAAATTGAAGCATAACTCCGTATTTTTCCTGTTCTAATCTTCAAACCTATAAATCTCATGTTCATTCCCCCCATTTTCATCAAAAAGTCCAGTCATTAATAAGTTTTCATTAGACATATTAGTTTTGCCATTTCTTGCAAGTTCTGTCACCTTCACCAACCACTCCTTGGTTGTATTTCAGGCTTTCTATCTAGATACGTATAATAATCTCACTGCATATAAAAACAATATTCTATAAGACTTTTCTAATTGACTGCCATGAATGCAGACAAGAACAAAGAAAATCAACAAGAGCTGCAGGAGCAACAAAGTGAATTGTCCAATCTGATGCCAAAATCAATAATCGGTCAATATGCTCTGAGGATCTGGAGATGCCATGCTTGCCTGCTCTTGAATTCAGTGATTAAGTATTGTTTTTAGATATTTTTCACTTACCAATTGTTTGCCATGAAAATCAATGATATGGATCAAAGGCACATGATGTGATCTGGATAATATTCATCAGGTAATTTCATGAAGCCTACTATGGTTGCATGATGAAATAATAGTGGGATATAAGTTACCATACTCGGCATTGCAAGACAAGATAGAAAGACCTACACATGGATTAGAGAACAAATGAAAGTATACAATATAGTCAAGAGAGTAAAAAAATTGAATAGAAATGGGCTGGTCTCATAGCAAGAAGAACCAATGACAGGTGGACCAAGGCAGTTAAGAATGGACCCCACTTGATAAAAAGAGACCTAAAACCAGATGGACTGATGACATCAGCAAGTATTGCGTGCCCAATTGGCAAAAGAAAGCTCAGGACCAGACTGGTTGGAAACATACAGAAGAGGCCTTCATGCTGCAGTGGATAGACAATGGCTAAAATGATGATGATGATGATGATGATGATGATGATGATGATGATGATATTATTATTATTATTATTATTATTATTATTATTATTATTATTATTATTATTATTATTATTATTTACCATAAGTGACATATGTTGGAAATAGTAGATATAACACTATGTATTGTTTAAGAAAGGGACCAAATCTTAAACAGCTGACCAGGTTGCATTATCATAGTTAAAAAGGAAGAAAGACACTATCTGGGATATGGGGAACATAGATAAGATTTATCCTAGGAATGTCAGCTCCACTAAATCAGAAAATCAATTCCATCAGAAAGCTAAAATTATTGTTTTAGAGATTGAATCTTCCCCTTCATATATTCCTCCCCTTCACATACTCTAGTGCATCAGGGAGGCATCAGCCTGAGGTACTTCTGAATTAAAAAAAAGACAACAACATTGCAACTCCTTTTGCCTAGTTTACAATCTTGTATATTTCCATCGTAGTCATCTTTCTTACTTTCTACACTGAATTTTAAAATCCCAGAGCTGTGCTTTGCTCATAAATCATGGCCAATAAATAGTTGAACTATTCTGGGCGAGTATCAAGTGCTACCACCTGAAAATGAACCACTGTAGTGTAATGTGACCGGGAATGCTAAAAGCAGAAAACTCAGCTGCAATTATATCATAAGGTAGTGCACTCAATTCTACTGAATTTCTTTCTGTATCATCCCTTCCTCATTTTGGGCAACTCAATGAGAGCCAAACGGTTGTGGAGTGACCCTGAACATTTTTTTTTGGGGGGGGGGTGGAGGGACAGCATTTGGAGTCTCTTCCAATGACTGTATATTATCTACCTGCCACTTTAGGAGAGGAACCCAATGCTGGAAGTCTAAATAGCTTAATAAAATCAAGAACATAATCCAAAGCTCCTCTTCCCTTACTCTACCTCTGAAAATGTATGGATATATGAATGGTGAAATTACATCCCTCTTACAATATTATCCCATCTCCTATGATCCTTCTCAAAAATGTTGCGTGTAACCCCTCCCCCCAATAATCATGTGCATCTACACTGGATAATAATCTCACACATCTGAGGCTCCCTTCACCATACAGACTTCAAGAAGGAGGCCTCTGTCTCCTCCACACCTCTGTTATTAGCGAATACAGGAATCTAGCCTAAAACAAGCCCAACATCAGGAACTTCTCTGATATAGTTGAGAAACACCAGCCAGAATTAATGTAGTGCATGACCATGGACTTGCAGAAGTCTCAAGCTGGCCCTATGACAGCATGTCAGTGTGATTTGCAGAGAGGCACTGGTCTGTGGAAACCCATAGCAAAGAAATACACCAGTATTTCACAGCCAGGGCTTGACAAGAAATAATCACCTTATTTTTTCAAGTGCATCCAAGAGGCAGTGGCATGCTGACAGGGCAGCCTGGCTTCTTTAGACCCATGGGGATGCCATCTGGCATTGAGAGCTGGGCAACTGTCAGTGAAAAACTATGTTCCTGCTCAGAAAAAGGGATGTGAGTACACAGCTGGAAATTTGACTTCTCTCTTTAGAGTTCCATGCACTTAGCCTGTCTATTCAGTAGGGACTCCAAAATAAAATGGTTCTCATCCTGCAAACACCCTGCAGGAATTTAGTGAAGGCATTGAGTGTTGGTAATGCAAGCAAAGAGCAGAGTATTGCTTCTGAATCAGGAATAATTGGGTTCAAATGTCTGCTGAGCCATGAAGCAATTCCTTAGTCTCATAACAGAGGTGACTGTAAACACCTTTAGCTTATCGGCATACCCTTGTAATTTTTATACAAAAGAATATTTGTAGCTCAGGCTTGAACTGTGGGCTCTTGGTGATCTCTGAGCTGGGTTGTTTTCTTGCAGATATTTCATTACCCGACTAGCTAACATCCTCAGTGCGCTGAGATTGTAGGATACGAATGGTACCAATTCATGGTAGTGTTGTGGTCTGCTGGTGGCCTGCGGAGCTGGCAGCAGAGTCAGACAGTGGGGAGGAACATGGGCCAGTCCTGGAGTCTGTGGAGGGCTTGGACGAGGGATCTGCGTCTGACTCAGAGATGGGGCCAGAGCCATCTGAGAGTTATGTGCGGATTCCAGAGCCTCCAGAATCTGACATCAATGAGGCAGAGGAACAGGCAGCCTGAACAGGGCACAGAGCTGCCAGAAGGCAAGAACAGTTAAGAAAAAAGGAGTGACTTGGGAATAAGGCTTGGAGATGATTGGCCCCTCCCATAAGATATAAAGGAGGAGCAAAGGGACATGAGCCTTTGCAGGAAGCAACTTCGTTCATTCTGATTTGTTTAAACTTTGAAGCTCCGTGTTGACTTTGTACTCTGTTTGGCCTTATACAGCTAATTGGCAATTTAGTCAGCATTTCAAGGGAAATAAAGGTGAATGCTTATCAGCCTTATCCCGAAAAGACTGTGGCAGACTTCTGTTGGACTATTCACAAACTGTTTGGGACTCATTATGAGCTGTGAATTATATTCATTATACAGTTTATAATTCACAGCCATTGAAATAAAAAGAGTTTTTTGGGGACTGAGCATGTGATTGTTACTGTCTCAGGAAGCCTTGGTCAGAACAGGTGGTGCCAGAAAGCTGCTAATTAGTTGATCCTCTTTTGTATAATTGCATGTGAGAAATTAACATTATATTTCTTTGTATTTTAACTGTGGAATCAACATGACAATAAATTGGGATTCTCCTCCCAAGGAGGGGATTGAGCAGAGCTCATGATAAGGCATCACCATTCCATGTTAGATGCTGCATCCAGTTTGGGTTGCCACAATGTAAAAAAGGTGTTGAGGATGTGGAACAGAGATGTCAAACTCACATTATCGCGGCAGCATCATGCTAAACCGAGCATGAGTGTGGCCAGTGTGGGGTGCATCCAGCCCATGGGCCCTGAATTTGACAACCCTACTCTAGAACAGGGGTCTCCAACCTTAGCAACTTTAAGTCCGGAGGACTTCAACTCCCAGAATCCCCCAGCCAGCTTTAAGTCCTCCAGGCTTAAAGTTGCCAAGGTTGGAGACTCCTGCTCTAGAAGGAGTGCAGAGAAGAGCAACAAAGATGATTAGAGACTAAAGGGGGTTAGAGACTAAAACATATAAAGAATGGTTGCTAGAATTGGGTATGTCTAGTTTAATGAAAAGGACTAGAGGTAATATGATAGTAGTGTTCCAGTATCTCATGGGTTGCCAGAAAGAAGAGGGAGTCAAGCTATTCTGCAAAGGACCTGAGGGCAGGACAAGAAGCAATGGATGGAAACTAATCAAGGAGAGAAGCAACCTAGAACTAAGGAGACATTTCCGGACAGTTAGATGCCATGTTCTTTAGTCAGAAGGTTTTCAGTTCAACCCTTCATCTCTGCAGAAAATAAAAAATAGAAGATAAGAAAAACTGTGAAAAAAGGACTGCAGCTCAGTCTGAACTCTCATGCCAGAAATTCAACTTCTATATTAATAGTGAACATTACTATGAACTCCCAACTCATTTAAAGGAAATTATTTGGGAAAAGCTGGAGTAAGTGCTAGTGGGAAAAATGGAGAGATTGGAGAGACCCTGAGTGATTATCTCTAGAGTTCTTGTGTTTGAAAGAAACAAAAGAGTTGGAAAAGTGAAGGTATCCCATCACCTTGGATAAATATAATGAATACAGAACATGGAAAAATAGATCCAAGAATTGATTGTTTCTCTCTGCTGACCTGCTAAAGGAGAGTTTGGGTAAAGCTTCAGTCGACACTCAGGTTGACCAAAATTCAAGAATGTATGAAAATGCATTTATTTCTGATAGCTACTTCCAAACTGTTTTGATCCTATAGCCCAAGAGTCTTCAAACTTGGCAAGTTTAAGACTTGTGGATTTCAACACCCAGAATTCCTGAGCTAATATGACTGGAGAAGGAATTCTGGGAGTTGAAGTCCACAAGTCTTAAAGCTGTCAAGTTTGAAAACCCCTGCTATAACTTGCTGAGTGCTGACAAATATTGCATTTAGATTTGTAGCTGGGATATGCTGATATAGTCAAAAAGAGTTTGTTGCATTAAAATCATGCATTGAGAACATGTTGCAATACCTGGGCAAGCCAAGTATTTCTATTTACAGACATAACTCTTCAGATGGCCAAGCTACTGCTTTAGACATTATATCTCACCTATTAGAAGAGTTCCTTTTGAATGTAACTTTCAACAAGTGTTGAAAGTGTATACATATACTTTCTTTTACCCCCATCCTTTAAAAAAAAGGATGGAGGTAAAAGAAAGTAAGTGTATACACTAGGAGTACACACTGCTTATAAAATGGTACTCATTTTCAAGTATACAGGGAAATAATTGTAAAATTAAGATAAACTCTTGATAGCAGCTGCAACCTTTCCTGGGAGCACATGACTGCTTTCTACAGCTGCTGCAAAACAAAAAGCAAAAGGCACAGTGGCTTTAAAGGGTTGAAAGAAATGTTACGTTCCACATTTTCCAAAGCAGGATTTAAAACTGAATCTGGAATACTGTCATGAACTATAAGGATGTTTATATAGAAGTACAAAGAAAGAAAAAGGAAGATGCTTATTACCTTGTTCCTTGTAGATGACATCTCCTGCAAAGTGTAAAGTTGAATCATTCCTTGGAGTTGAAATCCATATTCAATATTTTCAGATGCAGTACTTGAATATCATCATTTGTTCTGAACAAGCCTTTATTGGATACAGTATACATGAGTTGAAAAACCTGTCAAATACCAATGATTCCCAAAATTGTTATTTACAAGTTTCTGGGAAGTTTTCCCCCCACGAGCAGCTGTTTTTGCACAATATCATGCAACTGAAATGGATATTTTGAACAATATCTCATAACTTCCAATGTGCAAAGAATTACATATATAATATGCCTAGAAGCAGCTTAAAGTTCATTGACAACTATGAGTCATGTTGCAAGCACTGAGTTTATGATTGATTGTTCTATATTCAAAAATCCATTTGTATATCTTTGCTTTAGTTAAGCAATGAGCTTCTCAGCTTAGCAGATATTCTTAGTTTTTAAATATATTGTAAAACCTCCCTGGGGACATAGGTCTCTCTGGAATCTTACATGAGCAATATTTATCTTTAAATCATTTTCTGAAGCAAAAAACCCTCTCTTTTTATTAAACGTAATTCTATTGCAGATTAAACAGGCAACTATCATATCAAAGATTAAAAAATTGTTAATTTAGCATGGCACTGCGTTTATACAATTACATACTAGTACATTTCTATATCAAGACTTGCATACTTAGCAGGACTAGTTGAACCACACAATTAAGAAGGAACTGTTCAATCTGGGTAGCTTAAGCAGTTTCAAGAAAGTTTATATATATATATATATATATTTATCTATATATATATATATATATATATATATATATATATATATATATATATTTATCTAAGATTTATTAATTGTCCATATATCATGTTTAATTATCATTTATGTCCAAATAATATGTATCATATTCCAGCAATGTGACTGTGAACAGCACACAACAAACTAAAGAACAGAAATGCAACAACAAAATGTATTTATTTATTTGTATCCTGCATTTATTGTTTTCACAAATAACTCAAATAACTTGCTTGAGGTAGATTTGCACTGGTATATGCTCATTGTCTGAAATATCTATGGAGTATCCGCTCTGCTTCAGCTCATTCAACTTATTAGCCCCCAATCCTTTATTGGCTTATTAATGGATGTTTATTTGCACAGCAATGCAGATAATTCCTTCCCATATCTTTAGTATTATACATAGAGGATGACACTTCATCCTCCTGTCCTCTATTGTAGCATGAATTGCATATATTTAAGTCCAGGTTCCTTTGTAAGTATACCTGTGAATAATAATATTAATAAGTGGCAATATTAAGGAAGTTCTTGTCTGATTCTACATTTTTAAATATAGGGATAAGTAGATAACCTTGAAGTAGATATGCAGGAACAAGTAAGGCAAAATAAGGGACTGAGATAAATAAAAATCTGAGAAAGAGGCTCAAAATAACCCCATCTTCATTCTGTATGGTATAAAAGGGGCAGTGGGAAATTCTGACAGACATTCAAGATTCTGTTATTACGTTCTGCAATGATAAAGTAGCACTGGTCTAATCCTTGTACTGTGTTTCCTAATCTGGCATACCTCAAAGGGCTGACATTTTCTGTCGACTGACAGCAGTTTGATTCTCATTGCTCAAGGTTGACTCAGTCTTCCAGCCTTCCGAGGTTGGTAAAATGAGGACCTAGATTGTTGGGGGCAATAGGCTGACTCTGTAAACTGCTTAGAGAAGGATGTAAAGCACTATGAAGTGGTATATAAGTCTAAATGCTGTTGTTATTTTGGTTGCTTCTCTCTGATTGACACACAGGCACGCAATATTATAAGGAATGTATAAAATGTTCTGTGCACAGGCCATACTGTGTATAGAGCAGCAGATACAGATGGGCCATAAATTGAGTAAAATCAATATGTTTCATCTGGATGTGGAAAACGTATCTGTGATCCAGGCACCGATCAGGAAAGATGTTCCAGGGCAGGAGATAGCAGAGAAAAAACTAACCAGCAGCAAAAGGTAGAAGAGGGAACGAAATTGATTTGAGAAACGGGTGGGTGGACTGTTTGGCTTAGGCTGCCTTGAATCTATCTGGAGCAGCAGCAGGAAAAACAGAGAACAGAACTTGATGCTACTGGGCAGATTAGAGGAAGGGGCAAGGGAATGTGGGCTGGTTTAGTTTAGCAGAGGTGATAGCAAAGAATAGGGAAGGAAGGTCCTGGTGCTGGGTCGATCAGGTGAATGATGGACATAAGGTGAGATGCATAGCACTATTTTACTTGTCCTCCAAGACTATTTGGAATTTGTCCCCACCAAAAGCCAGAACATCAAGAGGCAGGAGGCACCACCCATTTTCTTAGAAAGACTGATGCAGGGAATGGACCCCAACCACCTCTGTGACCACTTTTATGATACAGAAAGAACCTCCATCCAATAAACAGGTAGCTGGACTAGAAGCACAGAGAACCTTGTCCGTGTCCTTGGGAGTTACCAAGTCAAACTATTCTGGATCAGGGCTGTCAAACTCCCGGCCCGTGGTCCAGATGTGTCACATGCTGGCCATGCCCACGCCCACTTTAGCGAAGGGAAAAAAGTCCTGATACATCACGACATGAGTTTGACACCTAGATCACACTCCCTGCTTGTGCCCTAAGGACCTCAGCCTGCTCTGCCCAGTCAGGTCCATATTGGAGCACTTCCTTAAAATGATGCAGAAACATGATATACTTCAAACTAGTCAAAATCATCACAGATCTTTTCCAAGAATGAAAAATGGTTCTCTTAAAAACACATACATTTTAAAGACAATTAGGCTGAATACATATTATTCAGTACTATATGCTTCTTCTCTCCAGAAGAGGACACTATTATCAAAAAGCTCACTATTTTCATCAAAGTATAATGAAGTTATAGCTATGTATGAATTTGGCCACTAGAATACATAGAAAGATGTCCAATGCTTTATTTATTTTAAATAAATGAAGAAAAATATCAGATCAAAGCAGGACGTCAAACTTAACTTGCTCTTTTAAGTGGCATGAGATCCTAAGGGTTCCCCACTCCCCGCCCGCCCCACAATCAAGAGACAATTTCATTTTAAGAAATGCTTGTTTGTGAGGGAAACAAAGTATGTATCCTGGTCAGGCTTCCTTCATGAATTTCTCTAAGACATTTGTAGCATTTGTCAAACAGAAGACAACATAAGACAAGACAACAAGAGTTGTCCTGTTGAGTTAAATTGTTTTCCCCATCTTAACTGCAGTTCTAAGCTAACAAGACATCTCATCTAATCCAATTTAGTACTTTGTACTGTCATATATTCTTATGCCTTTCTAAAATACCCAAGGCTCTGTAACTGATATGAGCTGAAGCAAAGGTTTTGACATCTTAATGTGTGTGAGAAAGAATCAGAGTGCCTGAGCATGAAAATAAGTGGGAATCCCTTCTTAAAGGATGGGTATACAGTATAGTGTTTACTATTGTGAAAAACAAAGTAAAATCTAGAACAGTGGTCGCCAACCACTGGGCCGAGGACCACTGGTGATCCACGAGAAAATTTTGGTGGTCCATGGAGAAATGTTACCCCCAAAGCACCCCACAAAGCAATGCTTCTTTCTGCTTCTTTCTTCTTCTGCTTTTGGCTGCACACAAGGAAAGCAGCAATAGTCTTTCTTTCTCTCCCCCAAACTCCACCAGAAATGAGTCTTTGGGACCCTGCAAAGTATCCTGCTCCAAGAGGCTGCACCAGGGTGACAAGTCTCATAAAGAATCAGTTGTGGCAGAGTTTGGGGAGAGACAGAAAGACTTCTGCTGCTTCTGCTGCTGTCCTTGCATGAAGCCAAAAGTCTCAGTCTCTCTCTCTCTCCCTCCCCCCGCCTCTCTCCCTGAGAATGAAGCTGGAGATGATATCCCGTGATCCCAAATAAAGAATTATCAATCAGTAGGAAAATGGGGTGGGGAATTTTCCTGCTGACTTTTTTGGGGGTTTTCCCGGGGTCTCTGGTCTGCAGGATTTAAAATTATGAGTCTGGTGGTCCCTGGGGTCCAAAAGGTTGGCGACCTCTGATCTAGAAGAAAGATCAGAGGTAGTATTCAGCAGGTTCTGACCAGTTCTGGAGAACCAGTAGTGAAAATTTTGAGTAGTTTGGAGAACCAGTAAATACCACATCTGACAGGCCCCACTTCACCTATTCTCTGTCTCCCAAGTCCCAGATGATTGACTGGGTCTTCTTTTGTTGTCCAGGAGAATGGAGCTAGAAAGCAGGTTAATGGGGTGGGGAGGGAATGGGATTTTGCAGTAACCTTCCCCTGCCAACACCCATCATGCCACGCCACACCACATCCACCAAGCCACGCCCACAGAACCGGTAGTAAAAAAAATTTGAATCCCACCACTGAGCAAGATATAAGAATACACTGACAAGCTGACTTTCTTCTATAGACTGTGGGAACACTTCTAGAACACACATCCTATTTTTGTTACCCAAACTCAGTAACTTATGTCCTTGCAACCTCTCAATTAAACTACTGTAACATGGAGCTGCCCCTGAAAATCATTCAGAACTTTCACCTGATGCAGAATGCAGCTGTGTGGACAGTAAATGAAGCCAGATACATGGCACACTTAACACCATTTCTGCATGCGCTGTATTGATTACCTGTGTGTTTCTGGGTACAATTCAAGGTATTAGTGGTTACCGGCTTGTGACTGAGGTACTTGAATGATTGCCTTTTTTCAAGGGTCTGTCCAACCAGATCTAGCAGAATGGGCATGCTGCAGATCCTGTCAGCCGAAGAGTGTCAGAAGATGGATTTTTCCAATCTATGGAATGTCTTCCCTTCAGAAATTAGAATGGCCCCAATCCTGTTAGCTTTTCATTCAAGGTCCTAAAAACCTGGCTATGTTCCCATGACTGAGGCACTGAATGTGTTAAGAACCCTGTTTCTTGGCTATATAGCTAACTGGCCAAGTATCTTGACTGCTATGTATATTTTTTTTGGATACTTTTTATTGTTTTAAAATTGACTGAGTCATTGACTAAGATGGGCCACTATAGAAATTGAATAAAAAAAATAAAACAGAAGACTCTTCTGTTCTTCTCCCACCCTTTTCCATATCTCAGATTTAACCTTCTGAATTCTTTTTTCATTCCACTTGGCTTTTTGCTCCTTTTCCTTAGTAACCCAATTAATCCTTTTTAAACAGCATTATATCATATTAAATATAATTTTGTTATCTAAGTATTTACTGTTCAGACACCTATTTGAGGAAATGTGTTCTGATGACTATATTAGAAAACCATGTGCTGCAAAACAAATGATAAAATTTCACCGAATAAGCCAAAAATGTTGGCTACAACTCTTAGGAACAAAGATGAAGTTTTATATTGAAGAGGTTAAGCCCTTGGCTGATCTGATCATAGCCAAAACTAAATGATTTATTTAAAACTGTATCCATCCCAGTTAGCAAATAGTGATAAATAAATTCCCCAGCTGTAGCAAACATAGGTTGGGAAATGGACTAGAGAAATTGAAACTTTCATTACTCATACTCTCCCAGACATTAACCATTCAATCTGCCCATGACAAAGAAGGAAATGTACTTTGTGTCATGCCAGGTCATTGAGCTTCAAAGACACCCTTCCACCACTGACAGCACCTCTTGAAGGATATACCTTTAAGGCTAAAAGAACGCTCTTAGAAAGCATTTGCTTTTAATCATTGCATTATATCAACAAAAGAGTTCATTGAAATTTCCTAGCACTGACTAAATATGCAGAGTAAATATGTATTCTGAAGTCTATCTATGAAGTTCTCAGTCATACAATGTAGAATTGGTCCTTGGCCCCATTTGTATGCATAGAAGAATTTTATAACATTATTTTTGTCAGATAATAATGTCATAAGAAAAACAATCCAACAAGTGTTATTTTTTCTTCCTTGTTAAAAAAATACTTCATAAGAAATTCATCGCCTTATGTTTGGGAAACAAATTGAGTTTTCTTTCCTATTAGTAGTCTCTCTGGGGTGAGGGTGGGAGGAAGAAAAGCCTCAAGAAATCAAAGGGAAGATTTTAATTGACTACAATTTTGGTTTGGTCTGGTTTAGTCAGCCTAAGGGACTTTTACAATAGGTAGTAAGTAGAATTATGCCAATTTCTGAACTTGCATAAAGCGTACTTTTCCTGTGCTAAGGAAAAGTCCATAAATCTTTGGGGTAATTTACATAAAATGGTGTAAACTGAGAAGCATCGTAACCAAATTATAAAAGGTCATCATTCCATTATAGTCTATGCTGGTTGGATTGCATTTAGGGTCCAGGTCTTGGTATGGCATCCTAGAAGGAGCATGAAAAGGTTAGATTAAGTTCAGAGGAGAGTTATCAGGATAATAAGAAGTCTAGAGACCAATACCAGAGCACATTTAGCTTTCCTTTAAAAAGGAAAATAATGACTTATATCATCATGACCTAAAAGGCTCTCACATGCAAGAAGGAGTGAGCTTTGAAACAAAGAGCAGATGAAGACTTAATGGACTGAAAGAAAAAACAGAAAGAAAATTCAGGCTGAATGTTATGTTAAGAGCTATAAAGTTATGGAGCTTGTCTGCCTATAGGTTTTAAAATGGGAGAAGGGTTAGATTTATTTGTTTATTTTATTTATTTTGTCAAAAGCTTATAATAAAATAGAAATAAGAATAAACATAAGTTTAAATATAAGGAATAGGAACTAATAATTGGGGACAATAGGACAGGGACAGTAGGCATGATCAGGGATCATGATTACAGATCAGGGATGTCAAATTCGATGTCACTGAGACCCACATCAGGGCTGTGTTTGACCATGGGGGGGTGGTGTTGGGAAGTGTGTGGCCAGGAGGCATGGCCAGCTTGACATCACTTGTATTGGGGATGCCTGTGGTGGCCTGAGCACTCTCCAGTGAAAACAGGCTCCTGAACTCCATCTTCAGTTGTGATGGCCTCCTTTAACCCTCTGCCAGTGAAAACAGAGCCCGGGAGGGCTGCACACAGCCGTCCCAAGCTCCGTTTTCACTGGCAGAGGCACCATGGGCCATCCCTCACTGTTTCCAAGGCAGCCCTGCGGGCCAAATATAAGCCTGTGGGCCTTGTGTTTGACACCCCTGGGCTAGATAGTCACATACTGGGATGGTTTAATGGATTTCTATATTAAACAGATATTGGACAAAATGGTTTATAAAATCCATAGCAATGGACACATTGTGTGTTTTATATACTTGGAATATAACACATTACTCTCATAACAAATGGACTATTTCCTCCAAGGTCTATTTGAGAAAAAACAAGGAGTTGGAATTTCTGGCCCAGATTCTCTTCCGTTTGGTTTCATCTGGGGGCTCAGCAGTTAAACACACTGAGCTTGTTAGCTGAACAACAGACAGCCTGGGTTTAAGACCCAAGCTCCACAACAGGGTAAACTCCTGTTCCTTCCTTAGCTCCTGCTCATCTAGCAGTTTGAAAATATGCAGATGTGAGTAGATTAATAGGTACTATTTCGATGGGAAGATAAAAGCATTCCATGCAACCTTGGCATATAACCATGCTGACCACATTATCATGGAAAATGTCTTCAGACCACTCTGAAGCCTCGACCAAGAAATGGAGATGAGCACCATGCCCTAGAGACAGACACAAATGGTCAGGGAAATCTATACCTTCACATCATTTCATCCAGTTAAAGGAGCTCAATGGCTTACATTATTAGGAAGCTGGTTTGGAGGTCAGCAAGCCCAAGTTCAAGACCTGAGTGCTCTGTGGGGTGAGGTGAGCTCCTATTTTTTTGGTCCAGCTCCTGCCAAGGACAGGAAACCCCACCCTGGCATCCCTTGGGCAACGGTGATGTCACTGTCTAACCTTTTTCAAAAAGTGAGAAGCCATTTTGTCCAACTTCTTTCCATGTTCCAAAGAACCCCTTCTCCATAATCATGATGAAAAGCTAATAGGGAAAGGGACTAATGAAATCCTTCTAGTGGGAAATGTTTTAAACTTAATTCTACCATGTCTATTTTTGCATGTAAAGGGCAGGAAGGCAGGCATTTATGCTGGAAGGAGTGCCAAGCCTTCACAACAGCAGCAATATTCTGTCACCCTCCATCTCCTTCAAACTATTTAACCTACTCTATCAAGAATAGATTGCTCCATGCCTAGGTTGTGTGTGAATAATCAGCACCATAGCTACTTAAATTCTAAAATATGGTTCTTACATAAGGCTCCAAGCAACCTTATCCAAAGAGATCCCAGATCAGTATCAGATATCCTGAAGACCCTCCATTTTCATGATGTAGTCATAGAATCAACAGCCACCTGTGAAGCTTCAAGTCTATTTTTTAAAAAACAAACCTTCACTGTCTATATTTTTCTTCATCTCATCTCACCTCTGCCTTAAGTGATAAGACTTTCATCTGCATTCCCAATATATCTGTAAGTTGAAAGTCTTCAGGCTGAACTTCCTATAAAGTTATTCTGGATGATAAGAAAATATCCTAGACTGATATGATCTAATTTTGTTTGAAGAGATAGATTTCCAGATTCAGACCTATATTTTAATTAAGTTAAAATGCATTATTATACACAAAAATGACAATGTACACAGCAAATGAGATAACCATGCTGGGTTTCGTATTACAAATCACTAGTCGAACACTTCCCAAGTGTTTAGGACTGCATGATGTATTATTATTATTATTATTATTATTATTATTATTATTATTATTATTATTATTATTATTATTATTATTATTATTATTATTATTATTATTATTATCATCATCATCATCATCATCAATCCCCAACCTAATTGAAGCTACAGGATATAGCATTTCTATAACACTATCATTTAAGCATAACATTGTCTTTATATGCAGGATTTAAATTTAATCTGAATAATCTGAATCTGGTTTCAGCTGTCTTTTCTTCTTTTCTTGTCTTTTTTCAGAAATGGCAGGATCATCTCTTATTCCCATATTCTGAAAGTAGTCAGCAAGTTAAGACTCTCTTTTTTAATATTTCCAAGTTTGACATTGTCTGGCTCAATGATTGAGAAAATAATATTGTCTTAAAAGAAACAAAACAAATAAGTCCTTATTAGATGTCAGCTGTAAATTAAAAAGGATAATCCAAGATATTTTAACGAATAGAATATATTCTTACAAACATGCTTTCTTATAAAGAATTGACATTATTAATGGATCTAATTCTAAACGGAGAAATAATAGCTGCAGCTTTGAAGGAAATCATTGTGAAATGATGGTCAAAGGTATTTGACTCAAGAAAAATTATTCAGAACACATAAGAGCTACTGAGAATTGAAACTTAATTGCAACAGCAATTTTCACAGTTGTTCATGGATTATATCAAACACAGACACTTTGAGATATTTTTGGAAAAAAACATGATTATATTATGAATGTTAATATGAATTGAACTCAAATATTTTAACAGTGACTTTGCAGAGGTTAAAGACATTTTACATGGTAGTAGCTGCCAGAATTTCCCTACTAGTTGAGAAATGGAATGTATCCCACCTCATTTTATAAGATAAAATGAATAGAATGTGAAATAGCAGACCATTGGGGTAAATTAAACTGACCAAAGTATATTAGTAATAGGAGAATAATTAAAAATAGTATAGATGTTATCCTTATTATTCATAGGTTTCCATTCCAACTTAATTATGATTTAAAAAAAAACATATTTCACAATGCATGGCACTGAGTTTTAACTGGCCTAGTATGTTATGGTTATGCTGGTGTGATAGAAAAGGAGAGAAGAAATTCAATTCTAGTCTTGAAGGGCAGCTATGCTATCATAAGGGTAACCAGTTGCTTGCGGGGAAGTTGTAGACAGTAACCCCATAGGTCCAACCTGGTATGTAGGTGTTGAGGATAGAGCCCTGGGACAGCAGGGGTTGAGGTAGGTGGGGAACAGTTACCCTTTCAGTGGTTGAAGGGCATGCTTCTGAACTGACCCACAATTGGAAAGAGAGAGAAAGACAGAAAATAAGACTGTGTAAAACAAAGCAGCTGGAGAGAACAGCTGGAGAGTAAAGTTACAGCATTGCGCAGAGTAGTTGCTAATATCCAGTGGGACACAGAGAAGAAAAGTCCTTCACCTAAGGCCCAAAATGGGATGGAGGGACCTGGAAAAATAGTTGTCATTGGCAAAACACTGATCAGTGGGAAAGGAATGGGCAGAAGACCCAAAGAGATGTTCTACTCCCAATGGAGAAGGTGATTGGCTGAGCAGATCTAGGAGAAGGAGGCAAGTGGGGCTGAGCAGACCACACATTTTCTCTCTCTATTGATTCGGCCAGAAGCGAGGGAGGGAAACAGAGTAAAGGGGGAAGAAGAGAAGTAGTCAGCAGGAGGGCTAGAGGAAAACCCACCACAGGTTAAAAGGACTGCTTATCTGAACCCTGTTGTAAATAGCTTCACTGTGTATAGTAAAAAAATATAAATGCTTCTACAGTCTTGGTCAGGGTTGGGGTTAGGATCTGGGTCAGTTGCCATCCTTGCAAACCAAGATATATCTCCAGTTTAAAAGAACCTGGTAATACTGTAACCACATCAGAAAAGCCACCTGTCACTTCCATACATGTAAAATATACAAAAATGTCCTCAAAGCATGATATGCAAAATTCTTTTTAATAGAAGTAGAGAAAATGAGGGACACCTGTATTTTGCAAGTGTATTTAACATGGTGACAGCTGTTTATGCTATTTTATGACATAGTACAATGCCTTCTAAATCCAATAACTCTTCAGTTGGTGGGTGTTCATTTATGGAACGGAAAAATATTTGAGAAGGGTTGGACATAAATTAATTACATTCTTGTGATACTTTATGATTCTTCTCTTTCCTATGTAAACTTTGTTTCTTTCAATGCCTGGACCAAGTAACATTGTATTTCCTTGCATAACAACAATAATTTTGTTGCAAATTGTCCAAATGCTTTGATTCTTCCTAAGGGCGGGCATTTTCCCTAAAACATCTCAAATCAGAGAGATCCTTACAATCAGGTATAGAGAAACGGTAGGGAGAAAGAAAAAAGAAAGCTCTTAGTTTCAACATCATTTGTTTTTGTCTAGATCACACTCCCAGATTTTGAGATTTTACAAGAAAATTAAGAAGACTGTGCCCTCAATTAATCCTAGACCAATTGAGATCTAAACATGAAAGCATCTACTTGTCAAGATTTCTTTCTATTTAATCCATTTTTTCTTCCAATAAATATGATCAGAGGAGTCTTTGTGAGAATCATGATTTCTGTTATGAAGTTTGTCTACAGAGGAAATTTTTTGAATTTCCCCAAGGACAAGAAGCAATGGATGGAAATTAATCAAGGAGAGAAGCAACCTAGAATTTAAGAGAAATTTCCAGACAGAACAATTGATCAGTAGAACGGTTTGCCTTTAGAAGTTGTAAGTGCTCTGACTTTAGAGGTTTTTGAGAAGAGATTGGACAACAATTTATCTGAAATGGTATAGGATTTCCTGCTTGAGCAGGAGGGTAGACTAGAAGACCTCCAAGATCCCTTCCAACCCTGTTATTCTGTTATCCAGATCCAAATATTGACATATTACTAAGGACCATTAGTTTATGAGCTTTACATCTGTTCTGAAAGCGTCAACCAGCAACATTTAAAGTTGGATCTGGGATCTGTGAACATTGCATTGGGGCACTTTCTAAAAGCAGCTAATCAGAACATGCAGATATGCATAATAACTGAAGACTAATTTCATTCCCATTGTAAATGATGCTGTATTTATTAAATAATAATAAACTGGCTAATCATTTTTATAAAGGTTTAAATAACCCAGCTGGTCTTTTTACTCTGTGCCATCTATCTATTAGCCACATGTAAATACTGCTTATCATATGACTGTTAATCCCTCTGAACCACTATTAAAACAGATGTCTTTTGCTAAAGCTTAGCTGTTCAGAACGTTATTGTTATCAGAATTATTAACAACACAGATCATTATTTTTCCTGTTAAAGCCAAGTGTTGTTCTTTATTACTATCTGAAAGCTGTTCTTTGACAGATGTTCACCAATTGTTTTCTGTGTTATGTAGGAGCTAAAAGCTGTGTCAAAGACTGGAAGTATTTTCTGTTTTTACATTTGCATTTATTATGCCTTCTATTGGATCTAGCTAGAGTTTCCAAGTTTAGAGATTTTCTAATGCTAATACTCCTTTATTAGTCTCTTCTGGCCAGCCAGAAATCTGTACACAGAACAGATTCAGAACAGGAACTTTGGAATGAATTCAAAAATTAAAATCTGTAATGTTCAAGGTTCAACTGAATTTGAACCTTCTAGAACAAAAAAACAATAAGTTTTTTTTCTTACTTCCCTACCAAAATCCAATTATTAATGGTTAAGTCAATGGTTGACCTTTACTATTAATTGGCCATGAAAACATGCCTTTGGAATGGTGGACAAAATGAAACCACTGTGTCAGATAGTCTTTCCCTATATACACTCTCAAACTGCTATTAATTTTTAATATTGCGGCCTGAAGTTGATGTAATGGTTAAGGTACCAGGCTAGAAACTGAGAGACTGTGAGTTCTAGTCCTGCCTTAGGCACAAAGCCAGCTGGATGACCTTGAGGCCAGTCACTTTCTCTCAGCCCCAGGAAACAGGCAATGGCAAACCACTTCTGAAATCTTTGCAAGAAAACTGGAAAGACTTGTCCATGCCGTTGCCAGAATGTAACACTGACTTGAAGGCATTTTAACAAAATGAAGAGACTTCTTGGGAGTACCCCTTGTGCCCACAGGATGTTCCTACATCCACTTTCAGGTTCCCAAGGAAATAGTGCTCTGATATTAGAAGTTGAAATCAGATATCAAACCTTTACTCTCACTCAATGAGGCCCTTCTCCTCAACTGAACTTCTGTGTGACATGAATACATAAGAGCAGCTATAGGAACAGATACCCTACTAGAGTCTCTATGAAAATTACATTATGCAAAAAAAAAAAAAAAAAAGCTTTGCTGACAGAACACCTTCCCTCCCCCGACAATGCCTTATCATACGGGGTGATTGGAGATTCTAGGAAAGGATGTTCATGTTGGAACGAAACCCTGAAATAACCAGGGTGGTTGTGGGGAGGGAGAGGTTTATAATAGTGCCAGGCACAGAGATTCACTGCAGAAGATGCTGGCAACACTTGTAGGGGAAGAGGGATTGGAAACATGAAGCCAATTGTCTCTTCCAGCCCTCTTTCCTCAGCTTATAAACAGATGGTGGGAGATCTGTCTTCAATTATTATTCAATTGGCCACTTAGAATGAAAATGATTGAAGCAGTATATAAACTTTCAAAATGAACAAATAGATAAATATTGCTCCACATTATCTACAGGTACCTTCACTTTTTCTCCAATAGCTTCTATTAGTCTTTCTGACAAATCCCACTAAGGCCACATGGATTTATTGAACGCTGGGAAATCTTCACTCTTTCTTTTCTCCAGTCCAGCACAAAAGAAGGTAGATATTATGCAGATTCACAAGTTCAGCCATGTGCTGGATCCAGAGTGAACTTTTAGGAAGAGCAGCAAAGTAGCCAGTCAGAGAGCGCTTCCAAGCAAGCAGCCTTTTCATCCCTTAATAACACAAAATATATGCCTGACCTAGAATGTTTTGACTGTTTTCTGATCTGATCAGACAGACATTGGATACTATATGCTCAGGTGTGTTTTTGAATCTGTAAGGCCCTTTGTGGTCAACAAGTGAACATCAAGAACTGACAGCCAATCAGCACCAATCAATAACTGAGATCCTGGTCCCACCTTCTCAGGTCAGAACCTAAATACATATTCCTTTTTCTTGTTGCAACAATAAAATACCTCCATCTCTCTGCCTCTGTCTCCCTCCCTGTCTCCATCTCCATCTCTGTCTCTGTCTGTCTCTGTCTCTGTCTGTCTGTTTCTCTGTCTGTTTCTCTGTCTGTCTGTCTGTCTGTCTGTCTGTCTGTCTGTCTGTCTCTCTCTCTCTCTCTCTCTCTCTCTCACGCACACACACACACACACACACACACACACATCAGGTTAAACCTGTTTTGCCTTCAAAATACTTAATGCTCACCTGCTGGCACTGCCGCATTTCAATCCCTATAATTAATTATACTAGCACAGCACTATGACAGCTTCTCAGGAGATAGAAAGTACAGCTATGGAAAAATCTTTTCTACAGACAAGCCTTTCAAGCAGTGGACAGTTTTAATGGCATTTGCTGACTTGAAATGGCATTTTCCTGATCAGTGCAACCAGGACACACTAAAATTGTTTTTGTTTGCAAGCCCAATTATGATGTTATATGATTAAGGAGGAACTGTCCTTTTGTGTGGAAAAGCTCTTAATTGCTTGCCCTCTTCTAGTGAGAGCATCCCATGAGTGAAACTATGTTCAGAGAAACTCTGGATCCAAGTCTTTGCCTATATAAGCTGTTGAATAATTAAACCAAAGGAAATTAATATTTTCCACTTTAAATCTAAATGAGAGTATGTGTAATCACACTTTTACGCATTAAAAATTAAAGTGTATCTTGAGGTTGTACTTTAGGTAAGTGCTGTAATAAGTGCTGGTGAATACAGTTGAGGGACTCAAGAGAGCAAGCCAAGCTTTTGAATAGAGACCACTAATTAATGAATAATATGAAGAGCAACAAACCTATAAATGGTATTACATGCCTCAAAGTTGCCAGAGGAGAACATTTTTACTAGAATTAGGTCTAATGAAAAAATATGTACCATATACTCTCATTATTTTAAGAAGTTAATTAAGACAATCTCAGTGTAGAGAATTGGGGCTGATGATCTATTATTAGCTGACCTTGCAGTCCAACTATATTTGATCATCTTGGACTAGAAATGTAGCATTGCTGAGCTGGGCTTTGTCCTACAAGCAGAATGTCTTAGAGGTTCTGGTTTTAGGATCCTAACCAGCAGGCTGAACAACAACAAAACAATTCCTTAGGTCCAATGCAAACATTCTACTTGGAATCTTTCTCTTCTTTCCTTCCTTCTTTCTTTCCTTCCTTCCCTCCCTCCCTCCTGCCTGCTTGCCTGCCTGCCTTGTTTAACAGCAGTTAACATGTTGGAATAAAACTGGTATGGCTGATATTCCGTTCCACCCATAGGCTTGAAAGCCCAGTGAGTCACTCTAATTTTAACCTACCACAAAGGGTATTTTGGAGACAGTTTAGCTTCTTCTTTAGGAAATGAGGTAAGATAAATCAATAATAGTAATAATGGCAAAATTTCCATCAATGTATTGCCAAAAACAAACAAACCCCATGCTGTTTTGATCCATATATATATTGTGTTGATAGATTGCCATCCTAGATTCTTGAAATTAACTTGATCCATTTGAAGGTCAACACCAGCTAAAGAAGACAGACCAGAAATAAAAGTTAAAATAAGCAAAAAAAATAGTAAGAAAACACCTGTCTGATCTTGATGAACAGAAATCACCAGGGCCTGATGGATTACATCCCAGAGTTTTAAAAGAGCTGGCAGAGGTCATCTCAGAACCACTACACCATATCTTTCAAAAATCCAGGAGCACCGGAGGACTGGAAAAGAGCTGATGTGGTTCCCATCTTCAAAATAGGAAAAAAATAGACCCAGGAAACTATAGACCAATCAGCCTAACATCAATACCCAGGAAGATACTGGAAAAGATAATAAAAAAACAGATCTACAACATCTAGAAATGAGTGAAGTAATAACTAACAGTCAGCACGGGTTTGTTAAGAACAGATCATGCCAAACCAATCTTATTTCATTCTTCAACACAGTGGCTAAATTAGTAGACCAGCAAAATACTGTGGACATAATATATTTAGATTTCAGCAAGGCATTCAACAAAGTAGACCACAACCTACTTCATAGTAAGCTAGAAAAAAGTGGAATAGATAGCACCACCACCAGATGGACTCGCAACTGGCTGACAAACTATGATAGTCCTTAATGGGTCTAAGTCTACATGGAGGGAAGTAAGCAGTGGGGTGCCACAAGGTTCAGTCTTAGGCCCAGTACTCTTCAATATCTTCATTAACGACTTAGATAAGGGAATAGAAGGGGAACTTACCAAATTTGCGATGATACTAAGCTGGCAGAATAGCTAACACCCCAGAAGATAGGCTCAAGATCCAGATGGATCTTGACAGACTAGAACACTGGGCCCTATCTAACAAAATGAAATTCAATGTAGAGAAAAGTAAAGTCCTACACTTAGGCAAGAAAATCCAAAAGTACACATATAGATTGGGTGAAACCAGGCTCAACAGCAGTAACCGTGAGAGGGATCTTGGAATCTTAGTGAACAACCAGATAAATATGAGCCAGCAGTGTGCAGCAGCAGCCAAAAAAGCTAATGCAATACTAAGTTGTATTAACAGAGGGATGCAAGGGAGGTATTAATGCCACTCAATAAAGCCTTAGTAAGACCATAGCTAGAGTACTGCATCCAGTTCTGTTCACCATATTACAAAAAAGATGTTGAGACTCTAGAAAAAGTACAGAGAAAAGCAACTAGGATGATTAGGGGACTGGAGGCTAAAACATATGAAGAACGGTTCAGGAACTGGGCTTGGCTAGTCTAGTAAAGAGAAGGACCAGGGGAGACATGATAGTGGTCTTCCAATATCTGAGGGGTTGCCACAGGGAGGAAGGGTCAAGTTATTTTCTAAAGTGCCTGTAGGCCAGACAAGGAATAATGGATGGAAACTGAACAAGGAGAGTTTTAACCTGGAAATAAGGAGAAACTTTCTGACAGTGAGAACAATCAACCAATGGAAAACCCTGCCCTCAGAAGTTGTGGGAGCACCATCACTTGAGACTTTCAAGAAAAGATTGGACTGCCATCTGTCAGAAATGGTGTAGGGTCTCCCACTTGGGTGGGGGGTTGGACTAGATGACCTACAAGATCCCTTCCAATTCTGATTATCTATTATCTGTTAAGTGGCAGTTGTGACTTCACATTGTTGTGAACAAATAAGAATAATAGCCCCTCCATGATATCCCTTGTCGTGGATTCTCTGATGCTGCTGCAGTAGTGTATTCTAACAAAAGGATCAGGCTCCACCAACCCATTTAATATGGCAAGAGAATAGAACAAGAATCCTACATTAGATCAATAGTTGCCTCGACAAGATGTTCAGAGTTCATTGGCCTCTATTGATAAGCAGGAAGCAGAACTCAAGAGCTGTGGTTGGGCAACCAGGGCCTAGCCCTGTAGGATTACTGGAAGAACAACAATCACAGAAAGAACAAAAAATATACTTTCTTTGAAAATCACACTGTTGTAGCCTGCTAGTATAATTCAGAACCCACAAAGCAGGGGAGGGGGTGTTTAAAACAAAGTTTTGAATATTGGAAAATAATTTATCCAGACTCAAATATCACTGAACAACAATTGGCAGATCAAAGGAGATTCATTGTTAAAAATAAAACATTCAGGGAAGCAGAACTGGAACAGATTCAGAAAAATTGTGAAAACGGAAGCCCCCCCAAACAATAGTAGAATAGTAAAAGAAATTCAGCTAACAACGATTGGAAATATAAAAGAAACAGTTCATGTGAACAATAGAAGTGATAACTTAGAAGAAATACAGTTAGTCTTTGACTTACAACCAGTTGTCTAGCGATGACTTCTTCAGAAGGAGTATACCACTGCCTCCTTGAGAACCTACAGAGCCCCCTCTCCCTCAAGGAATTATTAACTAATGCCCAGACCTAGTCACATGTTTTCTCCTGAGTGATCAGCCTTAACTAACCAGGAGAAACATGGATCTAACACCAAAGTAGCTGGACTAGCAGTTGCAAGACCCCTGTCCACCTCCATAGGTACAATAGGACCAAACCCTCAAGTTGAGAGAATGGGATTGGCCCAGCTGGATTTGTGCTTCAAGTGGGACTAGAACTCACTGTCTTCAAGTTTCTAGCCTGTTGCCTTGACTGCTACTCCAGCTCTATTGGCTCTCTCTAGCCCAGGGGTCCCCCAACCCCCCAGTCTGTGGACCAACACCGGTCCTCAACATGCCAGAAACCAGACATGCAAACAAGCAAAGCCCCATCCACCGGATGCAGGCAGCACATGAAACCACACCTCATCTGGTCCATGGAAAAATGCCCTCCACAGCACCGGTCATTGGTGCCCAAAAGATTGGGGGGGGGGGTGCTGCTCTAGCCCATTCTTAATGATCTTACCTAAGAATCTCCTTTTCCCTTTTCTGCTTCTACTCTCTTGGCTAGAGAAACAACTGTCCTAGGACAGTCATACATTGTCCCCCAGAAGGAACGCTGATAAAACCAGACTGGGGCCTCAGCTGAGTTCTGTAATAGTGATGGCACTGCTGCTGTGACAGAAATGAGGCCTCTCTTATCTTAGCTAAAACAAGGCAGCAATATCTCCATCACCTCCCAATCCTTTTTCCGAGGGGAGATATTGCTGGTTCAACATATTGTAGCCTGATCAGAAGGAATAAACTGGAGAGAGGCTGAGACATGAGAGTCTCCAATAGTAGTTCTATTATACAGCTGCTGCTTTTCTGATATAAATCTGTTCTTATTTTTAAAACCAAACCAGGGGCTTTTCTGATCAAGAACTTCTATTTTTAAAATCTTTTTGTTGCTTTGAAACCAATCAGAAATTCACGCCAAAAACCCCCCCAGTGAACTTACATTCAACTCCTCGTAGAGGGCTAGCAATTTATAAAGCCATCTGGTAAGGCAAGAAATATATTGTTTGCAAGTTCACCATTCTCCCCTCTGTAGCTAGGCATGCTTGGCTTAATCTTTGAGATAAGCATTTGCTGCTGGCAGGATTAATTTCAGATACAACTGCTCCCACAGTGAGAAACACGTCTGTAGCTGCAGTTGGATAATATCTTTTTCTATTGGATCCATCGCTGTAGGGCTTCAGAGACAAATGCATGGAAAGGTAGGTGGGAAGAGTACAACTGAATACATAAATGCATAACAGATAAACAAAAAGGTAAAAAAATTCAGACCAGCTCATCTCCTTGCTACTTCATGGACAGGCTAATATATTGTAGGTTTTTGGACAATATCAAAGTAACTTGACTTTGCCTTCCTCTGAGGTGCTTTTCTGACAGCCGTAATATCCCCTGAAGACCTCTCATCTTGGTATTAACCAGGCTTAACCTTGCTAAGCTGCTAAACCTAGACTCAGTCAGCTAGATCCTGCCACTAGCTGAGAAACAAATGAAATGTTATTGGAAACCTATGAGTGCCTGGTGGGATATTAGCAATCTTTTTATAGCAAGAGTTCTCAAACCTTACCATGACCCTCTTTAATGATAAATGAATTTCTGAAACATCTCTCATGAATAAAATTAACAATTTCATTGGGGTTAATATAAAGCGAGAAATAAACATGCCAATTACTTGAAATATATGTGGCTTTTGCCACACTTTCCTGATGTAGATTTACATACTGGAAGGTAGATCGTTTACTACCCAGTGAAAGCTTTTCTATTTTGACAGATTGTGAATTAAAAATGACTGACAAAAGTACTGAATTTGACTAACACATAAAGACACTTCAGAGAATATGGATATACATATCACACTGGAAATTGCCAGCCAGTGGAAAATGTAGTTTGATTCCTCAAGTCTGATTGCCTTTAAAGAAAATTTATGATCTGTTTTTAAGCTGTTTATGGTTGACTCAGCATGTGTGTGTGTGTGTGTGTGTGAGAGAGAGAGAGAGAGAGAGAGAGAGACAGACAGACAGACAGACAGACAGACAGACAGACAGACAGAGAACCCTAAATTATGCTTCTCTCAATCCATTATTGGAATGAAGTGACCCTTTCAAAGTTTTGGCACTGCAGAATAACTTAAGTACCATTATAACCTACTATTTATTGTAATGAGCAAAGTTTGGTCACTGGCCACAATTATAAAATTACTACTATTAATAGTAATGAATGGGATATTTGGCCCACTCACAGATCCAGAAATTTGAAATTATCCACCTTCTCATAGCCTGTGCCTTCCAGGCTTGCTTCTTCTAAATTATTTAGCAAAACAGTTATAGAGGGTTACATCAATGACAGATAGATAAAGAAAATAACTGGAAGTGATATTTATGAAATGTAAGTACTTAACAGTTATATAGACTATTTTACTGGTATCTAGCAGTTGTAAACATTAATAATTGTTTTGCTAATAGTTTTTTAAATAGATGTAAGAGAGACAGTTTGGTGCAGTGGTTAAGATAGCAGTTGAGAAATTGGATCTGGTGAGTTGTAGTCTGAACTTAAACCCAAAAGTAGCTGGTTGGTTAACTTTGGGCCAGTCACTTACGTCCAGATCTAGGAAAAGGACAATGGTAAAGCACTTCTGAAAAACATTGCCATGACAACTGCAGGAACTCATCCAGATGGTTGTCAGAAGTCAACACTGATTTGAAGGCATTAAAAAAAGGGTGCCCTGTTGGGCTTTTAAGAAATAATATTCTACAATTTACAGGCAAAGACTCTGCACTGTTTTCAGAGAAATATAATTGTCCTACTTTCAAAAATCCAATAGGGAATAGAAAAAAATATGGTTCAATTTCTAATCAAGGTATAGAACTGCTTCCATCTGTGCTGTTCATTATAGCCCAGTACAACAAATCATGGGTTGAAAATTACGAACCTGAGTTCAATTCTTAGAAACTTCCACTGACTTAATTCTGAAAATCTATCATCAGAAGCAGTTGCAGATGTAAAACCCAAAGAGATGTACAAATTCAACTTTCAAAATCTTTGTGGAATATAATTATCATAATTTCATCCTGGATTTTAATAGCAAAATCAATGAGCAAAAAAGTTAATCAAAAACCAATGTTGCACACAATCCTTTTTATTTATATTGTCAAAATATACTATATAAGAATATTTCAAAGGAACAGCAGAAACACACTGCTAGATTTATTAAATCTTCCAGAAATAGGGTGAAGCATGTTTAACATACTGCAATGCTAAAACTGAGTTAACTTTGACCAGAGTTTTGTTCACTATATTCAGAGATGGAATCCATGACTCCAAGAAGCAAAATGATCCAACACCTAGTAGCTATATATAATCTTTGTTAGAAATTGTTTATTAAAGATCCCAAAGACTTCAGCATTTGGGAATTTCAAGTCTTAAAAGGTGGCACTGTGGACTTCCTGCTTCCATTTTCATTTGGTGGTGGTGGGAATAAAACTATCCTACCATATTTTTGCCGTTTTGAGGGTGTGATGTTGGAGGACTGGGTCATGAAAATTGGGTGGTTGGTCATGATTCTTTATATAGCCTTTGTATGTTGACCCAGACAATTGGGAATGAGAAAGAATCATCACATTGGTGCACTCACTTTTCATTTTGAGGTCACAAGTATCCCTAGTCTTTATCCTTGTAGAAATAAACCTTTTAATGTATGTCTATTACCTGATGAAATCTCAGCTGCTGAAAGTAAACTCAACAAAACTGCCAAGCAAAGGGGCTTCAGAGTGTTTATCTAGGTTCAATGAGTTTTGGGTAATAACATAAAATAACTAAGCCAGGAATTCCCAACATTTTTGTGCCTTTGGAAATCTTCGAAAATTTTGTGGACACTCTTGCAAAATAATTTGGGAGGGGGAGAGGGAGAGAGAGGGAGGGAGAGGGGAGAGAGAGAGGGAGAGGGAGAGAGAGAGAGAGAGAGGGAGGGAGAGGGGGAGAGAGAGGAAGACTTCCTATAGAGAAAGTGATATTCATGAGGACATAACCGTTTACAAAGTACTAAATGACCAGTATGCTACCTGCCAGCATCCAAATTTATCTCTTCACCTTCTGGAGAATGTACTGGATTAGCTCAGTTTTCTAGTATTCTATTTCTGGACAGAAAGATACATTTTAAAACAGTGGGGCATTCAATTGTTTTATCTATCAAGAAAAGTCCTTCTGAAATCCAAAAACATTTTTAGAAATATGGATGATTGTTGGATTTTTTCTTGGCAACATGTCAATTTTCTTTCTTTTAATTAAGAGTTTTTTTAAAAAGGTAAAAAAATTAAGAACAGCAGAAAACTTGGGCCCCAGATAAATATGTGAGTGGATAAAAATGTTCTTAATTAGAATAATCCAAGCAGGCCAGTGAAATCCATTTTTTTCAATACAGTATGTGGATGGCTTATTTTCTACCATATGCAAAATATCTCTAAATATGTGGTCATTAAGATTAATATTTTGAATGAACTGTTCTTTTGGCTGGATCTTCCAAATGACTCACATACAGATTTCCTGCGGATATTGATGCCAATATGATCTCCAACTCCAATATTTCGGTCTAATTCCATTGCTAGAAAACATTCTGTCACTTACAAATGTCTTTAAATTCATATATCATATCCTTTCCAACTGTGAGAAATCTCTATAACTATTCTTCAGATGAAAATTACGACTTTGAAAAGGACTTGATAAAGGAAAAATAAATCCTATATTTATCCCACATATCCCAGAATTGAGAAGAGTTGTTATAGTTATAGAAAATGATATTAAGTTTAGAAGCAGCAGATTATTGTTGAAGAGTTTATTTCTATTGCTAGAGACTTGGGTTATATTGATGGACATGCCTTAGAACAGAGATACAATTCATATTTTTTTAATGTTTTGAAGAAAATTCCAGTTTAATGTTTGATGTTCTATAGCTGATCTCTCCACCTTGATTTAAGGATATAATTAAGAACTGGAAACAACTCTATTTATAATATATATTATCCCTTGTTCAGGTGTCAACATATTCAAATGATTAAGTGTAGATGATTGTGAAAATACTTCAAATAATATGTTGAAAGCTGACATTCAACCTTTAATTATATTAATAATCAGTTTTTCAGGAACAAGATGTATTTCTGCAAAATCTAAAGTGTCAGTGCAAATGCTTTTAACAAGATAATGGAAGTAGCCAAAATTTATCCCAAAGGTTAAATAATTAAATTATAGAAATGGGAAAGCATATGGGTATTTTATATAGGATAAATATTCCCAGTAATTTATGTGAAAACATAAGCTCTACCTCTTAAAAATAAATTAAGATATATATGAACAAAATGATCTCATAAATTCAGACTTAACTGGGAGCTTTTTATTTTTTATTTATTAAGATTGTTTGCTGCTCATCTTACCTCGAGGTGACTTAGTAATGTTAGAATTCAGTAATTCTACCTCTGTACCTCAGATGTATGCCACATAAGAGTTGTACGTTTACCCTTTTGGGTTGATGGCAATGAGACTAAATTCTTATACTCAAAATAAACAGAAGAAATCAATTAGTCTGATGTAAACCCAGTTTCATCATATGGCTAAATAGGAAACCAAAGGATAAATCTACAGTTTTTAATATTGAACTGGATGAAATATACAGAAACCTGAAACCTGCTTTTTGTCACAAGCTCTTGAAAATCACTTTAGAAATCTATTGGGATACTGTTTGTATATGTGCTGCATTATATGTTTAGCTAATATATATAGCTAATATATATGAGTTAAATAAACCATACATCACACAAACTCAAGTGTCTCTTCATATCAAGGAAACAAAATCCTAGGAAAGAGAAGGCAGCATTGGTATGAAAGGCATTTTACAATAAATTTGAAAACCTTGCAGAATACCTTATGTCACCAGACTTGAAATTCTAGACCTTGAAAACTAGAACTACGCCGCCTTTGGTCTGATCTAATTGTAGTACATAAAATTATATATTGCAATGTCCTACCTGTCAATGAATACTTCAGCTTCAACCATAACAATACAAGAGCACACAATAGATACAAACTCAAGGTAAACTGCACCAAACTTGACTGCAGGAAATACGACTTCAGCAACAGAGTGGTCAATGTCTGGAATACTCTACCTGATTCTGTGGTTTCTTCCCCAAACCCCAAAAACTTTAACCTTAGACTTTCTACTATTGACCTCACCCCTTTCCTAAGAGGTCTGTAGGGGGCGTGCATAAGCGCGCCAACATACCTACCGTCCCTGTCCTATTGCTTCTTTTTATTCTTCTTATATGTATCCATTTCATGTATTCATAACTATGTTTATACATATACCTGTTATCTTATAATCGCTTGACAAAATAAAATCAATAAATAAATCCGCTGTCCTTTTTCTCAGAAGAAAGCTCATGTGAATACATGCAGAGAAGGAGAACAGCTGGTCTGCCAGGCCATCCTATCCTGTTCCTGTAGAAAATGGGAGCCTCCAGTTAGCAGCCAAATGAAAAACCAAAATCTGTGTTCAGAAGATTTCTAGTAGAAAGAGCTTTGAAAGAAGAAATTACTCAACATTTCCAAGCAGAGCCTTGTTATAGAAGAGAGGACTGGGCATTATCCCAGGGACTCCACAATGGTGGGTATTTCTCTGCAAAGGGAAAGCATGGGATGCTTGTTTCAGCCTTTTCATCCATAGATAAGGGGATCCTTTCTCCATTAAAATGGAGCCAAGGCAGTGCTTGTTACCATACGATGGTGAGGAGAAGTTGAGACTATCAAAGAAGCTGACCAAAATCTTGCACCGTTCAGATTTCTTGGACAACAGTTGGCATAGTTTCTAGAAGGAAACCAATCTCCATACTGAGGCTCACCTTACATTAGAGTTCTCAAAGTCACAATACCGGATCCAAATTTATAACTTTCCCTCTTCTTTTGCTGTCTATTACTTTATGTACAGCTAACAATGCTGAATTACAAGAAATAAGGTGACCACTAGATGAAAATAGGGTTGAAGATTTGTGTGGCTCTTCGCTGCCATCTGTGGTCATCTGGAATTTTGTGTGTGTGTGTACATACATACATACATACATACACTTATACATATATACATATATACAAATATGTATGGTATTCAGCTTTGTTCGGGTATTTTCCCACATCATTATAGTTGTGCTTTTAAAGTTGTAGCGACGTTTCAGCAGAATCTCATCTGCCATCATCAGGCTTGTGTATTGTGTTCGTCTGTGAGCCAGACTTTCACAGCCATTTCTGTTTAAAATTTGGTGCAAGCCTGCTGCTGTGTTAGAATGGTTTTTTCTTCATCCTGATTGGTTCGGAGTCTTGGTCTGTGTTTATTGGTCTTGGAGTTTGCTATGTTCTGCTTGATTGGTGTTTCTAATATCTTCTGTCTGTTTTGTAGCTTTCTTTTTGTCTTGATTGGCTGGCAACATTGTGTTTCCTGTATTGGAGGCTTTTAGTGCAGCTTGGCTTCAGGTAAAAGGACGGCTATCATTTATTAGGAAGCTAGGTTTCATCTGGGTGCCTAGTTGGGGTGTGTTTGGCTTTTATGTGTTGGACTAGTGAGGAAGTGTGTTCCAGCTTTTTTACTGCATTTTTATGTTCATCTAGGTGGGTACTTATTCTTCTATTGGTCTGTCCAATATATGTGGCAGGGCATGATACACAGGGACTTCATATATGCCTTGGTTTTCCAGGTCAATTTTATCTTTGGGGTTTCTTAGGATGGCTGCTATTTTTCTGTCTGTTTTGAAGGCAGTCTTGATGTGATGCCAGTGTAGTATCTTGCTGATTTTGTCTGTAGTACCTCTTATGTAGGGCAGGACAGCTGTTCCATAGGTCTGTTCATCTTCTAGGTCTCCATTATGTCTCAGTGTGTTTTTGTGGATCAAGCCAGTGATTTTGCTTTTGTGGAAGCCGTTGGATGTCAGGACTTTAGTTAGGGTGCATAGTTCAGTCTTTATGTGTGTCTTGTCTGCCAGACATTTGGTTCTGGCAATTAGTGTTTTGGCCACAGAGTTTATCTGTGCTAGGTGGTGGTGGGATTGGGTGTTGATGTAGTGATTGGTATGTGTTTTCTTCTGGTATATGATGTGTCCTAGTGTGCCAGCTGTTTTTTTGTAGATTAGTACATCTAGGAATGGTAGTTGTTTGTTTGTTTTCATTTCCATGGTGAATTTGATTTTGGGATGTGTGCTGTTTAGGTGTGTTAGGAAATTGTTTAGGTTTTCTTTTCCATGGGGCCAAACAACAAATGTGTCATTGATGTAACTTAGCCATAGTTTGGGTTTGTGGGTGGCATTGGCTAGGGCTCTGGATTCGAATTCTTCCATGAACAGGTTTGCAATGACAGTGGTGATCCCATAGGAGCTCCTTCAATTTGCTTGTATCTTTGTCCTTTATATTTGAAATATGTGTTGTTTAAGCAGTGTTCTGTGAGTTCCATGAGGTGTTTGGGTGGTTGGTATTTATTTTTGATGATTTTGAGAGTTTCTTTTATTGGGACTTGAGTGAATAGTGAAACCACGTTGAAACTTACAAGCAGATCTTATTATTCCACGTGTAGATCTTTGATCATTTCCAAGAAGTGGTATGAGTTTTGTACATGTGAAGCTGCTGCTTCAGCATGGGGCTGTAGCTGCTTTGCTAGGTATTTGGCTAGGTTTTGTAGTGGTGCTCCTCTGGAGCTGACTTTGGGTCTGAGAGGTATGCCTTCTTTGTGTATTTTGGTGAGGCCATATAGTTTGGGGCATCTGGAAGATTTCTCTCTTGGGATGATCATCTGTTGGATCTCTTTGCTCATGTGGCTGGTTATCATTTTCTTCTTGGTTATTTTTTTCCAGATATGTGGTTGGGTCTGTGTTTATGGGTTTGTATGTGGAGTCTTGGAGTCTGTCAATTTTGTTTCATAGTCTTTTCTATCCATTACTACTGTGGCATTACCTTTATCTGCTGGAAGTATGATTATGCTACTATCGTTCCTTAGGGCTTGCAGGACTTTTAGTTCCTCTTTGTGCAAGTTGCTTTTGGGTGGTTTGCTTGTGCATAGGATGTTAGTGACTTGGTGTCTTGTTCTAAATTTAAGAAACTTAAACTTAAGAAAACAAATATATATACATATACATACATACATACATACATACATACATACATATAATGCCTTCTTTAATGTATCATCCAGAGAGTTCAGAAACTTGCATATAGTCACTATGTGACAGTTTGACCCTAAAATGGAAATTTGCCAAGGTAAACTGCCAGTCTGTGGGTCTTTATCTTAATTTAATTTTCTCAAGGACCAACATCGCTAAGATTTTTTTAAAAAATAACAAAGGGAGGAATTTTTAGCCTTTCCCCTGTTTTGCTCATCGCTTGGTAACATCATAACATTATTGAACCTTATGCTATCTCTTTTGATACAAGACTATAATTGTGTGGAAAAGCAATATTTTTATAAAAATAAGTACATATTTGGCACACTCTATTCAATATTAGTAGATGATTTCATGAAAATGCAGAGGTAATGGGTAAAGGAGACCAGGGCACATTGGAAAGTTGTCTGACATGTCAGGAAATACTCCTTCCAATGGGGTCAGGTTGAAATGGGCCTCAGCCAAAATTAATTAAAGAAGAATAAAACACAAAGTAATAAATAATAAAATCAACTGTATTGCCTATTGTTCATATTTGCTGTTGATAATTCCCTTCATCTGTTGTATTAATAATTATAATTTGACAATCAGTTTTGTGAGGACATAGCCAAAGGCAGTTTATGGAATCCTTGTGGAAATGGATTTGTTTAGTGTGAAGTCTGGAATCTTTCAAATTATAAAATTCAAATAAAAACCGGTGCGGGATATTTGTTTCTTCCCCATACAAGTTATTTCTCCCTATGTGTATGTTCTGAAATTTTTGAAGATATTTAACATGCCACATTTGTTTAACACTGGTGCTTTGAGCATTTCTGTTAACAAAGCTCCCATTCCTTTTGGCAGATGCTTTTACAAATGACAGCTTCACTGTAGAGGACTTCCTTTCTGCTGAATGACATGTTCGGTTTTTCTGGGCTGCAGGTTTTTTTTTGATGGACTACTGCTATTTCTTTATTTTCCTGATGGAGAAATTATATTGAATTGGTCCCATCTCCCCTGAGAAAACATTGATCGGCAGTTTAAATGGTTCCCATTAACACCTCAATGGATGTCACTGGAGATTAAGTTTTGATCTGATTACAAAGGGAAGTGTCAGATATTCTGCTTCAAAAGAAGCTGCTATATATTTCAAGCCTTGTCCCTCCTGCAAAACTAGGACATTTTTTCTGCTGTTTTCATTCAGAATGCCTAAAAATGCCCTCTTTCTGATGCATATCCCTACATACATGACAACATGACTCTGACAGCAATTGTATGTGCAATTTGAGAATAAGTCCTGTTGGTCTCAGTGGGGCTTAATCCTGAGAAGAATATTATCAAATTGTGGTTTTAATTTTCAGAAAGATGCAGGGCATTTATTTATTTATTTATTTTAAGATTTTTAAAGCTCTGCCTTTATTATTTTGATAAATAACTCAAGGTGGCAAACATAGCTAAGACTCCTCCCTCCTCCTATTTTCCCCACAACTGTGTGAAGTGAGTTGGGCTGAGGGAGAGTGATTGCCCCAAAGTCACCCAGCCAGCTTTCATGCCTAAAATCGGACTAGAACTCCATTTTAGGAGGTTTAGGAGCTTTCCTGGTGTTTAGTCTGGTGCCTGTCCAGAATACCAAAACTTATAAAAAGAGCCATTTTCAAGGGAAATTGCACAACACTCGGCCTCAATTTTAAATGTACAAGATGCTTGGGAATTTCAGCTAAGTTTTGTAACCCAAATACCAGTAATTATTACAATTCATTCAGCAGATTAGAACCATTTCCATATTTTATTTAACACCATGCTAACACCAAACTATTACAAATTTGTTGGTGTCATAGAAGATAAACTCTAGGGTTGTATATAGGAGTGTGAAAGTTTCTGACATCAAGGAATTAGCCTCAGGGCAGAAATGGTGGGGAAAGATGAAAGATTCAATTTTCTAAATCCTCAGCCATTTCATTATCTTTTGCTAAAGCTCATCTTCTTAATAAAAGGAAGGCATTTGACTAGATTTTTAACAACACAAAATCTACTTGGTGAACATGAACTCTTAAGCAACCATTTTGTCTTCTAAATCCCAATGTTTTCATTTTAGCTTCAGAAAATTGGAACTCTTAACTTCAGTCCCCCCCACCCCCAAATATCATGTAAAAATCTACAATGAAAGTAAAGATATGGATTTTAAAAAATGCTGGGGAAGTTAAGTCAATGTTTCTCCCTACAGTACTGATTTTTTAAAAAAAATAAAACAACATAACTTGCTATTTTCATGGAATTTGACATCAATATGTTTGGGAAAGTAGTTTTATTTTCAAAATAGCCCAAGGACATATGTTTGACATTCCAAAATAGAACATAAATAAAGATTGCAAAAATATTTGTTTATGTCTTTTCTGGCATATGAGCTTGTCCAAATATTACAACAGTTTGGAGATTAGAAAGACCCCCAAATGTCTCTGTTTTTTTCCAGATCCAAATTTCTGTATAATGACTCTCCCATCTCCAAGTTTCTGAGCCTTCCTACTGCTGGAATGAACCAATTTCAGAAGCAGGAAATAAATGCTTGGGTAACTAAATGGATTCTCAATAAGTACCTCCTTGATGTAATCCCTTATCTACTGTTATAATATTTAATACAATATAAATGTAAGATACAATGGATCAGTCTTTTCAGAATGATTACCAACATCTGCTAAATACCATTTTGCAAATTGTAGGATTTGCTCACAATCTATTAAGGCTTTCTAAAATAATCCAGGATAATACTTCCAGTGCTAAAAATAATCATTTTTATGTACATCAGCCAAAATGGTTTCAGGAAGACAGCAGGAGCATCTTCAGATTTAATCATTTTAAAAACAGTAACAGAAACATTTAGCTGTTTTGCAGATTGATAAATTTAATGGATCTTGTTTATATAGTAGGTAAAACAGCAGGTCACCCCTTTCGATATGAGAGGCAACTGTGATGACCTCCACAATTGGATTGGCAATTCAATGCCAATTGATACTGATTTATGCATGGCAAACATTCTATTTCCTCCCTTCTTCTTAAAAAAATAAGAAGTGTGCCTTTGTCCTTTGAAGCTACACATCATTAAGAAAGAGGCATTTGCATTGACAGTGGAAGGAGGAAATGCTAAATCAGGGGGAAAAAACCCACACACCTGAAAACAATGAGTGGACTGGCCAACTTTTGTTCCATCTGACTTACACTGATTTATAGTTGCACTCACAGCATTAGGTAAAGTCTGTTACTCATTTTACAGATAGAAGTTGGCTGATTGTCAAATTTCTAAAGCTTCTTCTTTGCATGATGTGGTTGCAGGTGGCAAAGGACAAGCAAGATAACATCACACCATTCACAAATCGCCGTCACCTAGAGGGTGATTATGCTTACATTTATGCAGGCTTCCATTTATTCATATTTTATTGAACCCTGCTTTCAATTCGCAGGACGGCTTTAAAGCTCAATAGTAAACGCATGCAGAATAAAATGCAAAAGAAAATGCAGAGGAAGAATTACAACCAAAGATACATCTTTGACCTTGTAAATATGCAGTGCCACCGACATTTTTTTCCCTGCACTAAGATTTCTAGTTTTAATCATGTTTCACACCATTATTGATCCAGTTACAATTTTCTATGGCATACAAAGAAAGTAAAAATGGTAGGCAAAGGTAATTTGATTTAAATCATTGTATGTCACACAACTGATAAAAGCGTAAAGGTCCGGCATTATTTGCTTTTCGGAAACAAGTAAAAACAGCCACCCATAGCCGATTAAGAATAGGCATGAGTGGTATTATGTTTATATTTTCCCCCTTCCTTTTCTATAATTTTTATTATTATGGTTTATTGTATTTTCTTTTAGCTTTTCAGAGTCGTTACATGCTGGGGTAGAATATGAATACCAGAACAAAACTAGACAAACTGTGATTTAGTGATTATAATAGCAATAGCACTTAGACTTATATATTGCTTTACAGTGCTTTGCAGCCCTCTCTAAGCAGTTCACAGAGTCAACACATTGCCCCCAACAATCTGGGTCCTCGTTTTACCCACCTTGGAAGGATGGAAGTCTGAGTCAACCCTGAGCCTGGGGAGATTTGAACTGCCAAACTGCAGTCAGCCGGCAGTCAGCAGAAGTAGCCTGCAGTACTGCACTCTAACCACTGAGCCACTGTGGCATCAAATAAACATATACACTCTTATTATATATTTCAATTAAGTCTTAATTATTGTTACTGCAACCTTGCCTAATTACATGAGCAAAACTCCAACCAAGCAGTTAAGGGTTTAATAGGCATGAAATACAGACATACTGAACTCTTCTACTTAAATAGGCAGAATCATAGGTGCCTCTGCCTAATCCTTGGGATATATAGTGCCCTTTGATTTGAGGAACTGCCCATGAGAAGATCATAATTTCATCAGCAACATTTATGAACGCCTATAGATCAGTATTTATAAGCAACAGAAAACCTGTTTGGTAACAAGAAATATCTATGATTGTTTTTTTAAAAAAAATAAACAAAATGAGTTTGTAATGAAAATACTGTATTTTAGAAATACATCATTCTCCTCTTGCATTCAATACCTCAGTTAAAATAAGCCTTAACAGGTTTCTAGAGCAGATGTTGATTGGGGAATTTTGGAATTGAAGTCCATATATCTTGAAGGGATTGAGGTTGAAAAACACTCTTCTAGAGCATTTTTCACCAGGAATGTGCAGATTTGGATTTTCTAGGAGTGATTCATCAGAAATTCTGGATGGTTAATTCAGACTGGAGCACAGATGGAAATCAATGACCCACTTCTTTTTCCAGAAGATTCACTTCCAGAACATAATAAAGCAGATGGGGGAGGGGAATCCAGATATAAGCAAAGTTTAGAGTATGCACAATCCTAATATAGTGATACCTTGGTACTCAACTACTCTGAAACTCATTGAATTTCGTAGTCCACACATTTTGACATGAACATTTTGTCCTGGCACTCATCGTTTGTCAGGTACTTGATACACAAACTAGACCTTTTGGGTGTTGGCTGCCTTGTGACTCACTATATTATTCTTTATGGGAAAAATTGGTTTGGTACTCATTGTTTTTGGTACACATCATACCTCCTGGAACCAATTGGCAATGAGTACTGAGGTACCACTATTTGTTTATTTGTTTGTTTTATTTATTTATTTTTCTATAGCTGCCAATGTCAATCAATGGGCATCTTATAATTCCAAAAAATATATTACAGTTAAAATGCTAAAAACATATTTAAAACAAAAAAAGTAGAGCAAACCAAAACTAATCAATAGAAACATCCAAAGTAAATATACATAGCAGCTGAGATACTTGGCTGGTTAGCAATACAACAAGGACACAGAGCTCTTAACACATTCAGCACCCCAGGCATGGGAACATAGCCAGGCTTTTAGGGCCTTAGGAAAGGCTAACTGAGTTGGGGCATATGGCGTTTGCACATTTCTAATTATGACAGGTGGAGAAATTTATCATTGCTATGTTGGTGGCAGCAGCAGTATTTTCTCAATTCAGCTCTATCATTGTCAGCAGCCTGAATTGTTCTCAGGGTGAAGTAAAAACATTTTTCCTCCATCCTGGAATACTCTATCATCTGCTCCTTGAGGCATCCATGGGGTTTGTCTAGGAGTTTTGCAATAGGGGGGATGGGGCAGGGGGAATAGATGGAGAAATTCAATTGAGATAATTAATTGAGGGTAACTATGTAAAGTAAAGCATAGTGCTGGGGAAGGAACATATCAGGTAAGAAGAAGTGAGACTAACATCTTGTCCCTAATCCCTCTTCCTGGTTACTCCATTATCCAGATGAACTCTGGTAGCCATATTAATTTGCTGTATCTTGCTGTATCAGGTCAATAAATATTTAGCTTTCTTTTACCCATGATTTGATTGTGGAGGAGAAGGTTGACCTCATGTGCATAACAAGGATGGAGGCTGTTTGTCTTTCCTTGCCATTTTTCCCCTCAGTACTTTCAGTAGTCAGTTAAGGAACTAAGAAGGAGTTGCTGTGGTCTATAGTAATTTTACTTCTCTCTCCAGGCTTCTTGTCCATTTAAGTGCCAATTTAGTATTTGTATGAGGCAATCAGGGAAAAAATGGGGTTTCTGCTGGATAGTATTTCCACTAGTGCCCAACAATTTTTCACCATTGCTGATGGACATGGTCTGCAACCAGGTGTTAAGAACTCCTAGAATATTAGTTCTAGGAAACTTCCATACTCTTACCAAGATTACACTAGTTGAAGTATCTCAGCATTTCATGGTTGCCATAATGATCTGTTTGAATTTGTTACTGGCCCAAAACAGGTGGCAGGACTCAAATTTGGTTTGTGTTCAGCTTGGCATGGAAGGCTGAAAGTGGTTTTGTAAGACCACTTCTTACTGAGATTTAGACTTGCCACAACAATTTGCATGACTGAGGAATCTGTTACACACTGGAGACTGATGGATTGCAGAAGGCTTTGAGGGACTATCTGGCTAATATGGTTAGGACATTGAAGATTTGATTGGATATAGAGATTCTGACCAGAGCATTCTGGGATTATTGTTTCTGATGTTCACTTCCACTGAATAAAGCTGTTTAATCCTTGGTAAACCTCTGAGCTAAGGCAATGAAGTAGAGACTTCTAGAAGACTGCACAAAAACAATAGCAGCAAAACCATTTTCTCCAGTGTTATATCCACTCAGTGTCACTCAGCAAAGCATTTTCTCCAGTGTTATATCCACTCAGTGTCACTCAGCAAAGCTATTGTAAGTGATTTGTGGCCTTTTGGGATCTGGCCAGGTACAAATCCCAGGGAACCCTCAATGCGACATTCTCATTAAAACCCATGAGGTTTTCATCATTTAATTCCATAATTCAATACAATTCAAAGCCTCCAGGGCACTATCTGATCACTTTTAAGGCTTGATGATACAGAGAAAGCGCTTGATTGAATCCAGCAGATTGACTCCTCGTAGTTATTGTACCATATGTAGTAGGAAGGAGGTGTTCACCTGGGTGCAAGAGGTTGTAATATGCTCCATTTGAGAAGAGGCTTCAGACTTAATAAAGGAAGCTGTAGTGAGGCCACCTCATCAAACCTAGAAATTCCTTGTACTTAGAAAATTTAAGTTATTCTTGAGTCAAGCAGAACTACTTAACTAAACAAATAAAATAGACAATATAAATAATTTTAGGCAAGGAATTTAAATAGTTAAAAGTATGTTCTATATTCATTTCAAGTAGGGATTAGGGCTGGTTTTGCTTCTGAAACTGCCTCTGGGTGGTTGTCTTTGCTTTATTGATTCTCCTGGATTCTTGCATCTTCTTGCATATTTATGCTATGGATTTCCTTCTGGGCCCATTTGATCCCCATGCTATTTAGCATCTCCATGGAACTGCTGGGTGAGATCTCTTGGAGACTTCAAATGTCACTATTATGTGGATAGCACCCAGTTCAGTCTCCCTGTTAACTGGATTTAGAAAAGATGGTGAAATTGCTGAACCAGTATCTGCGTGCACTAACGGACTGAATAAAAACCAATAAATTGAAACTTAATCCAGAAAAGACAGATATGCAGTTACTGTGTGATATATTCATCTAGTTCAGGGGTGTCAAACTCAAGGCCTGCGGGCTAGATCTGGCCCTCAGGGTGCTTAGATCTGGCCTGCAGGGTTCCTCTCTGCCAGCTAAGATGGAAGCCCTCCCGAACTCCATTTTTGCTGGCAGAGCGTTGCCACACCCACCCTGGCCATGTCCTCCCCAACCCCTGAGGTCAAACACAACCCAGATGTGGCCCTCAATGAAATTGAGTTTGACACCCCTGATCTAACTGATTAGAGTTCAAGTTGTTGCTGTGCTGTGTGATTGCACTTCCCACAATGAACTGTGACTTTGGGAGCACTTCACATGTTAGAGGCATGAGTTGCCCTCTGTGGCCCAAAACACCCTTAACCCGTCAGATAGGTCCACCAACTGCAGCTCCGCTTAGAGAAAGACTCATTGTAATTGTCCATGGCCTCTTAACTTCTCATTTAGATTACAGGCAGTCCTCAACTTACAGCCATTCATTTAGTGATTGTTCAAACATATGACAGCGCTGGAAAAAGTGGCTTCCAACTGGTCTTCACTCTTACAACTATCATAGCATCATCACGGTCAGATGATCTAAATTCAGGTGCTTGGCAACCAGCATGTAATTATGATAGTGGCAGCATCCCTCGATCATGTGATCTGCATTTGTAACATTCACTGGTCTGTTTTCAATTGGGAAAGCCGGATTCACTTAACAACAGCATGATTTGCTTAACAACCATGGCAAAAGAAGGTTGTAAAATTGGGCACAATTCACTTGACCACCAACTTGCTTAGCAATGGAAATTTTGGTTCCAATTGTGGTTGTAAGACATGGACTATGTGTACTGCAATGCATTACACAGGGAGCTGCCCTTAAGGAAGCTTCTGAAACCTCAATTAGTTTAAAATGCTGCAGGAAGAGAACTCAGTGAGAATGGGAGACCTGATTTCAGAATGAAATTAGTCCTTCTCTCTGTGTTCCTATCTGTTACCTAAGGACCCTTTTTGAGTGTCTGATCTGAGTGGTCTTCTATGCCAAGATGCAGAGAGCAGCTACTCCAAAACCAACCATTTCAGTGGTTATTCCTGACTGTGGAAAGTTCTCCCCAATTCTGGTGCTATTCTTATTGCCTTTTTGCCACCGGTAAAGGATCTGTTTATCTTCCAAAGCTTTTCAATAGTATTTGTCCCATTTATCTTCTTAATGCTGCTTTCACTCTTGTAGCTTTTATTTTGTCCTTTTGTAAATATGTTTGAATATTAAAGTCGCCTGAGATAGCCTCCTATTTTTAAATGTAAATGTAATTTTTAAGTGTAAATCACTCTGAGGTTTCTTTTAATGGAAAGCAGTTTGGAAATGTTTTAAATAAATAATGTTAATGAAGGATAATTTTACACATGTTATCAGGGTTTAAAGGGAGAATTGTTAAGGAAGTCTTAGGGCATTTCCGCATGGCCTGCTAATGGCAGATTAGAGTTGCCTCAGCAAACAAATTTAGGAGACATGAATGGAGACAGCCTGAAGTCATGTTTTCCTGCTCCATTTGTAGAAGGCTGCTTTCTAACTTCTTTTGGCACAAGGCTATCTGGTTTGTGTGAAGCACATTATATCCAAGTAAGGATAGATAGAGAGGGATCTTCTGCTTGTCTTGGCCCATCAAGGTGCTGCGGGATGCCCATCCATCCACTGCCCATGATTTTTAGGACCATGGGCCTTTTGGCAAGAGGGAAGATGCCCAAACATCATCTTTCCTATTTCTCTGGTCGTCCTGTGGTTTACTCTATGCAGCTCTCCAGCACCAAAAAGGCCTGCTTCTTTACATGGAATACCAGAGAAAAAACTGTTTTTCTGCATTCCTTTCTGTTGTGACTCAGAGGTTTGAGCCTGCTCTGTTAGAAGACATAGACTTGAGCAATGAGGAAGAGGAGGATTTGGCCTTGAGGTTTGAGCCTGCTTTGCTGGAGGATTTGGAATTGCCTTCCTCCCCAGGACCTTCCTCCCTGGTTGTGCCTCAGGTGTCGGCAGATAATCAGGAGAGCGTAGCGGAGCCTCTGGCTGAGGATCAAACGGAAGAATGTTGGTTTGATGCGAGGCAAAGATGCAGGCATAGGCGTGAGATGCAATGTAGAAGGAAAGGACAAATCAGGGACTGAGATGAGAGACTGACACGCCCCTCAGGGAATAAAAGTGGGCATGTTAGCTCTGGATTCTCGTTCGGGACAACTTGTTAACTTGGGGTAGAAGCTTTGACAAATTCTGTGTGTGGCATTTGCCTGTGATTTATGTTCTTGCTTTATTATTGGACTTGGCAGGCAGCTTGTGGGAGACTGCCAAGGACTTCTCCAGCCAAAGGAATTTAACCCTGTCATTACTGGTCTTGTCTGCTTGTTTATATTCCTTTGGAAACTTGGATTCTCACCTCGTGGGCACAGGTGAGACATAACACCTTTCTATATCCTCTCCTTTGCTACCCTTACTTCACTTATCATCCATGGCAAAAGAGGAGGGGGTGAGGGGAGAAAGAAGTAATAGGTAATAGCTCCTCTGTTGACATTCTCTGTAGAAAGAACTGTCAGCAGAAAACCCTTTTCTTCCTCCACTTCACTTGATACCCTTGGCAAGAAAAACTGCAGGAGAGAAGCCAAGACTAGGTTTCTCCTTCCTTCCTTCCTTCCTTCCTTCCTTCCTTCCTTCCTTCCTTCCTTCCTTCCTTCCTTCCTTCCTTCCTTCCTTCCTTCCTCCCTCCCCCTCCCTCCCCTCCCTCCCTCCTTCCTTCCTTCCTTCCTTCCTTCCTTCCTTCCTTCCTCTCTCTCTCTCTCTCTCCCTCCCTCCACCTGTAAGTGAAGTGGGAGGAGAGAAGCTGTAGGCAGAGAAGTAGCAAAGAAGGGTGTTTACAATCCCATAGATTTACAACTCCACAGGGTAGTGTTGCAAACATACAGCAGAGCCTATGGGTTTTCTGTTGCCATCAACTTGCACCAAAGAAAATATGACCCCCTGCGGACACCTTCGCCACTCCTCATGCAGACCAAACTCCTATTGTGCTTCAAAGGAGAATAAGGGTTGGGAAAGTAGTCAGTACTTATTTAAGTCATTATACTTTTCTGCAGGCTCTCGTGCTAAGTAATAACATTATAGAAGAGCCAGGCAAGCCACTTTCCATTTATTTGAATACAGTATTTAGTTTAGTTTTAGAGTTCCACAAAACTACACTAAAGAAAAAAAATGGAATTTCAATGTCCTCTGAATATGTTTAATGGAAAGCATTCATGTTCTTTATCATTGTGCTAAAAAAGACTATCATCTACAATACATTCATTTCACCCAGAATCCAGTACCAAGGTTATTACCTTGGCTTTCCAAATGGGTTGAACTTGAAAGAGTCTGGCTTGCTTGATCCACCTGGGAAGTTCATGATGGAGGCAGGCTATAAACCAGACATTACTTTGCTCAAAGTTTTGCCCCATTGTTAGAACTTGTATGGGATATGAATCACAGCTGACCAAGAATCAAATCCATAAAGAAGTAGAGCCTCCTGTAATTGTGCATAAATTTATATAGGGCAAGACTGTATCCATGCTAAGTAACTTGTTTAGAAAATTCAGGATATAGAAGCAATAAAAATAGCAGTAATAATAATGGGCTTGCGTATCTCACATCAAATTAAATGGTGCCTTTATGATCCCTAAGCTCAAATCATAACTGAGCACCATCCCAGCACTATGGAAAGATTCCAGAAGGTTTGGAAAGCCCCCCACTCCGCCCACAACATGATAAACATTTGCAGGAAATCCCTCAAAATTCTCGAACAAGGGAGGAGAGAGCTGCATCTGCCTGAGTCTGAACTAAAGGAGAAGAAACAGGATTAAGACATATGAAAGTGTTATAATAGAGGACCGCCGAGCCCAAACCCAGAGGTGACACTGAGAGGTCCAACTGAATTCAGTCCTTTATTCTAATTACACATAGATATTCTCTTTTGAGGCTGCCTTCTCCTCTTAGCCTGAGACTGACCTACCCAATAAGATCTAGAAGAGAAGGCTTCCTCTGGATCCCAATTGCTTCATTGTGTTTCCATCTGGTAGTTTATGGTGATCTTCTAGGTCAGGGGTGTCAAACTCACGTTGTCACAGCAGCGTCACATGATGTATCGGGACTTCCCCCCCTTCATTAAACCGGGTATGGGCCAGTGCATGATGCATCCGGCCCACCGGCCGGGAGGTTGACAGCCCTGTTCTAGGTCATTTTCATCTCAACTAGAAGAGCCTTCTTCAGAGAACAAATAATCTCTAACTCAGATTTTCAAATAGTTGTGAAGACCTGATTTTTCCAGAAGACTTTTGAAGTGAGACTTGAAATGTTTGTTTTTATAATATATGTTACTATCAAGTTAAGTCCCTTTCCTCTAATGTTCCACTCTGATAACGAATGGCTCAAGTATAATCTCTAGCATAGGGATGGATGATTTTATTCACACTGCAGGCCATATTTGAGTTTTGAAAGACCTGCTGAGAGTTATGTTCTACAAAGTGGACAAGTTCAGAACAAAACTTTAAATTGAATTAAATGCAGCTTATAGGATATTTCCCAGGGTATTTAATAACTCCCACTTCTTTTGCTTTAAGAATTACAGTTTAGCAGCAACTTTTAGGATACTATATCACTTCTAATCCCTTAAAAATTGTAATATGGTCACGAGAGGTCATTGCTTCAAGCATGTATCACTTCCCTAGAACAAGAAGGAAAAATAACACTTTTTGTTTTGTTTTTTAAATTAAACTTCCCTAAATTTCTTCTTGTTCCTATGGGGATACAAGAAATATCTAATATAGGTGGGGCAAGGAGAACAAAGGGTTAGAGCTTTTGTCTTCTCAATAACTCCCTCACTTCTGTCTGTCACTTAATGGCTTCCAAAAAATTAAATAACTAAGACTAGCAATCTAGTGCCCTGTGATAGAGCACAATTCCCATTGATCCTAGCTGAGGATGATGGGACGAGAGTTAACACAGTCAAGGTGTCCTGAAGGTAGGGAAATAAATTGGGGATCTCTCCTACCTCCATACTCCTATCTTGGTTGTTTAGAGGAGGGTGGGGGGGAAACATTTTTGTGTATTTTTTTGTAAAACTTGTTATGGTAAAAACAAAAGAAAGATAATGGAGAGGGAGAAATAGCTCCTCTCACCTAAACCATTGCCTGATCCACTTTGGCACAATACAACCTTAGTTGCATAGGTCAAGTTGGTACCAAATAACAACCTATCAGTCCCTGGAATACATATTCTCACTGAAAGTCAACAGCTTGCACTCATGATGCGCAATGTTTTTGAGCCAAGGGCTGTCTTTATGCTGATGGCTGCATTTCATGAAGTGCCTGGGGAAAAAAAATCAAATTTCATTTCATTCGCATGCAATTAAAATCACATTTATTTAGTTAAATAGAGCTCATGTGATAACTCCCTTTCTGCCATTTTTAAAAAAAAAATCACAACTAGGCAATCATTCTTGAAGGTTGTCAGAGAATTTACACAGAAAGATTTCAGAGGGGGCACATAGGCCTATATTGTGGCCCAAACTGCCCCATATATTTAAGTACACGACTATGAATAAATAGTAAGAAAAAAGAGAAAGGTTCCCTTACACAGAAAAGGAACATTTTTGAAATTTTCTTTGCTTCTAACCCAGCCTGGAGATTTGAGCACATTTATTTGTTGGTTTGTGGGTTTGTTTGTTTGTTTGTTTGTTTTTCTGTCTAAAAATCTTATAGAAATTTTGCCTCGGAACTGCAAGCACAACCACTTAACAGCAGAAGAAAATGGGAACTTGTCTATAGGAAAGCCTGGCACTTTATGGTAGCAAGTTCTTGCTGGCTGTGTTGTTCAATTACAGTATAAGATTGACACGGCATTCATGGTATTTTTGAAGAGTGGTGACATCATGCATTCCTTTTATGTATAGCAGACTATAAAACCACCATCACCCATTATGTAATGTTGCTTCTACAAGAGTAAAGTAAAAAAAATATTGTTCCAGCTACGTTTCTTTGATATCTTTAATTTCCCCCCCTCCCGCCCTTCCCATGTTGGTCAAAAAACACCATAAAGGTTTACTTACCTACTATCTCTAAGAATGAATGGCACATGAGTGTAATTAATGATAAAATCCCTGGTCATTTTGAAACCATGAGGCCTCAGTCTGTAAGTTGAACACAATGACCACCATACCTGTTAGGCTTAAAAGCAAAAGATGGTTGAGCCTAGAAAATTCACTCATGTTTTCATTTTTCCACTATAAATTCCTTCGATCTATTCTCTTTTTTTTTTCCCTGCAAAGCCACCTGAGGTTTCATACACACTATGTGCCTTCCTTCTCATACATTTTGTACGGGCTTTTTCATGACACGCACAGCTGCATGTTGGTGTGTACTTTTCCATAAAACCACTTTTCTCTATTGCTGACTGTCTTATTATATCACGTTTTTGCAATCTTTAATATTAAGCACCTAATGCTACGTGCCTGGAATGTTGCAATGCAGTTTGCAATTCAAAAAGGCAATACTGACTGATAGGCACACATTACTGGCACTGATTGTGGACTGTAACTCTGTTCCATTTTATTTGCAGGTATTGGAAGAATGAACAGGTAACCTTTATACTGAAGTACAAATCAAACAAATCCCACCCCCCACCCCCACAATGAAGAAATGCAAAATCTGTCTCACTCAGAATGACAGTGAGGAAAATATTGAGGGCCCATCCCTAGACCAATAATACCATTATCAGCTTTTTCAAATTCCAGTGGCAGATATCAAATCCTGATAGGCACAAGTCTGCTCCAGAGGTCTTCCTTGCAGCAGAAAACCACCCAGAAGTCATCTTAAATGAATAAACATACTCCTGAGCTTAATGCATTAGTTGCTTTACTTAGGATAAGGCAGCTTCCAATATCCTATCACCTTTTTGCCTTTTTCTAATTGCAGTAATGACTCCGTGGTACGAGTAATCAGTGATTTATGACAATGGGGGCCAGAATTTCCACCGCTAAATGCTTGTTATATGGGTCATGCCTGGTTTTTGTGACCTTTTTGCCACAGTTGCTAAGTGAATTTCTGCAATTGTTAAGCGACTCATGTGGTCCTTAAGTGAATCCATTTCCTCTATTGACTTTGCTTGTCAGCTGGGAAGGTGGCAAGTAGTGACCCCCTGAACCTGGGATGCTGCGGCTATCATAAATACATGCCAGTTTCCAAGCATGCAAATTTGATCACTTGACTGTAGTACAAACACTGGTTGTAAGTCATTTGTTTCGGTGCCACTGTAAGTTCGGACAGTCGAAGTTGAGGACAGTTGCTAAACGAATGATTGTAAGCTGAGTACAACAGCATTGCATGAGATACAGTAGTTTTCACGTTCCCCTAACCTGATGCATTTCAGATCTGCTCCTACTTACAGTGGCCTCACAATAGTTTCAGGTGAAAATGTGGCCAGGATTATACCTGAACACATTTGGAATGTATCAGTTGGGCAAAGAAGGGAAGGGAAGAGTTGGAAGGGACCTTGGAGGTCTTCTAGTCCAACTCCCTGCTTAGGCAGGAAACCCTGTACCATTTCAGACAAAGCTATGAAAATGAATAATATGCTGCACTACATCTCTTGGCAAGTACTTTCTTATTCTTTTCCTTTTCATCCCATGTCACCTTTTATCGCAGGGTTAGGCAATAGCCAGAAGTTTGGGATTGCAGCTTTCATAAACCTGAGATAGCATGACCAATTGTCAGAGATTGTGATAGATGTAATTCAAAGCAACACCACTGGGGGATATAAATACTCCATTGCTTAGTCTGCACGCCTACTAAGATTTGTTCTTTCCAAAGAGATAAGCAAGCATTTTGAAGACATGCCACTTTGAAAAAAAAAAAAAAAACCACACACACACACACACACACACACATACTATTTCATGACTTTCCTGCTTTAATCTGAACTTATTTTCCTCATAAAAAATAATGTTTCAGGAAGATGAGAGCCTAAAGAGGTGCTTTGCTTTCTGAAAAATATTCAGCTTGTTCTTCTAAGTTCCTTCAGGGGTGCCAAATGATTTTGGGTGTGGTAGAAGAGTTGTAAAGGAACATTAAAAGAGTTATTCATCCTTGAATGGCAAAACCAACATCATTGGCATCCAAGCATTTTTGCAAGTCTTCAGAAATAAGTTCCTTCTTGGAATTGTCTTGAATTCCAGATCCTTCTTGACTATTGCAGAAGAGTTTATGAAAAAAAAAGTCACTCAGTGCATGTGATATGTTGCCACACACTTGCCTCACAAACAGTCCCTGCAGAGTGCCACCTGTCCCTTCTGGTAATCACGGCATGGGCAGAGACGCTGGTACTTGGTATTGCATCCGGCACAGCTGAATAACAGATGATCCTTCTGAAGGTAGCATTCCTGGACATTTTCAGCCACAGCTGGATAAAGGTGATTCATCTCAGACTCTGTGCTGTCACAAACAATGTTGAGCCTAGAAAGTGAAGGAAAGACTCAGTAAGAACTTTGTGAGGGTAGATTTTAGCAGGGCTCTTGAGATGTCATCTCCATGGAAGCAGTATTAAGGACCATTTAACACTTTACCCAGCAATAAACACAGGGTTATTAACGCAATGCAATTTAAAGCACAGAGGACGAGAACATACAGATATGCTCTCTTTGGTGAGCATATCTGTGTGATGCGTATTGTCTTAAGGGGTTATAATCTTATGCTTGTAGATATCTCCTGAGGGTCAAGTTGAATGTTGTTAGTAAATCCACAATTGGAGGATTAAAAAAAACAAAACCTCTGCTGGGATTTCATTTGAACCGTGAGTTCCTCTCTGTTTTTACAATTGGTGTCACTGATATTTACACATATGCACAACCAAACTGCTCTTAGCCCAGCACAGAAAAGAGTTACATAAAAGACCTACTTTTAATTTCAGTGAGGATAATTAGGAACAGAAGAGTTTCATGGAGTCAAACTCTCTTCTAAACTGGTGAAACATCTCTCAGGAAGTACATAGTATCATTGTTTTTGTTATTTTTTCTTGAATGTTTCTTGTTCTTTGACAAAATTCACTTTAATATGTCCAGTTATCTCTCTATCTCTTTGTAGACTATCTCATGGCTAACCAGTAATGAAATGACACATAAATTTCCAAACTGGCAGCAAACCTGTTCTTGATCTAATTTATAGATGCTTAATCCACACTCCTCCAATGGTGAGCCCCTCTAGATGTGCTGGGCTTCAACTTCCATCAGTCTGCCTAGCATTCTTGAGGGAAATCATTGGCACTCTTGCCTGACGTATCAGAAAAGCATTTGTTGAGAAAATCTAGGTTAAACTAATATGTGATACTGTAGATAATGCCAGCAACCATAAAGAGGCCAATGCAATGAGTGTTCCCCAGAATTTGTATTTTACTTCATAGTAGGTGCTTTTCAAAATAGTAATTGATTTTCAAAATAAACATTTCCATTCTTTCTATCTCTCTGAGTCAGAACATCTTTTAGACACAGATTCCTGATCCATGTTCTTCCTAATCGTAATCATAATGATCCCTTCAGAATTATTTTTTTTAAAAAAATAAGCACCCATTTTTTCCTTCTTCCTGATTCCTGGGGACACTCCGGATGTTGTGACCCATCGGCTGCCAGCAGAGCTAACAACAGAGTTAGACGAGGAGAAGTGGGAAGGAGAGCCTGGGCCGGTTTCAGAGCCTTTGGAAGGCTCTGATGAGGAAGCAAAATCAAATGCAGAGCCGGGGCCTTCTATCCAATCCCAAGTGGAGAGGCAGCTCTTTTTAGGGCCTGAGCTGAGTGAGGAGAAGGAACAGACAGGGCCCATCCTAGATGCGCATATGTGTAGAGAGGAGAGGAGAGGAGAGCAATGGAAGGCAATAAGCTAGTTCTCAGGGAAAATAAGTTGCAGACTCTAGTCAGCTCTTTCCCTGGCTAGGAAATAAATAGTAGGGGTTTGGGAGTGTCCTGTTATCATAGACAACCATTCATTTTCTAGTATACATCAATCAAGTTGGATTCTTTTGCCAGAACCAGGTTTGTCAGGACTAATTACTCTGTATTTGAGATGCCAACTGAGTCTCTCTGCTGGGAAATGATAGGTTGTGAATTTCCCTCAGCCGGGGTGAACAGAGCATTTCTGCTTGGCTTAATCATTGAAGGACTTTTTTTATTTTGAGTTCTATGTGAACAGAGACTGTGCCCTGTTTCATAAGGGGAAAAGACTCTCATTTGTGATGAATTATTTTTGGTTTTGTCTATCCAGCATGAATAAAGACTGTTCCTGCCCTGTTTTTAAAAAGAGGCTTGTTTTACTCATGAGTAAATGGCTTCTCATTGCTTGTGAAGGCTGGGTCAGAACACTGGGAATCCATAACATAGCAGATGATTGCAGCTGGCGATACTATTAGCATCAAATTAATAATAAGTAGAAGGGGATGAATGTAGGTAACAAGGAGAGCAAGGTTTTGAAAAAGCCATTTATTATATTTATAACTCATCTTCCATTGAGGAGCTTCAGGCAGCATACAGTCATTTCCCTCCTCTTATTTTTCCTTACAGCTACAGCCTAACAGAGGGAGGGAAACTGATCCAAAGTCCTCCAATGAGTTTTTATGGCTGAGGCTGGACCAGAAGCTGAAGCTGAGTCTATTTATTCTAGTCCAATATCTTAACCTCTCATCACCCACTAAATCTCTAATAATAACACTAGGAGTTTTTATCTCTGGACTTCACTGAAAGTTACCAAGTAATATATCCTTACTGACAATTTGGAGCCATCCGGTTCTTTTAAACTACAACTTCCACACCTGTTTGTCATTGACTTGGCTGACAAGGGTTGATGGGAACTGAAGTTCAGACTGCCTGAAAGGTCCCATGTTGCAGCTTCTGCTCCAGCTTTGCCTCACCTTCTCAGTAAATGTCCTGCCGTCTCTTTAATAAACTATGATTTGAACTAGTGATTCTGACCTAGCAATTTCTCTAAAATGGTTGAATTGTAAGGAGCTAAAGCGGCTTAGCAAGTCGAATCTCAGCTCTGGCTCTTATTTATCATATAAAAATGTCACTCGGACTCAAATTGCCTGCTTGGCCGCCGTGACAAAAATGATAATGCACCCATTTTAATTGTCCAGAGCTATGTATGGAGCTGGGTGGCAGATTTATGTTCTGTTAAAATGTCAGTGCCTGTGTGTTCCAAATGCATGCTCATAGACAGAGGGATAAAAAGGGAAGGAGATGAGAAGAGAATAATGGTGCCTCAAAACCCAACATCTTTCAGCTGCGTAAAGCTATTCATCCTCAATACAACTGGAAAGTCTATCCAAATATTTTTTTTTTGTCTTTTGCACTGTGTGCAAGGGACACTAAACAAATGTCAGGGAGACATTTGCAGGGGGAGGGGGAACCATTTTAAAACAGGAAATAAACAGCTACAGTCTCTGGTCTGTGAGAGAGGCTTGTGAGATCTACTCTGCATTCTACTGGCTATAAACCGTGAGTCAGATGCAGCTAGAAGTAGACGCACATGGCTCTAAGATAGAACGAAGGGATATGATATCTTCAGGGGTGGGCTTCAAAAAATTTGGCAACCAGTTCTCTGCCCGGTTGCTGGATGGCCTAGTCAGCCTCCTGCACCGGGGGGGGGGGCTGTTTTCACCCTCCCCAGGCTCCAGAGACTTTTCTCGAGCCTCCAGGAGGCCAAAAATGGCCTCCCAGGGCTCCGGAGGCTCTCTGGGGGCCAGAAACCAGCCTCTTTCTGGCCTTACAGAGCCTCTGGGAGACCCATTTTCACTCTCCCCGAGCCCCCAGACAGGCCCTGCACTTACCTGGGATCCAAAACGAGCTGTGTGGAGACTCCTGAGAGGGGTGGGGTGGAGTAGGTGGGGCTAGCCAGTCGTTGCAACTACAGGTTTGGCAAACCACATGTAAAATTAACATCCAGTTCACACAAACCGGTGTGAACTGGCAGGAGCCCAGCCCTGGATGTCTTTAAGCTGTTGTTGAAGCCAGAGAGCTATATTTGGAGTACCAGAACTGAACAGAACTTATGGTTTTCCCATCAAAAACTTATTCCTGGCTACCACAATAATTTTTCATGACATTAGTTTAATTTGTGAAAGGGACTTCATTTTGTTGATTTGGCAGCAAAAATAAACAAATCACTGAAAAATGTACACATTAATTCAAGACTAATTTTAAGAGTTAAGAGCTGTGATGGTGCAGTGGTTAGAATGCAGTATTGCAGGCTAATTCTGCTGACTGCCAGCAGTTCGATCCTCCCCTGCTCAAGGTTGACTTAGCCTTCCATCCTTCCAAGGTGGGTAAAATGAGGGCCCAGATTTTTGGAGGCAATATGCTGACTCTGTAAACCACTTAGAGAGGGCTGTAAAACACTGTGAAGCTGACTAAGTGCTACTGCTATTGCTAACTCCTGCCTATCCTTAAGCTAATTGGGCCAAGAGAGCAAAATAGCTTTTGAATTAGGGCAGATATGGAGAAACATTGTTTTCCAACTGTAGCTGAACTGCAGTTACTAACAGCATCAATAAGCATTTCCAACACTGAGAGATGCTAAGAACTGTAGTTCTGCCATATTTCAAAGATTAGGGACTCCTTATTCCTGAAACAGGGACTGATACCTCCTACTGAGCCTTCCCCCAAGCTCCCTAGATATTTTGAGACAATCAATATTGATAGCTACAGAATTCTGGGATTGGTCATTTCAATAGATCTAAGAGGGAAAGGTTGGAGAAAGATGGCATAAAACTTTGTGTAATATTTCTTTCTTGGCATTATCAATTTTGAAACAGTAATCCGAAACTGTAAAAAGCTTAACATGCCACTCTCTTCAAATTTGCCATAAGACTCCACCTCGGATACAAAACATTAATTTTCAATATAGTCTTGCCTAAATGTCAAAACTCAGCATCAGTATAGATAAAGATAACAAGGTGTCCTTTACTGCTTCCCCCAAATCAGCTTCCAAAGCCTGCATTGGAATTTTACATCTTTAAAGTTCCATAAAGAAGAGAGGAACATCTTTGGTTGGGAGAATAAGAGAAGGGTGTATAAGCACGCCAACATGCCTACCGTTCCTGTCCTATTGTTTCTTTTATTTATTTATTTTCTTATATGTATCCATGTATTCATAACTATGTTTTTACTTATACCTATTATCTTGTGAGCAACTGACAAAAATAAATAAATAAATAAACTTACTGCTGGAACACTTCCTTTTTGTTCAGGAACTTGAAAAACTCAGGCTCACAGACTAAATTGTGCTGCTGACAAGTTCTGGTGCATGCTTGGCCAGCCTCAGATAGCCACACCTGCAGGGATTTGACTGGGGGCCAAGCTGGAAGATGGCTGCTGGTCACATTATGAGACCATACCAGAGCAGTTGAATTGGGTTGCAGGATGAAAGGACTGAGAGAGCTTTGCATAGTTGGGCTGCTGGACTTGTCTGGTAGAGCAGCAGTAGCACAGAAATCCTATCCGATTGGGAGGGATAAAAAAAAACAACATTTGTTACAAAGACATTTCAAAAGACAGTGCTGCAAATATGTCACCTGATCTGAATTTCTCTAATCTGGAACTTTCCAGAGTTATAACTCCCACAATTACTAGCCAGCATATTGCCCGAGAATCCTGGAAACTGTAACCCCAATGCATCCAGAAGATGCCAGATTATACCAAGGACAAATTTGAATGTCAAACATGCCCCCAATAGTCTCTTAAGACTGCAGGTTAATTCAGATGCCATAGTTTTAATATCACTTTCTTTTCTTGCCCACCCCTTTTTGGTTATCAACTTGCCAGGTGCAAAATTCTGGAGGTACATATAAGCTTACACATTGGTTTCTGATCTTGAACTGGCCTAAAAAGAGTAATTACTATGCAGCTGCATGGGAAAGTGTAGTCTCCCTCATTCGATTGCATGTTACAATGTATTCTATGTGAATAGAGGCTGATACAACCTCTATATTGTACAAATTAAATACAATCTATTTTTCTCCAAAATTGAATGCATACTTACTATTAATGCAGAGATGCAAAATAAGAAAACAGTAAGCATGGCGACTTCTGGTTTGAATCTCTTTGGCAACAGACCAAAATCTGTGATTGTGCGTGGTTTCGATCTGTGCTCGCTGCCAGAGTGCCCCGAGCTGGCTGGTTTTGGGGCTAAGCCACCCCGTAGAGGTGGTGAAGAGGGGGGAGACTGCCAGCAGGGTCGAGGAGAGCTGCATCTCTCTTCCCCAGCTGGCCATTACTCCCTTTCTCGAAGGTGGTTGCAGCGGTGGTCAGAAATGGCCACCTCAAAAAAGAACTGAACCGGAAAAGAATGTGCAGGAGGAAGATAAGAAGAGAAAGTTTTGGTTGACTGGGTTAAATCGAAAAAGCAACAATGTAAGGTACCCTGGAATTTAAATTTAATAACATTGTTCCCAAAGAAGATTTTGAAGCTGCAAAGGAGAGAGAGAAGGGAAAGGAGTAGGGTTTTTTTCCTTCCCTTCCTTATACTGACAGCTAAGAGACTTAAGCAAGAAATTGAAAAAAATCCACTTTGACATTAATAGGCATCTAAGCTGAAAATAAAAGTCAAAGGGATAATAAAGATTTCTGGATATTTAAAAGTTTTTAAAAGCAGGAAAGGAGGGGAAAAAAAAGAATAAAAGGGCAGGATCTGGAAAAATGGAGGAGACTGCCTGGAACTAAGGAATGGAACTGTAACTAAAAGGAACTTACAGTGAAATTTCAACAAGATTCTTCAAAGATACATCTTAATTGAAACTTAGTAACAAAATAATAGAACCCCAGGAAGAGAAAGTGGAAAAAAGAAGCAAGAAGAAACAGCCTTGGATTATCTGGATTACTTGGTGATTTTTGGTTTTTGCATTTAGATGACTAAAATTAACCGGGTGGTTGTTTAAAAGTCTTTAAAATGGTATCACTCTTAGAAGAACTGAAAATGGAACTTTAAAAATGGAAAGAAGATGCACAAGAAGGGAGAGGTTTTTTGGCTTCATATTTCAATTCTTAGAAATGGAGATCTGGAACTATGAGAAACAACAAGAAATGCTTGCAGAACAAGAAGATTGGGACAAAGAAGAAGCCATCTTTAATGATCAAATAATTTTAAGTGGGGGGGGGGGAGAAAAGGGGGAAAGAGAGTGAAAGGTTTAATACTAGAAAAAACAACCAAAAAGAAGAAGAACAATTTGAAAGATAAGTATAATATTAGAAAGCAACAGATGAGAGAGTTAGAAGTAGAGAGACGAGGGGGTAAAAAGGGGAGGGAGAAGAAGAGGGGGAAGAAGGCAAGGAAAAGAAGTTGTAAAAGACAGAAACAAGAAATGGAGAAACAGGGAAAAGATATAAGGATTGTAATCATAAGTTTGTTTAGAGATAATGGGTGAAAATTTAATTGCAAAAGGGATTCTGCAAAGGTACATAAGATAGCATTGTTAAATTACAAACAGAAATAATTTTAGAAAATATGATTAAAATGATGGATAAAATATTTACTGTAATGTAGTGGAATGTTTGTTAATAAATAAATGAACTAAAGTGATTGAGAGAATTAAATGGGAACATTTTAATTATTAGTAATGATTTATAAAAATATAAGTGAGAAATATGGAAAAAAAAGAATTAACTATGGAAAGTTTATAAGTGTTCCCAAGGAAGCATGATATTTAATTGAAAAGAAATGCTAAAGATGTTAAGATTTTAATGAATATTAATGATAGAATTGAATTGGAATGGAATGTGTGTTTTATTTACATATATATGTTCTGTCTCACTTTTCTTCTTTCCCAAAAGATGAAATACAAGCTCACACAAACAAAGGCAGGCAAGCTGTCTAGGACTTCACAGAGTTAATTCTTTGGAACTGATAATATCCTTGGCATTCCAACACCCTCTGCCTGCCAAGTCCGAACTGATAACAAATAAAAATCTACTCACAGAAAATTACAAGGCAGTCCACAAAAATCATTCACGAAGAAAATTTGAAGTAAGATTAAACTTTGTCCCGTACAAAGTTCCAGCTGAAAACACACCCACTTTTATCCCCTGTGGGGTGTGGCTCAATGACTCAGCTCACTCTCTGACCCTCCCACACCTCCTACGTTGCTGCTCACGTTTCTCCCTACGACGCTGCTTAGGATCAAGCCAACATTCTTCCTCTTGACTCCCTGTCAGGGGCTGCTCCGATATGCCTTCCTCCTGATTAATCTCAGGCTGTTCTCGGTTGTCTGATGAAACCTGAGGCATTATCAGGGAGGAAGACATTGCCAGAGAGGAAGGTCCTGGGGAGGAAGGCATTCCCAATTCCTCCTCCTCATCTTCCAGGTCTTCTTCCTCTGACAGCATAGGCTCAGGAATCGGGGCCACAACATACATACATACATACATACATACATACATACATACATACATATTTTCTTTTTAAGAATATAGTGTGTATTTTAAGAATGTACCAAGAAGAATTCAATTGGAGGTTATGCATTATATTGAATGCTATAATCTTAAAGGTATACATTGAAGCTTAAATAAGAGTTTGAATGGAAAACAAATGAAAATTTGTTTAATAAGAAAAGATAATATGAAATTGAAACAGGACAGACAAAGGTATAAATATAATGATTTGAATTGAGATGAGATAATTAAAATAAAGTTGAGAAAATTAAAAGAGGGTAAAACTATGTAGAAAATATAAAACGGTAATAAGATATGGAGTAGAATATAAAAATGAGCATGAAATTGATTTTTGTGTCTGTATGAAGAAGTGATAACCTGGGACCATGCTATTTTCAAAAAAAGATGTTTTATTTGTATTTTGTTTTTGTGAAAACCCAAATAAAATTTTCAAAAGAAAAAGAAAAAAGAAAATAGCAAGCATGGCAAGCGTAGACATTTGAATACTTTTCCCATTGATTCAGCGTCCCTTTTTTCCCCAAGTCACTCTCTCTCAGCCCAATCCACCCCACACAGTTGTTGTTGTTGTGGGGAAAGTAAGAGGAGGAAGGAATATTATGTAATTTGTAAAAAAGAATATTAAAGGCAGGATATAAATTAATACAGAAAACACTGATTACCTGAACTCTATATTTAGCCGGATGATGATTCTACAGGTAAATAAATATTCAGATTCTTCTAATCTTTGAGTTTGTGACTGTTGTTTCTATCTACTTTTCAGCAAAATGAGCTCTTCTAGCAGCTGTATAAGCATTTGAAAATTAAAGTAACAAAACTAGAGAAGACGTTTTACAGAAACTAAATGTCTCCAGCTAGTAAATTCTAGTAATTGAAAAATAGTGATAAGAAATGGAAGTTGCATACTGTAACTTTTAAAATCAAGGTGAAGTCTGGAAGAGCAAGAAAAAAATATTTTTACCAGACCTGTCTTGAAGGAGATCACATCTGCAATACAAAACCTGTAGGCCATTGCAAATGACCAGCCAAAATATTTAGCTGATGTTGGAGTGGTTGTCCACTTGTCCATAGAATCACATTGCTTATACTGTGCATGGGACAGTAATCAGAAGGAAACTTTTTCTCCAACCTCTCATCATCTAGTATGCAAAAGAAAATCTTGATAAAATATTTTAGAAAAAAGTGCCTTGGATTGTTGAAACAAAATTTGAATGGTTAGGTCACAAAACATGCATTTGGAGAAAAAAGGGTGAAACTTTTCAACAAAAGAACTCCTAGGTAGCTATTAAAATAATATTTGGAATAGCCATCACAGTTCCATCAAGCTTGAGCCTTATTGAAAATCTGTGGCAGAGCTCAAACATATGCTGCATTCAATATTTCTGAACTAAAAGTGTTCTGCAAGGAAAAATAGGAGGGGAAACTTTCAAATTAAGAACAGATGGGCTTTTAGTTGGCCAGAGGAAATTGTGGAAGCTGTTATTTTTGCCAAAAAAAGTGTTACAAAGTCCTGAATGAAAGGGTGTCCAGGCTTTTCCACCTGCCATGTCCTCTGTTTTCCTATTTTGCATCTGTAAATAACTGCATATAAATATTAAATATGCATTAAAAGTTGCAGAAATATGCCATGATTAAATAGTTATATGTGGCAGTGCTGCCTCTGTTCACCGAGGAGTCTTTGAAGGATACAATTGGACCGGAGATGCATACATTTTTGCCTGCAACTGCAATAAAGCTCATTTCTTATGGCCAAGAAACCCACCCTTGCTTTTATGCAAAAGTAAGTACTTTAATTATGTTAATCCTCTTCTTTAATAGAGTCAGTCTTATCCATATCCTTCCATAGGTAAGTGCCAAAGAGTTCATAGGTATTACTGCTAGGTAAGTAGATAGAAAAATACAGCTGTTAAATGGAGTTTATAATCACTCCCAGAAACCTCATATGCTTGTTAAGAGATGAGGTTAAGGACTGAATTCCAGGATCATTGGCAGTGGCTTTTTAATAGATTGGTGATGTGATGTGGTGAATATTTGGTGGCCAGTTTTTTAAAGCAGTCTTTAATTATATCTAAAATCAGCTGAAATTACTCAAAAATATGGATCTCTTGATCCTTTGCTGAAGTTGCTGATATGCTTTCTAGAATAGACTTTCCTTCCTTGAGGTGCAAAACACTTTTTCCATAGTATTAACACAATTGTGGAGAAAAATTTACACTCTACTTTCTGTGCACAAAAGGGTACTAAGTTACATCCTTACTTTTTATTCCAATAATAATCATATTATTTCAAGGATTTAAAAATGGAACAGTGTGCTGGTATTCTCTGTCATATCAAAGCACATCATTTTTCCAATTAGCAAAGAGAAAAAAAGTGTTGAAAATAGTAACTGTCATTAACTGTGGATGGAGAGAAACAAATTATACAGGAATAGATTAAACATTGGGGTGGGGAGGGGGAAGCTTGAGAGAAAATACACGTTTAAAATAGCTTTTTCCCATTTTAATTGCTCAAAGTTTGCCAAAGTTTCCAACATGGCCAAGAATTGGCAGGAAAGGGATTCAATCTTACTGATCATTTGGCAAATCAAAATATTTCAGGTAGGGATTTCTTCCAGATTCCTTCTCCATATTTTTATTTTTCCATTTCTGGAACCTCAAAAGAAGGGAATAAAAACACCCTTTCCACAGTAGCCCAGTAACAGAGATAGAATAGAATAGAATAAACAGAGTTGGGAGGGACCTTGGAGGTCTTCTAGTCCAACCCCCTGCTTAGATAAGGAAACCCTATTCCATTTCAGATAAATGGTTATCCAATCTCTTCTTAAAAACTTCCAGTGTTGGAGCATTCACAACTTTTGGAGGCAAGTTGTTCCACTGATTACTTGTTCTAACTGTCAGGAAATTTTTCCTTAGTTCTAGATTACTTCTCTCCTTGATTAGCTTCCACCCATTGCTTCTTGTCCTGCCCTCAGGTGCTTTGGAGAATAGCTTGACTCCCTCTTCTTTGTGGCAGACCCTGAGATATTGGACCACTGCTATCATGTCTCCCCTAGTCCTTCTTTTCATTAGACTAGACATACCCAATTCCATCAACCGTTCTTTATAAGTTTTAGCCTCCAGTCTGCTAATCATCTTTGTTGCTCTTCTCTGAATTCTTTCCAGAGTCTCAACATCTTTTTTACATCGTGGTGACCAAAACTGGATGCAGTATTCCAAGTGTGGCTTACCAAGGCATTATAAAGTGGTATTTAACAGTTCACTTTCTGTGCACAAAATGATGTGAAGTGGGCTTCTTGCTTTGATTTTTATTATCATTGTTATTTAGTATTATTTTATCTCCAAAAGTGCTATGAACATGGCCTATGATGTCAGGATACCACTGGAGTATACAGGGCCATCATTTTCAACCCATCTGTTAAAAGAGAAATAGGTCCCTCATTTCGCTCTTAAAATACTTGACTCCCCCAGAGAAAATAGGACTCAAAATTTGGCCTTGCTTACTTTAGTAGATGTTAGTAAATATTTGAGTATCTGATGGCTATGCTGGCTGGGGAAGGTGGGAATTCTTGTCCAGCACAATGGGAAGAATTAGGTTGATCAGAGTTATTTTATACTACATAAACCAAGTTAGTGGTTCTAGGATATTCCTATTTGCTGGGTTAAGTCGGAAAGAAGGAGAAGATAAGTTACCTGGTTTTGAATGTAGGCATGAATCCGCTCTAGCATTCCTTCAGATGTGTATTCATAGGGCAAGTAAGGATCAACCTAGAGGAACAAAGGAGGAAGAAATATGGACATGAATGAGCGTAGAATAGATCACTTCTACTTTCTGTGAAAAAGTTATGAAAAATGTGGTATCCTATCATTACGACAGAATGTCTAACTTTCCATAGGAAGCAAATGAAGGACAAATAAGCAAGTTTGGTTGCATTTACAATCTTTTCTGCAAGAACTTATCTCTTTTTCATAGTTAAAAGTGAAAATGTCATTTCATCCTCATTTACCTTTAAACAGACCTTCAAACAGGTTTTGGCCGTGCTTATAATGTAGTCAATGTAGGACTTAACAATTATCTATATTTGGTCAGTAATTAAATTGAATTGCCTTTTAGCACAACTCTTAGAATTTCAGCAAGTGAACTGAAATTCCTGATCATTTCAGGAATGCACATTGTCCAAGCAAATACTCTCTGACATAAAGAAAGCACTTGGAGTGTGTTGAAGAAGCACATTACACAAACCACAAAAAATCTAACCTCCATTGCCTGGAGCCACCACCTAGTTCTCATGCAGGTTCTCATGCAAAACTACAGAGGCAGCTTTGCATTTTCAGAAATCTGATGAAATTAGTGTATTGATCAAGTCCCAGATTTTGCAGTTACACGTGACCATCTGCTGGGATGCAAAGATTCTTCAGATCTGTTCGCCAATATATTCCGATCAAAACCATTGATGCTGACTGTATATTAGACTACTGGCACATACTGCTGGGCCTGGAATATGAAGACTATTCAGTTTCAAGCTTATATCTTAGCAAGCCTTAGCACACATTTTCCCTCCCTGCTTCTTCTCAGACATACCAGCAAGCCTCCTGTTTGATCTGTCAAATATACTCATGATGGCAATGACAGCAGATGCTTGCATTCATCTGCTACCAGCAAACAATTGGATGAAGTATCTCCCTGTATGGCAAGAAGGCCAACAGCCAACAGATTCACTAGGGTCAATGGTTCTAATGAGCCCATCTTTCATCTTTCTCCATTCCCTTTATTAAAAAAAGAAAATAAAGATCAAAGCTGATTAAAATATGCCAGCAAAACAAAAATAAAAAATTATCTAAGTAATAAAGGTGCAAGGCATTCTTTCTTTTATCCAAGGCCTGCTGAATGCTTTGGTTAATTCTGTGCTTCTAGAGCATACTAGTCTAACTATGAATCCTTTGACCCTAAGGGTGTTTGAGTCTTTCAATAGTTTATTGGTGAGGAATGATGACAAGATGGATGCTCTCTTTCATGGTCTCTGATCTAAGAGCTTCTTGACATTTTCTACTTATTGCTTCTCATTTTATTTTCAGAATATAAACTTTGAGCAGGTCCTTCTGAGGAGTCCTCAGATCCTGACTAAGCACTTAATAATTCTGTTGATTTTTTCCCATTTACTCAGATTTGACAGCAGACAAGTCCTTGAATGACTCAGCACATTGTCCTGAAAGGAAGGTCTGTTTATGGAGCTTTTGAGAAGATGTCACCAAAAGAAGGATCTTCAGAACTAAATTGTTTACAAGCCTTTTCTCAGATATTCTGCTTTCCTGTTTTAACTGGTTTTTCTCTTTATTAAGAAAGAAGAAACAAAAACAAAACAATGGGAAAATATGGAAGGGTTTCAGCTGGGCATCTCCTTTCTCATGAAATTCAAGGACTGAAGCAGAGGAATTACTGATTAAGGATTCTGCCTGGAAGCAACGAAACTACACCAAGCCTACCAATCTATAAAAGGATTGTGCTTTCAGGTTACATGGAAGCAAGGGTGGGATTCTACCGATTCTGTGTGGCTCTGTAGAACCGGTAGCTCTAAAGAGCAACAGACATAGAACCGGTTCTATATCTGCTGCTGTTTTAGCCCCCCCGCACCCCCGGTTTCTTTCCTGACCTTTCTTTCCTGCTTTTCCAACCTCAGCTGCTTTGCACGGCACGGCTGCGGTTGAAAAAGCAGGAAAATAGTGCTTTTCCAAATGCTACGTACCCACACGCAGTGCTGCTTACTGTTCGGGCAGCATAGCTGATGATGTTCTACACGCACGTGAAGCGCACATGCGTACGCAAATCGCAAATCACAAAATCACCAAACCGGTAGTTACACAGGTCGGATCCCACCCCTGAGTGGAAGGCTCTAAATTGGGAAACAAGAAGCTGAATTATGATGCCCAAGAATACTTCCGTACAACCATCACTTCAACTCATAAACCAATTGTCAGAATTCTGCAACTTAGGTACTCTACAAGGCGGTGATATAAGACCAGTTACATTCTCTTATTATGTTCTTCAGGATGGACAATTCGGACTCATCAGATATGCGTAGACATCTTTTCTGTAAGGTTCAACCCCTCTGCCAGGAATTGAATTTATGGTCTGTTTATTCATTAAGTAACTACATGCAGTACATTAACTTTAGGAGTTATTCAGGTCCTAGTATTCATTGGAGTTGCAAGAAGGGATACATAGAAATCTATCAAATGGTATATACAGTGCAAATAAGCTTTCTGAGAGAAAGAGAAAGCTCACATTATAATGTAACATGGCTGACTCTAACATCTATATCTCTCTGAAACTATAGAGGGAATAGGGATGGCCTAGAACAGGGGTGTCAAACTCACATCGTCACGACAGTGTCTCATGACATATCGGGACTTCCCCCCCACACCTTTGCTAAACTAGGCATGGGTTTGGGCAGCAGGTGATGCATCTGGCCCATGGGCTGGGAGTTTGAGAACTCCCAGGACTAGAAGGACAGGAGAAACAACTGCTACCAAGACAATGATAAATGGGGCAAGAGCCCAGCTCAAGAAAATAACTTGAGAAAATATCTCAAATTCCTCCCTAGTTCACAGGAAGGTCAAGTGAGAGAGGGAAGGACTATACAGTCAGATTTCCAAGATTCTGTTACTATAGATCAGGGGTCTGAAACACAATTTACTTGGGGGCCGCTGGAGGCAGAGTCTGGGTGAGGCTGGGCCGCACATAGAAGTGTTTAGCCAGCTAGCGACGCATGGAGAACGCACTAATATTATACTTTCATATCACGGGGGGGGGCACAGGATATCATCCTGCGGGCCGCAATTGGCCCGCAGGCCATGAGAATGAGACCTCTGCTATAGATGTTACAATAAAAAGTAGTCCTAACCTATATGGCATTGGTTTCTCAGTCTGGGCTGACAAAAAGCTTCAGAGAAGGTACATTGTATAGATCAAGTTGACAAGGGTTTCCTCCAAATGGCCAGATAATGAATACAAGAAATATAATGCTGATCTCTGGATCTCCAAATCCTCCTATGTTGCTACTGAGCCAGAAACAAATTAGCTCCATTCCCCAAGGCAGAAGCTAATATAGGGATACAGTGGGTATGATGTCGACCCAGGAGTGACATCAAAGCCATTTAGCTATTATTCCCAGGTGTCCTACTTGAACTTGAAAGGGAATACAAGTAGGACTGTTCAAGTTCTACTTGAACAAGAGAGGGAAGTCAAGGGATAGAACTTAGTTATGAAAGGCATCCTTCCCTTTTGTACATAGTAAGAGCATTGACACACCCTGGAACAACAAGCATAGCATTTCCATTCAGTTCTGAAATGTAATAGAGACAGGCAGTCTTCTTTGCGGCATCTGTGCAGATGGAGTAAAGATGGAATAAACACCTTCCTGTCTGCTATAGAAAATAACCCAAGAAAGAGAACAGTCATTTCCATGTTTTATCAGCAATTGTTCCTTTCCCTTGTTTAGCATGTTGAAAGGAGGGGAGGGGCACTGAGTAGTCTCAGTGGATATTTCACACTTGCAGTTTAAGTTTTATTGCACCAGAACACCAAACTGTATGTACAAAGGGATCTGTGTCACAGAAAAAGATTAGCATTTAAATGGAGAATATCTTTAGTTCCCAAATCCAGCAGGCCTAAAGAAAGAAGAGGGTGACACTAATGTCACAGCATTAAGAAACAGAAAAAACTGGCTGCCAAACTCCAGCGCTGTGAATGCTAAATATTATGGATGCTTGAATCTACTTTGTTCACTCAGATTCTTACCATAACTGCAACATATGGCAACCTTTGTGGCCTTTCATTTAGGAAATGAGAAGGAGAGGAAGGAGGCCAAGCTAAATCCTTGGTGGCTAAGGGCTTTGCCTTTGCCTTCTCTAATTACTCTTCCAATCCTGAAATTTTTGGCAGGTTGGGAGTGGTTGATTCTTTAAGTTTGATTTGGTGATGAGACCTGCTCTTTCATGTTTTACTTTCCTTGACATAACTCTGCTGCAGAAGATTGGGCTTGCTTTCTAAATGGGCCAAGGACCCCATCTATAATTTTTTAAAAAGAGAAGCAGTAGTGTTAGGATCTTTAAAAAACATTATTTCCTTTCCCAGGTCTTCCCAGATTCAATGGAACAATGTGATTTGTAAGTTATGGATTAGTGTGAAATATGGGTCCAGCCAATTGTAGACTTTCAACAAACCTAGTGTAAACAATTGTATGATTCTAGCCATTGAGATTCTGGTGAGTTTACTATTGTTACACAGAATCCTTGGAGCATAAAAATGGCTGCCTTTAGTGGGACAGTGGCTATCGTTTCAACGAGAGGTATATTAAAGTAATGGCTTGGAGTCTTAGTATTAATGAAAAGTAGAAACTCCTCTAATTATGGAACAGTCAACATCTAGCAGAGACTTTATCCAGATTCTCATGATATCTTCCTTCGTGTAGAATCAATTCCAGATCAATTCCTATGGTCAAACCTTGGGGCTAATGGGGAAATTTAAAACCTTATTTTTCTTCTGAAACTGATCCATTTCCTGTTATTTAATATTAAAATGAAGTGGAGCACTTGAGATGCCTACTATTACCAGCTGTGTTCTTTTCTTCTAAACTGTCCACCAACTCTCTGGATCAAATTTTCAGGTTCTGGGGAGGAAAGTACTGGCAATAAATCTCTCTTCTGTCAAAGGGAGTGCTGTGAGCTAGACTCTACTCAGGAAGTGCTTCTGTCAGTGACAATTCAGGCAACTCTACTGAAAAATCACTTTGAAATGAAACAACAACAATTTGAGTCGACAGCAAGAACAATTAATGGAACTTTGCCTACCCCCCCACCCCAAATTGTGATTGCTCCATAACTGGAAGTTTTTAAGAAGAGACTGTAATGTGATGTATCAAGACATTTTTTCCCTTCATAGAGCTGGGATGGGCATGGCCTGCGCATGATGTATCCAGCCTGCAGGCTGGCAGTTTGATACCTCTGGTATAAAGTCTCCTGCTTGAGCAGAAAGCTAGAGTAGAAGGCCTCCAAGCCCCCTTCCAACTCTCATATTGTTAATTTCATAAGAAGGCCAAAGATTAACTGGCAATTATTTTGCAAAGTAGCTTGAGTATACTTAATACAAAAAATTAGCATCGTCCTTGCACATTTGTATAAATTATACAAATGGCTGGAATCATTATGGGCAAGAAAAAAAAAACTCATAATGGTATTTCAGTCCATCTCCGTAGAATTCCAACCAAAGACTTCCCACTTCTCCAGTTTATGAAATTTTAGAATTATTTTCCAGAACAGTACAAATGTGCTTATGCAGAAAAAGAAGCTGTTTCAAATAGTCAACTCAATTCCCCAAAAGTAATATTTGCATTGGCTTAAAAATATATTTGTACTAATGCTTGCATTTACAGTATGTGCAAGGAATAAACTACAAAGTCAATATTTAGATCACTATAAGTCCTACATCTTGAAAGGTGACAGCACATAGTCAGTCTAGATTGGATTAAGAAGGGGGAGAGAGAGGGTGGAGGGAGAGGGAGAGAGAGAATCTATCCATCTCCTGGAAGAAGACAATAGGAAACTGCCAAGATAATCCCATAACTGAAGTCACCAGAAGTCAAGCTTGATTCGGGAAATATTTCACCTTTTTGCTAGTTTTGAATCTCCATAAAGTGATGTTCTTCCTAGTGCTTGGACAGTGGCATTAAATGGGCTCTAAGCCAAAAGTGTCTTCTGATTTATGACCTATTTTCAGTCTATTGGTCCAGCTATATATTCAGTGGAGAGAATTATTTCTTCTCTTCTGATGAATGAATCAAACCGAAACTCGAAAGGCTGGGAGAGATAATTCTTAGCAACCTTCTGCCATAAATATCTCAGCAGAAGGTTCAGCAAGGCTGGAAATTGTAGCCATTATATCTAATTACAGGTGCAAATGGTAATCAGTTCTGACATAATGACAGGAGTTGATACTGCCTATGAATTATTGAACTTGCCCCCAGTTTGATTGGGTTACTTTCAGACAGCAATTGCAGGATGCTTCTATGGAGCTCTTAAGCAGCCTGGTCATCACCCAGATCCTTCCTAATGCAGAACTCTGTATTGTGCTTGACTTTCACTTACAGAACTAACTTTTCTATGACCTATTTGTCATATTTCAAATTCAAAAGCATTTAAAAAGTGTATGTGAATGGGAGAAAATCCTGCTTCTGGTGCTCTGGAGCTAGCAAAACTACTTTTCACTCATTTTAAGCCATATGCCAGAAGCCTTTCAATCATCTTCTTCCTTTCTGATAGAGGGCTTGAAGAAGAGCAGAGGAGGAAGACTAAAGAACAGCTGCAAATACCTGAATGGCCACAGAGGATAGATGTCACCCTAGATTATTATCTGATGTAAACTAATTTTAGCTTAAAAATACACAGAAAGTCAACATGGATGTAGAAACATGGTGACAAGGACATCAGAAGGAGAGAAGATTAAGTAAATCAGGGGGCATTAATATCAAAGACGTATATTCTCAAGGGATTACAGGTTTTTATTTTACCAAATTTAAACTCAGAACACACAAGCAACAATCTCTCTTCATTTTCCATACTTTACATACAAGTTCACAACAAATGTGGGATCAGAAGGCTTCAGAATTTATGATGGCTACCCAACAGCCTTCCCAGGATTTGCACACTGTCAAAGTACATCTTTCTTTCCTTCTTTCCTTCCTTCCTTCCTTCTTTCTTTCCTTCCTTCCTTCCTTCCTTCCTTCCTTCCTTCCTTCCTTCCTTCCTTCCTTCCTTCCTCCCTTCCCTCCCTCCCTCCCTCCCTCTCTCTCTCTCTCTCTTTCTCTTTCTTCTTTTCCTTTCCTTTTATTCATTCATTCTAAACCTACCTCATTTCAGAGGTTTTAGTCATGCTTTATCTTACTTTTAATGGTCATGCTTACTGGGAATTATGGATGTTGTACTCCAACAATTAGACATAATAGTTTGAAAGATGATTTATTATACATTTTGAGCTTTTCTTCCCACTGGTGACTGAAAGTACTAGCCACCCAATCATCAAGTTACTAGAACAATGTACTGGTGTGAAGTATGCTGTTCCCATTCCCTCCTTTTCTGTTGCCTCCATTATGATTCACAGCCAAATGTGCTGTTTTGTTCATATATCACAGCCTCTTAGCCAAATCTGTGAACCTGGCATTTTATCATGTTTCCTTGCATGTGTTTTATACAGATAGTCCTTATCTAGCAACACAATTGAATTAGCCACAGGATCATTTAGTGAAAAGCCTGCTGACAGTCATGACTGTACTTAGGTTTTTCAGCTCTGTCAAGATTATAAATTCAAGCATTGGGGACAAATTTATTTTTTCACCATTGCGGTAACTGTGAACAATTGCTAAATGATGCAGTCACTTAACAAGGATCACTAGTAGAGAAGAACTATTGCTTTTGTATTGTAACCATAGCACCTAATCTTATCATGAGTAGATTAAACCTTACATCCAATGAATCCAGTTTGAGAAATGGTGAACAGGCTTCCTATTATAGTTTTTCTGTAATTTAGGATGAAGCCATACAACCCATTCTCAAATAAAGCCATTACAGAAAACATATGGTATCGTGAAACTTCCTGCTGTAGCCTCACAAAGGAAATTTTATTTAGTTCATCGTGCTTAAAAATCAAATCACAGACCAGTTTTGCAGCCAAATTGCATAGCTTTTGAGCACAAGGAATAGATAAACAGATTTTTCTTTAATAGTTTCATAATAATTTCACCTAATGGCTATTTCTTTTTTGTTTATGCCCAGGTCTGAAGTTAGAACTTGCCACCATCAGAATTAAATTACATTTTGGCAGCTCATGCTAAATTCAGTCATTCTACCTGGTTTATAAGAAAGAGTAGATAGCCCCGTGTGCCCATCTCTTCTCAGAGAAAGTACCTGTCACTGTCATGACAGACTGTTGTCTGGAAAGGTCTCAAACACTACGATGACCAACAGAAGACAGAACATGTCAGTTTTTAATTAAGCAATTATTTTTGGAGAAGGCAACACTTCGCTGTGGCCCTGAGAGCACAATCTGAATTTATAAACAGAAAAGAGGGGGTAAAGAATAGGAGCATAAGAGATGCTCTTGGGATTGTGGTTAACAGATGGGTCATCAGAAATATGCACGAAAGATTCAATTAAAATGATTACAACACCAGGAAGAATGCAGAAGATACAAGATTACAAAGAAACTGGTTGCATCAAGAGTATTTCAATATGGTCTGAAAGCTGCAGAAGAAGATAAGAGGAAAGTTCTAGAAGAGATTGAAAAACCACATATGTGCATCATTACACTATGTGGACAACTCTTAACATTGCAGCGCAAAGTCAATGGGATGTTCATTGTGGATGTCCAATAAATATTTTCCTTTACTAGGTAAATAACTGCCAAGCAGAAGTCCCTGAACAATCTTGGGATTAACATGCTGTAAATTAATCTTTTACAGGCATGGTGCCTTTCTGCAAAGCTGCTGTTTGCTTTTCAAGAAAGCTCTCAAGGATGCCATTTGATGCTTCCCTGTATGAAAATAGCAACTTCACAAAACTGATTTTTGTTAGGCCAAGAGCAGTAGGTTTTAGAGACCTTGTGGCTGTTGTTGGATGCTGGTGGTTAATGCAGGGAAATGGTACTTTAGTATCAATAGAGCAAGAATATTCTAAACTGGTTATACACATGTACTTGGGATAAGATTATCAGGATTAATGCTTTGGCCAAGAAATATTGTGCGTGGATTAGGTCTATTTGGCTCTGCTACAAGCATTCCCTTTTAATATAAACTTATTTGGGAAAAAACATATACTATATTCTAATCTGGTAATAATACTTGAATATGTTTCTGGTGGTTATCATAGATGCATCACATGCCCATCTTGTGCTCTTTTGTTCATGGAAATGACTTCAGTAGACAAGGTTTGCAGAATCCAGAAATGTTGCAAAATGACAAAAAATGCATTGTGATAACATGATGCAGGCTCTCTCTCTTACATACATGCATGAAAAAATTAAAACTATAGAGAAAATGGTTATATTTCTTTTCAAAAGGCTGTCCTTTTTTAAAATGGGTGTTCCATCTAGCAGATGAGATTATAAACCCTTCAAAAAGATTATACAGTTTTATCTACCTTTTATCTATTTCTTTACTTGTTTTATAAGCAGTTAAAAACAACTTTAGAAAACAATAAAAACACATCAAAAGATATATAAGGACTGAATGAAACAGTGCTTCCAATGTCAGAAGTCATCAATAGATGGCAGTAGTGACATGCTAGAAACTCTGACGTGTTCTTTAACAGGTGTTCTTTCATTACAGTTGGCAGGAATTTGTTGTATGTTGCTATTGTTTGTAAAAAGGAAGGCTGCATCAAAGCAATGTGCCATGATTAAATTTTTGATTGGCATCGAAGTCCCTCCAATTAAAATTCACTGCTAAATGCAAGTTGTTAATGTTATGACTGTATGAACATGAATATTGTGTATTGCTGCCCCTCCAAAATGTAAAAATGAAAAAGCTGATTTGTGTGTTCTAAAACAAAGGGGAAAACCTGTGATAGCAATCAATAAGTTTCAGATGAGCAAGCTTGCTGAACTGATTAAGAACAATTGGTGGATCAGTGAAATGGAAATTGCTGTCAAGTCTGGCACTTCACAGGAGCATGTAGGCTCCTGTTGATGTTCTTATTGATGTTCTTCAATATCAGAAAGTTTGTGCAAAATGGGTCTTTCAAATGCTGATGGCAGACATGAAAGTTTCAAGAGTTGAAATTTGCCAGCAATCATTGTTACATTGTGAGAATAAACGGGAGGAATTTCTTCATAGCATCATGACAGCTGACAAAACATAGGCTCATCATTATGACCCAGAAATGAAGCATCTGTCCATAGAATATCACAAAACTTACCCTCAGAGGAAAAAAATCAAAACCCAGTCTTCAGCAGAAAAACTTGTGGTTATCATTATTGAAATGGTGATTCTTAATGAATGTATCTTTTCTTTATATGTACACTGAGAGCATATGCACCAAGACAAATTCCTTGTGTGTCTAATCACACTTAGCCAATAAAGAATCCATCCATCCATCCATCCATTCCTTGAACATGACACCATTATCAATTCAAACCATTGTGTTTCAACCTTCAAAGCTTTGAGACAACAAAGCATTAACCAGAATTCAGAAGCACAAGAAGTAATCCACTAGACTTTACAAGATATCCAAGAGACAATTGTAAAGTTGGACCTCACTTTCCACTACACTCTCCAGACTTGCTGATCATATGACTTCCACCTTTCCCCAAAATTGAGGGAATACCTTTGGGGGCATCTTTTTGACTCATGTGAAGAGAAGGAAGGGATTAACAGGATCTAATTGAAGAGACAAAAAGTAGTGTTCTTTCATGACAACTTTAAGAAGCTTGTCTGTCATCTATGGAGATTCTCAATCGTTCAGGTCATGGTTGTCCCAATGGTGGTTTTCAAAAGTCAACTGGACTTACCTAGTTTTTCCCTTGAAAATGTTTCACTTCTCATCCAAGAAGCTTCTTCAAATCTTCAGAACTTCTTGGGTGAGAAACAAAATGTTTTCAAAGAAAAAACCCAAAAAAGTCCAGTTGCCTTTTGAAAAGCATCTTTGGGACAAGCTTGTCCTTCATTGGCAGAAGTACAAACTGAATAGTGATGGCTATGTGGAAAAGTGAAAACAGGTAACAAAACAGCTCATTTCAAGGATTATGTTTTGATTTCATGTATTAAAATAGCCCTATTTCAACAAAGTTATGGAATGGAGACATTACTTTTCATCATAAGAAGAGCCCATTCAACCTGTCGTATGATAAGACAACAGGTAGCCTGAAGGTGAGCATTGTGGAAACTAGCAGCAAAATTCTTTTAAAAAAATGATAATAAAATAGATAATAGCACAGCCATACCAGCACACAATTCCACTGTAAGAGATAGCCCTTCACATTTCATAACAAAAAGCTTTTTTTTTTCAATAAATGGACCATTTTCTTTAGATCACAGATAAAGATTGGATAGCAGCAAAAGAATGGCTGAAAAAAATTAATTCAAGCTATCTTCACTTAACTTTACAGCAGTATTTTTCAAACTTGACAACTTTAAGATGTGTGGACTTCAACTCCCAAAACTCCCCAGTCAGCATGAGAATTGAAGTGCAAAATGGGAGTTGAAATCCACATATCATAAAGTTGCCAGGTTTGCAAACACTGCTTTGGAGGAAACATACTTAATCCAGAAGGGCTTTTTTTTTTTTTAAGAAATAGAGGCTTGCAGAGCAGTGAATTCTCTTCAACTAGATCTAGGAAGCAGATCTTCCTTACCCCGCCCCCAATTTCTAGTTAATTTGTTTATTTATTTCTAAAGGTCTTCTGGGCGTTTGACTAACAACAACTGTACTAATATACCCCAGTAAATACATTCTCTGAAGAAAACTGGATCTCCATTCAAATCATAAACAAGCAAACACACTCATACTGTAATCTAGAAACACATACTATATCAAAATAGAATTTCTCCACAGGAATCATAGCCCTGAAAAGAATAATGAATTAATTATAAACAAAATAGTAGGGGAGAGGAAGGAAGGAAGAAAGGAAGGAAGGAAGGCCCAACCCAAATGGTACTAGCCAAATAAATAGAAAATAATGCAATTGCCTATGCAGCAGCTGGGGGAATGTTTTAAGCAGCTATTTTTGCAGTGATGCTTAATATGCTGCTTTCCCTAGCGTAACCTGAAATATATAATTTTCTATTATATTCCTTTCATTTGACTTTAATATGACAAAGCCTTTTCCCTTCACTACACCAGAATATTGGCTGCATTAAATTGCTTATGCAGGAATCTTTTTTTTTCTCTTTAATGTAGAAGTTCAAGTTCAAGTAAAGGACCTCAAAGGAAAGCTGTCTCATCTGTACAGTCACCTTTAACCCCTCTGTAACAGCTGCAATTCATATCTGAGACAATACCTCTGAGATCACCTTTCTCAGAGGACTGTAATTTGTCTTTTTGTCTCGCTTGCTCTCAGGGTGTCGTACAACTGCCCTTCAGTCTCTTCTCCTCCCGCTATGAATGTTGTGTGTCATGTGAAAAATGACAAGCTCCTAGTGTAATTATCTCAGGGAACAATAACTTAACTTTGATAGCACAACCAAATGCACACGTTCAAAAGCTAGTACAGGGCAGGGTGTTTTTTTTTTCCTCTGTAGGAAAAGAATTATAGCCCTCTTGTAATTCATGGTGCCCTGGTACACTTAGGCTTCACTGAACCACCTGTTTTGGATGCCACCTAGGATGGTTTTAAAAGGGAAAACCACTGCAAAGTTTACACCAGAAAATACAGGAGTAGCACACATGTGTCAAAACTACACAGGGCACCATAGATACACCATTTTGCTAAGGAACCCAAGGAAGAAGTTCACATGTGTTTTGTTCTAAACTAAAGAGTAGTAACTCTCTGTAGTAGAAAAGCTTTTTTTCCCCCATGGGTTCCATAAACAGATTTTAAAATTATTTCACTAAAGGATACATTTTATGTTTCCCCTACTCTTTTCCAATGGTTCAAAAGAGTTTGGGGGTAGGAGGTAAATAAATGTGTGAGTGAGGCATTTCCAGTCCACGTTGAAAGAAATCCTAAGTGGGAAAAACACCATATATTTAAGGCAAGAATACACAAGCTGAAACCTCAGAGCATTGGGTACTCCTTTAGACATCAGGGTGATATCCAACAGTAGTAGTGAATTGTAATTTTGAATGTGACTGAAGTAAAGAATTGTTAAATACAGAGAATATTCATGTGAACTGCATCACTATATTCACATCTAGTTTAATTTTTGCCCTCCTCTGACCCTTCTATTTCTTTTACCTGGCCCCATTCACATTTTTTGAATTGATGGTTCAAAAACCAACTTATTTTAAAGGCATTAGTAGGAGTGTGTTGCTGGATTTCTCCAGTGTTTGGTTTCTTATGAAAGAAAATTAAAAACAAATTCCAGGGCAGAGAGATCAAGTATCTTAGTATGCAACAATATATGCATTTGTCTAAGATAAGCCTCATTAAACTTTGTAAGGCTTACTTCTGAGGATTGCTATAATACCTGATGTTCTCAGCTTACTTGTTCTATTCCTGAAATCCTTCCTCCATCTGATGCTTAGAGGCACATTTAACTAGAAGGGGAATCACTGGAATTTCTGAATAATGTGAATAATACAATTGTAATTTTTCTTTTCTTTCTTTCTCTTCTTCCTAGGACTTTCTCCAAATGGAGAGTTTGCTTTTTTTAAAAAATCCACTGAGTTTTGATCTGTTAATTGCGAAAGGGATTGACCAATCAACATGTCCCCTGAGCCTGCCATCATTGGCTAAGAAAAAACCAAGACTGGCTCATGGTTTCCCAGATGGCTTTCATGCCTAAAGTAGGACTAGAACTCACAGTTTTCTGGTTTTTAGTCTGATGCTTCAACTACTGGATCAAACTGGCTCTCTTTATATATAATAATACAATTGTAATGCCTATTTAAAACTACCATGGGGTTTTGTTTTGTTTGTTACAAGTATACCCCGTCAAGTGCCAGATCATTTGGTACCTCCAATTTTGGGAAGTTATTTTGAGAATTGCCTTAGGAAACTTTGTTTTAGCCAAAGATATAACTTTAGCCTCTTCTTTCAGTGAGTTTCCACCACAGTCTTGGGGAAATACTGGTATTACTTTCCTAATATTAAATTGAATTATGCTGTAACAATTCTTTGCATTTTTGTTGCTCTGGGCATAGTTGTGGCTTTCTGGAGTTCAGGTACAGTTCTCCCAATGCCCCCAGATTCTGTCACTGAATTTCAATAGCACTAATCCACTTGCTTGGGTCTCCAGTCCTTCTCTTTTCTTAATTCCATCCTGCCACTGCTGCTTTTCTGTACTATTTCACTGTGTAGCATCTTTCTTCCTGCTAAGTCACAAGTCACTGAGCCCCCAACACTCCACTCCTGATCCTGCCCCCGCTTTATAGTGTGCAACCTTCCACATAGCATTCAGTGTCTATTTGTGGCTGTCATTTCTATGAAAGCTGTGCACCATTGGTACAGATAGCCTTGAGGACCCTCTTGTTTTAGAGCTCCTCAGTTTCACTACAATGAGGGCCAGGACAGCTCTTCTGGGCCAATGATGTGGTGCAGTTATTTTTGTATTGCTTTTGCTTTTAGCAGACTTGTACTCAAGAAAAAAAGATAAAGCTAAGTGCCTTAGCACTTGGATGGGAGACATTTAGGAAATCGCAAGACTGTTGTAGGCTAAATTGGGGTCAAGAAACATCCTGGAGTAAACTATGGCTGCATTGTTGCCAAGAAAGCCACGTGGACATGCTGGTAGTTGCTAAAGGTCAAGGTTCAACTCAAGGGAGTTTTCAATCTTACCTAATGTTCCTCCAAGGTGCACATCTCAAAATGTTATTAGCAGAGAATGTTCAGCTGTTGATGTCAAACACATTTGGCTTTTGAACTCATTAGTGCCATCCTTACCTTTGTTTTCCAGCAGAGAGGGAAAACAATGTTGGCATATGATGGAATGCAAAGAAAAGGATGCTCAAATAAATATTCAGCCTGTAGGGCTCTTACAATGAACCATCTGTGTCACCGTTAATATTGATTTAATTATTAGAGTGGCACACACATGGCAAAGAACGTGGAGGAAATATTTCAGACTATGTGCAGTCACCAATTTTTAGGAAAATAGCCCCATCTTGTTAAAGTACACAGCTCTATTGTTTTTTCTGGGTCACACATTTCTCTGCATGGTCTCTCATATGTATATGTATACAGTATGTGTATGTGCATATATACTATATACATACTCTGTATGTGTGTATGTTTTATGATCTGATCCTCATTCATTCTCTCCATAAGACTAAACTGTCTCAATGTGCTTCTTTCATATGTGTCTGAGGTTATGTTTCTGTATTCGATCCACATCCATTCATTGTTCCTATATTTTTGGCTCCCTCTGTTCTTGTTTCACCACGTATATTTCTTAAGAAGCCCATTCCTACCCTATTCAGCTTACTTTTGTTTTTCCTGACATAGCCAATCTTCACTTCCATATAACAAGGTAGACAGAAGCATAACCTTAGACACAGTCATTCACACTTCTTTCAATATTGCAGGAGACAAACACTACCAAGTTCTGTTCTATCAGCATTTACACACCTTAAATTTTTTTCCAACCAGTTTCCCATCTTTACTAAATATTCTACCAAGATTGATTCATATATTTATATTAGTCCATCACACACAATTACAAAGCCTTCATTTCAATCCATTCTATCCCTACCATTTCCAAATTATGCCCTTAAACTGCTCCTTTTGGGATTTCCTTCCTTTAATTATGCCACAGATAATGTCATCACTTTTATTGTTAATGGCATTCAGTGGGCTGGTGGTTTCTTGTTTACCTTTTTTTTTTTTCTCAAAATGACTTTTGAGTAAATTATTTTTAAAAATCCATTGGTATTTTCTCTATCTCTGTTTATCTTAGCTATTATTTGCTCTCTTTGGCTGCCAACACCACTAGGTAGACCAAGCCAGGAAATCAAGTCTACCAAAGGCTAATTCTATCTTTACTGAATTGGCTGCAATAACCAAATCTTGTAATTCTGATTGTGCTGAGCCTCCTGGTTTTTTCTTACACTCCAGTGAATTAGGAAGGCATCCACCCAAACCATTTCCTAATATCATCTCATTTCTCAGGATTAAAAAAAAAAATGTTTCAGCCTCTTTTACCTAGATAATGGTCATCTTCCTTACTCTTCACACAGACTATGTTTGTCACAACTATCTCTTTTCTTTCCACTACATAGGATCTTTTTGCCTCTTCATTTTGTTTTTAGACAATGTTGTCTTAAATCCATTTTTTTCATCGTGCAGGTCCCCATTCCACCAAGCATCCTGTTTCATATCTCCTATCAAATTTTTATGGTCTTTCAAAACCACTGTTATGTTTACTCTGATCTGACCAGCTTCCACATCTTCTTTATGTCCTCTTTGTCAGCTTTGAAGCTGACCTGACCGGAGCCATTTTGGAGTTTCAACATTGCCACAGTGAAGCTGAGGGATAGGGAGGGGGGGATAAAGATAGCTGGGGTTTGTAGTCAAAACAAAATACTTTCTCTTGGGAACCAAAGACATTCTCACACCTGGTAAGAGGCAGAGGAGGAGTGATGTTACCAGGCAACTGGATGGCACCCTGATTGGACCATGTGACTGATTGTTTGGGGGAAGGGGAAAAACTTTTACTTTTAATTTGGTGAAAACTGGGAACCTTCAGAGTCAGTTTTCACCAGAACTGTGCCAATATGATATATCCAATAAAACTATTATTTGAGGAATCTACCGCTCTTGGAGTTTTGTTTGCTTTGGGATTATTGCTTGGAACCCTGACACTTTTTTGATGTATTCTGTTGGGAGACTAATCTATGTTCTAATATTTCTTGATAAAACATTCATATTTTCTTTTCCTACAATTGTTATACTTTCAATTTCATTTTATTTCATTCCTTTCTTTTTCTTCTATATTGGGTTTTCAATCCACACCTGATACTATCAAATAATAGGCTGCAGTAAATTCTATCAGTCTTTCATTGTAGATACTTGAACATGTTTTTAGATCAATTGCTCTGCCATGTGTATGCATGAGTAGATCGAAACTTAAATCATACATTTGAAAAAGACCTTTCTTTGCCAGTTATTGACCAAATAGTCACCAATCTCATTTGGGGCTCCACATTTTCTATACTCTGTACTCTTTTATGCCATTCCCACCATTCATTTGCATCACTAAGCATAATATCCCCACTGCCCGGATTTCAGATATTCATAATTCTGCACTATTTTCTCAAAATTCTACCTATTTACTCCCCTTATATTCCAAGTCATAGTCTTCCATCATGGTTTTGATCAATCAAACTAGTCATATGTTTTTAGTAAGACATCTTCCATGTCATGACTATTCTATGAGAGCCCATAGATATTAAACTTCCCATCATGGTGTAAATAATAAAAAAAGCATTGTTAGCAGCTTTAGTCACCCTATGTTACATTGTTAGCAGCTTTAGTCATACCTATGTTGGTCAAAATGACCAATGTGCCACAAACATAGCTAAACACTCAATTTCAACTTCAAATATGCTCATAAAATTATGTGCAATCTAAGATCTCTAATCTAATCTCTATCATGTAACCAACATACCACCACACATCCCACCAGCTAGGAATTACATATCGTATATTGTGGCCCCGGTTCCCAAGGCTATGCTGTCAGAGGAAGAGGACCTGGAAGATGAGGAGGAGGAACTGGGAATGCCTTCCTCCCCAGGACCTTCCTCTCTGGCAATACCTTCCTCCCCAGGAACTTCCTCCCTGATAATGCCTCAGGTTCCATCAGACAACCTAGAGGAACAGCCTGAGATTAATCAGGAGGAAGGCATATCGGAGCAGCCCCTGACAGGGAGTAAAGAGGAAGAGTGTTGGCTTGATCCTAAGCAGCGTCGTAGGGAGAAATGTGAGCAGCAACGTAGGAGGCGTGCGAGAGAGTGAGCTGAGTCATTGAGCCACACCCCACAGGGGATAAAAGTGGGTGTGTTTTCTCCTGAAACTTTGTATGGGACAAAGTTTAACCTTACTTCAGATTTTCTTCGTGAATGACTATTTTTGTGGACTGCCTTGTGATTTTCTGTGAGTAAAACTTTATCAGTTCGGACTTGGCAGGCAGGACATGTGGGAATGCCAAGAATATTATCAGTTCCAAAGAATTAACTCTGTGAAGTCCGTGCCAGCTTGCCTGCCTGTGTTGGTGTGAGTTTGTACTCTTTCATATTTTGGGAAAGAGGAAAGGCGAGACAGAACAGTATATATTAATCTACCACTCAGAATGCAAAATGCAGAATTCAAATATAACAGATAGCTATTTGGAAATCTTTGTACTGCATAAAAATAACAACGAGATTTAATTATTTGAAAGACTAATGATTTACTGTGGAATAATCTTCTCAACACATGATAAACTTAATGTCATAAAATGGACACAATTTGAGCTGCCGCCAAGTCCTGTTGCTACAAGCCCGGATGTCATGACTATTCTATGAGAGCCCAAAGAACCCAAACAAAGAGACAGTTTTGTCAGCCCATGAAACAGATCTGGAAATCAAAGCTGCACACTGAAGTAGATTTATGTAGAGTTTCTCAGAGGGAATGGCTTTTCTGCCGTTTCCAGGCTTGTTACATGTATTGCCTGATGTTGCAACTTCATTTCCTTATATGGAGAATGCTGGGTAAGCATGTTGCCCTCTAGTTGTGTCAGTCTGACATTGATCTGCCAGCTTTCTCAACTGCTTGTCTGTCAAGGAGTGTAAAGCTAACATCCCTTTGGGCTTAGTCCACTTTCTTCCCTAAGCGTTGCTGTCTCTCGTCTTAATGGACTGTTATTCCCCTTCCAACAAACAACTAAGGAGCTCAGCTCAGCTCACAACACTTTAAATAGCGACTTAGGCCTGAGCACCCAAACTTTATTTTTAAAATCTGCATAAATGAGTCAGATGCCATTTGATAATGAATGAGATAGGACAAGACTAACATTTATGGGCATTGGCCCACATATTCTGTTTTTTTTTTTTTAAGAATAGTTGTGTGGCAAGCCTATGGCTGGCCTGTCTCTGAGGCATTGTATTCCAATGGATCAAGATGTTTCTACTGTCTTTGCTAATTTACACAGACTATTGCCAGCAAGTCACAATCATGTCTGCTCAGAAAAGTACATCTTTGCCAGTGTGCAAAGGCAGTGTGGAGAAGGTTTCCAGGCAGGCAATAATAGACCAACCAGGTGTGCCATCGTGGCTGGTTTATTAGAGCTGTGGTGGTACAGCGGTTAGAATGCAGTATTGTGGACAAACTCTGCCCACAGCCAGGAGTTCAATCCTGACCAGCTCAAAGGTGACTCAGCCTTCCAAGGTTGGTAGTATGAGGGCCCAGATTGTTGGGGGAAGTATGCTGACTCTGTAAACCACCTAGAGAGGGTTGTAAAGCACTAGGAAGCAGTATATCAGTCTAAGTGCAATGCTGTCATGGAACTCAATGATCAGAAGAAGCAAAGCTGTACTTCCACTTATGGACTAGTCAATGGACAACCTCCATTTTCATGCAGGCCCAGCATACTCAAAAAGTGGGTGGAGGATTACATACTTCCTTTCTATTGCTTTTAAAAAATATTTTATTCCACTAAGAAAGAGTGGGACATTTTATTCAACTAAGAGTGGGACATTTTCTGCATTGGTTCAACATGGTTTTTATGCAGGTTATTTGAAGGGAAATTGAGAAGCTTGTTGAACTACCCCTGTTCTCATTCCTGTTGCCTCTGCCTTAAAAGAGGCACAACTCTGCTCATTATATGCCTGCTTCAGAACTCGACATACAAGTACAAAAGGGGTAGAGTTTGCATCATGATAATACAGTTCACATTTAATCATTGCTCCTCGTGGGTGCAGGGGGAATGTTTTAAAAATGACTTCTGGTAACATCTTGAAAGTAATCTGATGGAACTTGGAGAGTGAAGATTCTCTACTGCACAGGTATCAATTTTGCTGTGTCACATTGCCACCACATGACATTTTGTGATGTTTTTCCCCTTCACAGAGCTGGGGTGTGCATGGCTTGCGCATGATGCATCCGGCCCACAGGCTGCCAATTTGACACTCCTGCTCTACTGAGTCTCCCATTGCTATTACCTTATTCCCATTCCACCAAACAGCATGGAAGCAGCTTCAAATATTCAGATACCTCCTCATTTATAGCCTATGTAATCCTAACATAATTTGAATCAAACTGGCCTGCCCTTGAATTTTCAAATATGATTTAATCATAAGCCCTTTGAATCCCTAATATTCAATCTGAATGTAATCAGAGCTGATTTGCACAGGCCTAATAGGAACTTTTACCAGGAATATGGGATTAGCAATTATTGTACTTCCTGGCACATGTACATTTGGCAACGAGCCAGTTTTGTTATAGTATATGAAAGCTCTCACACTAGTTCCTAAAACATTCTCTTTAATAGCATCTCAGGTGAGCTGAATTTCTTGGCTCCTGCTGATCTTCAGAACCAGGTATTAAAAAGAAGCAACGTTTTGCAGTATATCATCTTTTGGAACAACAGGGACTAGCTTCTACCCCCTGAAGTAAGTTGAAAGCAAAATGGAGATCAGCCCATTCCCTCTCTCCCACCCCAGGAAAATTGACTTTAATGATCTAGACAAGTTGAAAGGCTTCTGCTAGTAGGGAGTTGACAGATATATGTTGAAATTTTGAAGGAAAAAACTGCATCACACAGCAGGACCCACATTTTTCAGAAGTTGCCTTTTTCAAATTACTTTTCCCAGTAATTTTACTAGCATGCGAAATACTCATATTGGGAAACGAGTACTTGACACATTTTCTCTTATTGTTGATTAGCTTAATATGGCTAATTCTAATAATCATTAAATGAAAGAACAACCGTTGTTTGTTTTTGTCGCATTCACATTTGAGGAAGAGCAAGCTTCATAGAGCTGCCTGGGGGTGCGGGGGAAGTGCCCAGAAGCTGACAATGAATATATTAATGTGCTGAAGTCTGTGACTGCTTGTTGTTAATGATGAAAAATAACGTCACCCACTAAGATATGGAGGCTGAGATGCATAGTGGTGGTAAGGTAGCCTAAGAATTATTAGTGGGTAGAAGCTATTTGCAGATTAGATGGAACTGCAAGGGAGGCTTTTAACTGCAGGACCGGGCAATCTTTTAAAACTGGAGGAAGGCTGAAGATTATAATGGGCAATTATCCATAGAGGCAAGTATCAGGATTTTTTTTGGTTTGGAAAGGATTGGAAAGTTGTGTTTTTAATAGTTTTAAACCCATGATAAAGCTTACATTATGCTTTCTATCCCATTAATGGAATAAAGAGAATCAGTTTGATGTAGTAGTTAAGGGCACTGGATTAAAAAGCAGAAGACCTTAGTTCCAGCTTAGGTGAAAAATCAGCTGGGTGAACCTGGGCCAATTACTCTGTCTCAGACCTAGGAAGGAAGCAATGGCTTCCCCGTGTTATCTGGAGTCAATACTGACTTGATGGCAGACACACACACACACACACACACACACACACACACACAGCAATGGAATAAAAGACACAGAGAGGAATATCTGTCCAAATGTATCGATATAGGATCTAAGACATTCATATTGAATGTGTGGAATGAGAGAATGAGAAACATAGAGAAACTAGATGCTGAACTGATAAAAAAAAAAAGATATGCACATTTGGACCTGTGAAATCACTAATAGAGTGATAGCCTAAATCTGCCTTTAGGAGTATTACTGACTTGAAGTTAAACAGACTAAAATGAATTATGCACAGCCTAATTTATTGGCTTCTGAGTCTATTTTGGGTAACAGGTTCTTGCAATTCTCCCAGATTTTGAATTCACTATGTACTACATACTAGTATATACTAGTACAAGGACTTGGGTTGATCAGATCTTGGAAGGGGTAAAACACTGGTAGCTTTGAGATATCTTTGTGGCTTTGTCTGTTTCACTCATCTCCCATCATAAGATATTTTGAAGATATTTTGTTTTTTGCAAGCCAGATGGACACACAGGAGTCTGAGAAACCATTATAATAAGAAAAAAATACTCTAGACTCAATTTTAAGCAACTGAACTCATTTTGCCCTTTTTTTACCCCTTTGTAAAATTTGATACAGAAAGCCATGTGTTTTGGCAGCACAATAATCTCCTTTTAACAACCATCATCAGACCATGCTGTGGGCAATGGAGCAGAGGCACATTCACACTGTCTCAGGCAGCACCCCATGTGGGTACCACATTGTTATAATAACGTGACATCTTCACAACAGGACAGCTAGTTTTCTTATGACACAACCTTGGTACAAGTCAAAATTGCAAAATTTCCATTTTTGATATTGACAGAAAGAGGAAAATAGCAAAAAAAAAAAAAAGAGTAACAAATTGGGGTCATTGTGCATGAAGTCCTGCAACTGGTCATATATGCAAGCCAGTTGCCAAGTGCTTGAAATGTGACCATGTGACCATACAGTGCTTTGTGGGGTGTGTGTGTGTGTGTGTGTGTGTGTGTGTGTTAATTATAAATTCAAGGACAGGTTCTACAAATTTTTTAGCCCATCATAACTTTAAATGTAAGTAACCAAACTTGCTAGGCAACCAAGAACCACCTGTACTAGTGCAGTCCATCAATAATTCACCTACAATTACCTTAGTACTCATAATGGCTTTGATGGCCGATTCAAACTCCTTTGAATTATTATAATCCACCGTCCACACATGAGGTTTTCCAATGAAATCTTCTGCATAGGGATGCTGAGAGGACACCTAAAATGTACACAAGAAAAGAATTACTTAGCATTTCCCATATGGCCCTCTGGGGTGGGAAACATTTCTGAAAATATGACAAAGCATCAGAGCCAGAAGAGCTACAGTAGTTATGAGATAAGGGTGGGAATGGGTTCGTTTTGGTTTCCTGACTGCTTCTGTTCCTTACTCTGAACTAATTCTTACTCGTTATTCTGCATCAGTGAATTCAGCAAAATATGAAATCTCCATGAACATTTATGTTATATGTTATAAGAATGTTTCCTACTGATTTCTGGCACATAATTCTTCTGCTGTTTGGATAAAACCAGGGGTGGTAGTTGTGGAAACCACAAGCTCTCACCATCATTCATGGTGAGTGAGATTTTGGAAACTTCACAGGCATCTAAAGTGCCCCACTAAGGTTCCAAAAGCATGCATTTCATAAGTCTTCATAAACATTTTCATGGACCAAATCTTCCTTTTATATCAGATAAATTCTTATAAAATAATTTGAGTCATTTATACATTTTTCTAGGTTATTCAAAATCAAACATGAATTTGGCCGAAATATGGTCCAAACCTCTCACTCATACATCTATATGCATATTGCAACATGCAGAATCACTTTTACTTTGCTTTATGCAAGCAAAAATAACACTACATTTTTCTTCAAATGCATTTGTTGTCAGAACAACGCATTTAAGTAATTGGTTATATAACTTCTTTATCCTCTGGAGCAGACTATGTCTCAAAAGTATTGACACATTTAGTCTGGATACAAATTACCCCTTTCTGCGTCAGTTATCCAAGTCAACAAGACAGTTCTGGCTCATCAGTTCAGAAATCATAATGCAGTATGTTATGAAAAAGCAAACAGACAAAAGAAGCTTGGTCGTAACATCATAAAGCAGACTAACCTCCCTTGATGTTGGCTTCCCTCTGAAGAATTCATGATTGAGTGAACTGTGGGGTGGATTGAAACGAGCTTGCAGAAAAACACATCCATTAGCTATTGCTTCCAAAGGGGCAGGGCCTTCGTAAGGAAAACCAAAGCCGATAAAGAGCTGTGGAAAGCAAATCCAGGCATTTAGCAATCTTTGGGAGAGGTAGGCTATTCAAATATATGTATTTTCTCCTTCAGTTCCTTGCCTCGGCCAGGGGGAGAAAAATTGTTGTACAACACTTTTGTAAAGCAGTTTTGATTGCTCCTCTCTCACCCATTCAGCCGAATGGAACTTATGGCTGTTTTACTATAAGTGGGAATGAATGTTCCATGAAGTCTTTGCTTGAACTTTTCATTGACATGTTTCCTCTTGGTTGACCAGTCTTCCTTTTTATATACTGTAGAACAAGCCACCGAATGTTTTTCCTCTCACTGCCTATGACTATTACCCTTTACTAACTTGCCCATATTAATAATTAGCTATTGAAGTCTAATTTTCTTCAATAGACCAGATGTCAGATGATAAGTTTATAAATGTTATCTTGTAATTTACTTTAGGCAGAGAAATGGTGAACAGTGTGAAATTGAGAAGTGCAAGTTCGGAATTTGGTTTCTTTATCTTTTCTTTCCTAGTCCTTCTTGTGTTTTTCATTTCTTTAATCCCTGCATTGAGAAGGCCTATACAATTAAATGGGGCTTCATTCACCCGTGTGGTCTCAGATTCCATGCATGCAATTTCAAAAGGTTGCACTTGTAAAAAAAAACATTTCCTATATACTGCAGTAAGAACATGCTTTATGAGCTATTAGACCCTGAATTTGACCCTTGGAAGAAACTAAGTGTTTGGAACTACATCTAAGAGTATGATCTCCCACACACTTTCACATGAAGTGTTACACAATCCAAATTTGGGAGGGAAAAGGTGCGCAATGTTCCATGACTGATGTGCATCCTACCTTTCCCTCCCTGAAAAATAAATGTTCCAAAGTTCTGTTTAATTTGTCTTGAGTGATTCTATTTAGCTTTATTCTAGAGTAGCATGAAAAACCAAAATGATGGCTAAAAAAAGCTGATCATACATTTTGAATTCTGCCATCCTCCATAAGGCAATCTGGTCACCTACTGATAAAGTCTTTAACCCATAGTTCTAGTGGACAGATTTCATCCCTGGAATGCAAACTACTATATATCTGTACTGTATATCTGTACTATGAAAAAAGTCTCCTGTCTTAAACTGTGTTCTCACAACCATTATAGTTTGACCATAATTTAGAGCAACTTGCATGGCCGGCTGGAGAATTCCAGGAGTCGAAAAACACACATCTTAAAATTCCCAGGGTTGGGAAACATTGATTTAGAGCAAAGAAATGCTGTCAAGTGCCTGATCCCCACTAGCAAATTAAGCAACTTGCCAAAGGAAATTTTCTTCACTGATGTTTTTAATACCACTCGCCTGATGTTTCCATTGTTTTTCAGCTCTGCAATCCTGCGATGCAAGGCCATCTAGATCCTCTTTCCTGAGGCTTTTTGTAGGTATGAATACATTCCCATAATTTGTTTCTGTGTTCATGCAACTGCAGGAAGCAAAGCTTTTTTTCTGCCAAAAAGGGGCTTTTAACCAGTTAAACGAACTAGTTAATTTAACAATTAATGAGTGGAACGGTTTGCCTTCAGAAGCTCCATCATTGGAAATTTTGAAGAAGAGAGTGGACAGCCATTTGTCTGAAATGGTATAGGGGTTCATGCTGGAGCAAGGGGTTGGACTAAAAGTCCCTCCAAGATCCCTTCCAACTGTTAATCTGTTATTCTCTAAGAGCTGCAGTGGTGGTGGTAGAATGCAGTACTTGCAGGCTACTACTGCTGCCTGCCATCTGCCTGCAATTTGGCAGTACCAATCTCACCAGGCTCAAATTTGATTCAGCCTTCCATCCTTCCAAGGTAGGTAAAATGAAGACCCGCATTGTTGGGAGCAATATGCTGACTCTGTAAACTGCTTAGAGAGGGCTGTAAAAGCACTGTGAAGAGGTATATAAGTGCTATTGCTAAGTGCTATTTTTTCCGTTAGCATCCACACATTCCTCAGCTAGGGAACAGAATTATCTGGCCAATACCTTGGCTTTTCTCAGCAGTTGCTGAAAGTCATGCTGGGACAAAAGACCGTGATTCTTCACAAAAGCTGGAACCTCCGGTGGGCGTTGGGTTTCATAATAAACAGTGCCATGGATCTCCATGTACTTGTTAAGGATGGCCAGAAACTTCTCTTTACCCTGGAAAGAAAAGAAAAGAAAGGAAAGGAAAGGAAAGGAAAGGAAAGGAAAGGAAAGGAAAGGAAAGGAAAGGAAAGGAGCTAGTCAGGTCCTGTTAAGACAGCCTGAAATCCTGAACATTTTGCTCTTTATTTTTCTTCCTCAACAGGCTTTGGAGTTTCTTTGGATGGCTTTTTGGACTTCTGAGAGGAGGTAGAGGTACGTTGTTCTTCCTTAATGATATTTATGTGTTAGTATTTTACATACTATCTCAATCCAGTGAGATCTGGGCAGTCTTCAGACATTTTGCTGCTTAGATAACACCCCCTCTCTTTCCTAGCATGACAAAGTCCCATGGGGGTTGTTTATGATAAATTTCTTGGGTTTCATATGGAAAGATGCAATACAATGCATCTCACACGCTCAGCCCTAACTAAATCAAAGGCAAGAGTGCCACCAGAGACAACTCAAGAGTCAGGCAGCTTAGAAATATGATATATACATAGGCAAATTTTGATATATATTTTCCTCCTTCGGGGGGCACAATATAATATATTTTCTATCAAATCTAATATGAATAGCTAAAAGAAGAGCCAGTGGAAAATACATTTTCAGCAGTCTGCTGCCAACTACATTTGAGAGTAAGGATTCTGTAACCCTCAAATTTTATTAAACTTACATAGATTTTATTCAACTGTTGGTCTTCTGCTGAAGAAACATAGAATTAAGCAAATAAAATGCATTCCAAATCACATTTGTAGATCCACTAAGGCAGGAATAAAAGAATAAGCTGTGATCTGAGAATGCTGTTTCTTCAAAAACCTCACCACAGCTATAAGCTGCCTGTGTTTAGAGACCCCTCTGTGAATGTGAGATTAAAAAATACTGGCCTATAATAGAAGGAATGTTATATGACAATGGATATTTGCCCTTCTATAATATCTTTTTTAATGAACATGGTTGATTTAACTTTGTACTGTGTGTGTGAGTATGTGTGTGTGTGTGCATGTGCATGTGTGTGTGTATGTATGTATATGTATGTGTATACACACACACAGACACAGACACACACACATCCCATATCAAAAACCAAACTTTACTTTTTAATGAGTAGGGCCTGAAATAGATGAAATTTTCATTACCTGAGAATCAAACCTTCAATTCTAGTGGAAATTAACTCAATCCACTAAGCAGTGCAACTGGCCTTAACTAATATTTAGAGTTAATGTCAATGTAAACTTAACACTTAAAACAAACCATACTCTTGGTGTCTATAAAACTGCTTTTTAGATTAACTTTAGATTAACAAGGGATCTGTGTAGTTTACTTCTGCACTTCATTTGTCCCCAAAGGGTAAATCTGCACCCCAAATTTCCCTTTTAACATTAAAGATTAGCCTCAATAAATTAAACTAAACACCCAGCCAAGAATTCTAAGTACTTGAAAACTTACTATGGATATTTTGTTTCTGGGATTTACTAGTTGATACTAAATAAAATATCACTTTGGTACAATTTGGATGGTTTTTTGGTGTTTTTTTTTTTTGGCTTAAAATATTAAAATTTATTCTTAATGAGAGGGGCTTCCTGTACTGTATGATTTCTCTCTTCTCTCTTTTGCTCTTTCTCCTTTATTCTAATTCTTCTGCAACACCCATCCTGTTAGAGAATGATTGTCTTTGATCAGTGTGTGTATTTATTTATCTATGGGTTACTGAAAAGCCTTCAGAACGAAAAAAAAAGTATAAACCAGTGATATTATAAACAGCAATTAAAAGCCTGGTAAACAGTTCTATTTGGAAGCATTCAAAGGGTATGTTTAGCAAATAGCACATTCAGTGCAAAGCTAAAGAGAAAAATAGGGTGAACCATTTATATGTTAGAAGGTGAGAGCCTCTTGAACACCTTCTTGAGTGCAGGTAGAAAATGTAATTGCTTCTATCTTGTTTAATTGCTTTATTGCAGGAAGAAAATAGACAGATTTAAAAAGATAAAAGAAGAAGAAAAGTGGTATCTTGCTGCCACAACCTGGCAATTTTCCTTCTGGAGATCCAACATGCATTAGGTTGATTAATTTGGAGCTCATCTGATGCTATCTTTAAATAATTGCACAGAGCCAGTAAGGACTTCATTAACGCTCTATCTAATGCATACGCTTGCAGATCAATATATATTGCACAATATTCCCAAGCATGGATCTCTTTTCTGCAGCCAGCACAAATTCTACTCAAAAAAGCAAATTCCCCTTTGAAGTCAACTTTGGTCAGCACCAAACAGCACTCTGAACAGCACTCTTTTCATTCCCCTTTCCTTTCTTCAACTCCTCATCTACCTCAGCCTTAAAAGACCCAATTATTCTGAGAAAAAAGCAAAGGTGTCAACATTCAATATGGTGGATCTGAAACTCAACTTTACACAAATTCTCCTAATTAACACTCATAAAGGAAGGAATGTCCCAGTATTGCTGATCAATTTATAGAACCTGCAACAGCCATGTGGTACAAAGATTGGGCTCAATTGCTCCCACTTCAAGAGATCAGTAGTGGGTCTTAGTCATTTCAAATACCAGCATTCATCTAATTCCTATCTCCTGGAGCAGTGTGCACAGCATCATATACAGGGAGTCTTCAACTGATGACCACAAATTGAGCCCCAAATTTATGTTGCTAAGTGAGACATTTGTTAAGCGAGTTTTGCCTCATTTGATGACCTTTCTTGCCACACCTGTTAAGTGAATCACTGCAAGGTTACAATGCATGGTTGTTGACAGAATCTGGCTTCCCCATTGATTTTTCCTCATCAGAAAGTTGCAAAAAGTGATCAAATGACCCCGGGATATTGCAACCATCATAAATATGAACAAGTTGCCAACTATCTAAATTTTGATCACATGACCACGGGGATGCTGCAGTGGTCATAAGTGTGAAAAATAAGTCACTTTTTAAAGTGCCATTATAACCTTGAATGCTCACTAAACAAATGGTTGTAACTTGTGGACTACCAGTATCAGCTTTTTGGAAACAGTGAATTCAATTGAATAGGCCACAGAACAGTGGTGGGATTCAAAAATTTTTACAACCAGTTCTGTGGGCATGGCTTGGTAGGCATGACAGGGGAAGGATACTGTAAAATCTCCAGTCAGAGGTGGTATTTGACGGTTCTCTGAACTACTCAAAATTTCCTCTACTTGTTCTCTAGAACTGGTCAGTACCTGCTGAATGCCACCTCTGCCAGAGTACAGCTAGAGCTAAGCATACTAGCAGTTGTGAAATGTTTTGGGGAACCCAGATATTTATTTCTCGATTCCATGAACTCTATAGCTTCCTTGGAGCCTGTGACGACTCAAACTGGGAAAAGAAATGAAGCTACCTGGCTGCCTACCTTTTTTCTGTTCACACCCCTTTCCCACCCAGTTTTACAAATGGACATATAAACTCTGAAAAGAGTTGAGGGGCATTTGCATCAGAGCCAGCAAAGCCAGTGGACGATTTAATTCCTAGATTATTATTTTTTTACACCCAAGCAAATAGTTGAAAAAAAGAAAAGGAGAAAAGGGTGGAGGAGGCAGCTTTATTATTCCTTGCTGTCAAAAATTAGGCCAAGTTGCTGCATCAAGTTGCTACTGGTCTCCTTTTGGCTGATAATTAGTAATGACTGGCAAGAAAACAAGCCATCTGTCAAACAAGGAATGAGATTTGCCTGTATAGCAACTGAGTCTCTGTGGTGATGTCCTTGCAGGCCCCACCCTGCAGCTTCATCATGATGGAGGCAAAAGGGAGGGGCTTGCAGTGTGATGTCACTGCAGGGCAAGGCTTGCCACTCCTTGCCCATTGGGTCCCTCCCAGCTGTGCAAGATGCCTTAGAATCGATGTTGTTTCAAAATTTGTTTTTGAGTATACAGAACAGTGGTGGGATTCATTTTTTTTTTTTTTTGCAACTGGTTCTGTGGGCGTAGCTTGGTGGGCATGGCAGGGGAAGGAAGGATACTGTAAAACCTCCAGTCAGAGGTGGTATTTGTTGGTTCTCTGAACTACTCAAAATTTCAACTACCAGTTCTCCAGAACTGGTCAGAACCTGCTGAATACCACCTCTGATACAGATGCACAAATGTGTTGGTACTTTTTTAATGCAGCTGTAACTTGTCTCAGTATCATAATGCTGTTCTGCCCATGTGTGTGATCTGCTTCCTTTCATTGTGTACTATTGCCTTGCCTCAGGCAACTTTTTCCTCAGATTCCCCAAAATTTCAACAATGGGCTATTCCTGATTTAAAATTCTACCCTTAGTATTTCTGGCCATGAAACACACCCCAGGCCCGCTGCTGGACCTTATAGCAGAGGTACAGAAATGTTTTAGCATGGATTCTACAGGTGAATGTTTCACGATTTCTGATTCTACACAGGGATGTCTGAACACAATTGAGCAGAAGAATATATAGGATGATGATGCTACCTAGTTAGGGTAATGAAACATCTGCAAGAAAACAAGCAAGCTCAGAGAGCACCAAGGAGTCCTCACATATAATTTATATGTGTCACACATTTATTCCTACATATCAACAAAGGAAAACCATTTGATAGCAGATATGTATTTATAGTAATTGTTTTATTTGTTTCATGTTAGATATGCATAGAAATGAACAAGACAGTAAAATATGTTGCATATTTGGTTGGAGTCATAAATATGATGGGAAAAGAGAAAGAACTTTCTCTAAAAATGTCTGCTGTTTCTCTTTGCGGTTGATGCTCTTCACTGCCTCTTAATAGAGCTTTTTTGCCGCTTAGAGATTTCAGTAAGGAGCAATTGCAGAATGAGGCATAACTGATTTCTCCAATTGTGGAGGGGCCAGATTTCTAGGGAGAAAATGTCTCTGCCAGAGTATGTGTAGATTAAAAAAAAAACCCTTTCTCTTAAAAATTCACTATGAACACTTTGATTCTGCCTAGGGAAGAAATAATTGTTTTCTCTGAAAAATGGAACAGTAGTCACAGGAGGGAAGATAACCCTTTTCATAGATATGCAAAGTATATCAGCAGCAAATGAGAGGAAGCAACATGAAGAAAATGAGAACTTGCCATGTCCATGTCCTTTATAAAGAATGTATGTGTGTTGAGCAAATGCCATTTGTACCAAAGCAATCAGAACAAAATGATTTATCTTGCTAAAAAGACGAGATGAATGTCACTTTAAAGAATTATCCAAAATCTCTTTGTAATAATTCATATTAAACTCCACTTTGAAAACAGTTATTTAAATGCATATAATCTACATATGAAAAGCATTAAAGCACTATTTGTTCTGCTATAATACATTAAACATATATATATATATAGTTCAAAATGATTTGTGACTTACTGTACCTGTAACTGGAAATCCATGTTGGCACATAGAGAGAAGCAAGAAGAGGCAAGATTGACTTCCTGTGTATAAAAGACAACAAACTAAAATGCTCCAAGATGGTGAAATACAAGTTATATGACCATGTAAAGAGCTTGGGTGGATCAGAACAGCCATTCATCAAATCTAACTTCCCCCAGCCTGGTGGTCACCAAACAAGCTGAATTTATAATCAACCCATAGCAAATTCTTCTTCATTCTTGAAAAGGCCAGCAACATAGCTGTCATCACTCTTCCCGTGGAAAACAATATTCTCCAAATAAAAACAAAACAAAACAGAACAGAACCAATGCTATGAATGTTTTAGATGACTTAGGTTTGAAGGGGTCAGCATGAATGATCAAATATGGAACATAGAACTCTTAAAAGTTGTGATTAGTTCAGAATCTGATCTTGGTTTGTAGCATTAATGCAGGAAAATATTTGCTATGGTCAGTTGGCCTGTGTGACTTGTCTTCTTCTAGGAAAATTGAAGCAAGCTTTGATTGCCAGTTTGTATCCTCAAGATATGAGCTTTGCAACCTGAAGTCAGACCAATCATGACATCTTTCTCTCAGTTCTACCAACCACCCCATACTGCACAGCCAGGTTTTTGAAGGAGTAGATCCCCTGTACAGTAGTTGATTGATGGATTTTGGGAAAATCTTTGGGTTGCAGTTTCAGAATACTGTCCAAACAGTGCTTCTACTGAAACTTCACATGAAATTAACTTCAGGTATAGCTTTTTCAATTCAGGATTGCTTTGAATGTCAGTTTTTCTTCTCTTGGGCAAAATTCTCACTGAATGTCAACATAGCTTAAAACTGCAGCCTGCTTTTCTATGACATTCATAAACGCCCCTGGGGCCATTATTAACATTAAGTAGTATAAAGAATAAAAAATTAAGATAAACAAAGATTAAGGTCTGGGCCGTCACAAAATCAATCTAATAGTCATAGTTTTCCCAGGCTAAATATAACATTCAAAGAACTCAACAGGGAGTGAGACTATGCAACTAGGTTTGGTATGAAAAAAAAGAGACTTGTGGATTATGCACCCATAATTGGGCGGAATTAGCATGCAAGATGTGGTGTCTGAAGATGGGATTCTCTAGAAAGAGGTTCCCAAACTCTGCAGGACTGCAACAACTTAAAATGGCACATATGTTTATGTGGTTCTTCCCCCATCCTCACCCTCAATTAAACAAATGATTTCATTAATGTAGGGTTGAGCAAGATATTTATATATCCCTCTTATTCATTAATACAAAGGGCATTTTAAACTTGGTTTAGCAACTGCCCTTCAAGGTTTGGATAAATAAAATCAGGAGACCCAATTTTGACCCCGCAACTCCTTTGCCTGTGGAAGCTGGATCAGGCTGGGAAAAGTGTGTGAATTCACTCGGTCAGTTAAATCCCAATTTGAGGAGATAAAGGATACATTCCTTATTTCACAAGATCCTTGAGCTTATATATAAAATGCACCCCAAAGGCATAAAAGGCATTTCAAACAGTGGCGAGGGATGAATGAGTTTCATTATTTATATGGTTGGGATGAAATGTTTGTTTGTGTACGTAACCAACCTTCCAAATGCTGGCTTCCTTCCCATAGACAACTGCCATATTGTTGGCCTTGTTGGATTTAATAAATTGCTTCTCAGTCACATTGAGCTCTTCTGACACAAACCCCATGAAAGAATTATCTGGTGTATGAGCTGTGGAGGAATAACATATTATGTCACTGTAAGAATGGAAATATTCATCTCTCTCCTCTGAATAATACAATCTACCCAGAGGTGGCATTCAGCAGGTTCTGACCAGGTCTGGAGAACCAGTAGAGGAAATTTTAAGTAGTTCAGAGAACCAGCAAATACCACTACTGACTGGCCCCCACCCCTATCTATTCTCTGCCTCCTGAGTCTCAGCTGATCAGCTGGGTCTTCTTTTGTTGCCCTGCACCAGGAGAACAGAGCTGGAAAGCAGGTTAGTGGGGTGGGGAAGGAATGGAGATTTTGCACTAACCTTCCCCTGCCATGCCCACAGAACCGGCAGTAAAAGGTTTTGAATCCCACCACTGAATCTACCCCATCTCCAATGAAATAGCATTCCATTTCATTGGAAGAGTATATCTTTTGTAGAGGCGACATTGAATTTTGTGCTTGCCCTAGATCAGGGGTATTCAATCTTGGCAACTTTAAGACCTGTGGATTTCAACTAGCAATGGTCCTGGCTGGATAATTCTGGGAGTTGCAGTCCATAATTCTTAAAGTTGCCAAAACCCCTGCCCTAGAGATTTCTTGCAAACTTTATGTATCAAACCCTGAAACATGGGATCCTAAACATCATCATTATCAGAGTTGGAAGACACCTTGGAGGTCTTTTACTCCAACCCCCTGCTCATGCAGGACACCCTATACCATTTCAGATAAATGGATATCCAGTCTCTTAAAACCCTTCTGTGATGGAGCACCCACAACCCCTGAAGACAAGCCCTTCCATTGGTCGATTGTTCTCACTGTCAGGAAATTTCTCCTCAGTTCTAGGTCTATACCACCAATCCTCCGGCTATCCACATGAGAGGAGCTTTGTTGGTTTAGAAATCAAATATCCTTATTTTAAAAATGAATCTACTAATATATTTCATACCTCTCTTACCTGATACTTTTCATTCTGTAATAGAATACCACTTTAATTTTATTTATTTTTTTGTTCATGCGACAGCTATAATAGTTGAATGAGCAGTCTGAAGAAGGATGGACAATTTTTAGAATCAAAAGATCAGTCCTGAAAAAAATGTTACTTTTATATAACAATTTATTTTGGCTCATAATTTGCACTTGGTACAAGTGTTTAAACATCTTAGTGAAAACTTGGCTGGCCATACTAATTCTTATTATTGTTTGGAAGGTTTTCAAAGCTTTGATGATTTGGGCATACTCAATGACTTGTATTGATGCTAAAGTTGTATTTTTCCAAAATTCAAAGGTTTGGGTAATTGAATTATTTTAGAACTGAAACTTGTTGCAGGATTAATTCAACAATATGCTATAGTTTGCAGTTTATAAGATCAATTCAACTTCTGGTTCCATGAATAAAGTTTCATCTAAAATAACAAGAAGATCAAATAATTAATGGTAATTTCTTAAAACCAAGAGCTATCTGCTATTGATCCTGTTACTGGATCAGTGATTCATCAGATTTTCATGAACAACCCATATTTATTGAGAGAAAATAAAAGGGGAATAAAAGAAAATGTAACAGTACTAGCTTTGGAGAAAGGGAAGAATGATAGAGTATATTTAATTCCCAGTACATTTTGTAGTCAAAATATGTGCCAAAATATCACATGGACCTCCAGATGTCAGATTTCTATCTACTCTAACAAGCATGCTCAATAGTAAGGAATCATAGAAGCTGCAGTCCATTGACATCTGGAGAGCTATAGGCTACTCATTTCAACCTTGAGTATGTATGCATGCTCACAACTTGGTTCGTGCAATTAGGAATATTTCTTTCTCCCGAATTCAAGTCATTTATACAGTATGTAATCCCGGCCACATGTTTTGGCAGAATCTCATCTGCCATCATCAGGCTTCTGTATTGTGTTCATCTGTGAGTCAGACTTTCACAGCCATTTCAGTCTTAAATTTGGTGCTAGCTTACTGCTGTGCCAGAATGGTTTTTTCTTCATCCTGATTGGTTGGGAGTCTTGGTCTGTGTTTATTGGTCTTCGAGTTTGCTGTGTTCTGCTTGATTGGTGTTTCTAATATCTTCTATCTGTTTTGTGGCTTTTTTTGTCTTGATTGGCTGGCAACATTGTGTTTCCTATATTGGAGGCTTTTAGTGTGTCTTGGCTCCGAGTAAACGGATGGCTATCATTTATTAGGAAGCTAGATTTCATCAGGGTGCCTGGTTGGGGTGTGTTTGAGCCAGAGGTATAATTCTTATATTGAAAATAAAAAGAATCATTATGCTACATTTATCCATATTTTTATACTATTATTTTGTCTACACATTTTTACTACCACTGATTTTGAGTTTGGCTTTGTTTTGACTGCCTCTTGGCAGAAAAAAGGAGCACCAACCAGCATCTTCCTTGGTCTGCTTGCTTTCCCAGCATGTTGTCAAACTCAACAAAGAACTCATTCTTATCCCCTTATGCATGCCATATTTCTTTTTAAGAGATGGCAGGAAAGATCCACGGCTTCCTTTGCATGTATTTAAATATATGTTGGAGTCAATCATATAAGAATGGTCTTTCTGAATAGTGGTTAACAAGGCTTGAACCTTTATTAGAAAACACACTTGGTTTATTTAGAGATAATTCTTAATTCTTTGATAAAATATTCCCATGAGCATATCCCTGACATAATATTACAAACAAGAAAAATGTTATGAGATGATTACTGCTAAATGTCACCCTCAGCCAATATATATTATTAGAGGAATTAGGATAGTGAGAATTTTGGACCGATTGGGAGGACAGAAATTTCACTCTTTTAAGAGTCACTCTTAAAACTGACTCTTGTTCACCTGGCAAGGGCATCCTAAAGGGCCAAAAGAGGCAAAATGGGGGCAGTAACCCAACCTCTACCCTTTGTTTATGGTTATTGCATGTGGAGATCCTTTCATTGGGTGATCCTGGACTCATCTTCTCTCTCAGCCTAACCTGCATGATCAATTTATTACGAGGATAAAAAGGGATGCAATGAAAATCTGTGCTCTTTGTTAAAAGTATATGCATAAAACATTTATTTACAAATGAAACTTTTGTGTCTGTAACTTTAACTGAGCAAAACAGTGTATCATAAGGCAACAATTTTTGAACCAAGATATAAAATGGGTTAATTTATGGAATCCATCCATGGAATTCATGACTCCTGTGGGATTGAAATTTAGCAAATTTGTAGTTGCTTCTCTGCTGCCACAATGTTGCCCAGATGTTCAGTAATCTGGTTTTGCTGTAGCACTCCAGAGACCAGGTACACCAGCCTCTTCCTTGGCTGCTGAAGATCAGGTAGACTTATCCCACCCTAGCCCTTTGGAGGCCAGGTAGACCAGTCCCACTATGACCTGAGGGAGGGCAGTCAACCACAGCAAAGCTGTCAAGAAGTTGAAAATTGTTGTCACTGTCACTGCTTTTTTGCCTTTGGTCATTCTGTTTCTCTGTTTTGGTAAGAAAATATCTCTGAAACAATGACCCAACGGATCACAGTTTGTTTATTGACAAATAAAATAGTAATATTGGATAAATCTGTCCTAAGTAGAACTAAATTGATAATGGCATATTATCAGTGAAAAACCTACAGACATGCCTAGCACATCTCAAAGCTAACAAATAGGACAAAGAAATCCATTTTGACTATAAGAGATTGCCTGTGAAGCTAAGGATGAGTTAATCTCACTACAAAAAAACCTTTTCATTTCTAACCAATACATTGTTGATTCTCACCATACTGATTTCCAGGGACCTAGCAACAATGAAGTCACCCATCCTTAACTAAAACTAGAGCTACAATTTTCAGGCCACACATAGCTGGCCTTTTCCCAGGAAACCTGCCTGCTTCTAACAATGATTTCTGGTTGTTGTCATTCCCGCAGCCCATCTCTCTTTAACCTTCCACTCGGAACTGTGTATTTTCCCACCTGCCTCTTCTGATAGTTTATCACATCCTCAGGGAATTCTGAGACAGATTCTGTGCAATAAAATATATCAAAGGAGGGGACCTAAGAAACCTAATACGATGCCGATCTATAAAAGCCCATTTGTTTCATTTCTCATTTGATCCTTAGATTGTTTTGACCACAACATCACATCCCTCTCTTACTGCTTCAATTGGGTTTTAGCTAGGTGAAAATGATTGGTTATTTTGGCAACTTCCAAAGGGAGACAGAGAGAGAGAGAAAAAAAAACTTGCATGGGAATCATGCAGTGTTGATCAAACTATGCTGAGGAAAAAGGTAGGTACTGGGGTAGCCTGAAAACATAATTAACAGAACAGTGGGAGTGGGTAGTTAAAAGCTAAAGTGAAAGCTAATTAAAATGGCAGGCCCCATTAAGCCAACTTATCCTTGGGGTATCGTTGTCAAGGTTAAGGGTAGGGTGAATCAGGAAATTTGCCTATTGGGGCCCTTGGGAAATCAGCACAGAGGTGCACAAGTGGCAGAATATCTTAACACAACAAGAGGCATCTCAGGGAAAAGGGTATTTTTAGTTTCTGTATTTGTGGTCCCTTTGGGATTTTTCCATTTTTCACAGCTTCAACTTTATTCCCTAGTCTCCAGAACTGAATGTCAGTCAGTCAACCTGATGCAAATTACTGGTTCAAAAATATGATCAGATCTGGGCTGCCACAAAATCAGTGCAGTCACTAGACAACAGCAAAATATTAGAATTATATGTATCTTTTGACTGTTCTCATGGGATCATCTGTGCAGCCCAGATCTGGTCCCCTGGTTCAATCAGCAGTGGTGAAAAATAGCATCATAGATTGATTACCTGGTCAGGTAATGAGGTCAATAATTGTTTGCTCAAAGTATAATCTCCAAGCTTGTCTTAGAGCAAAGAATGTTTTGAAGATGCAACAGTGCTGTAACAAGAAGGGAACACTAAAAGAGTTCAGATAATACATTTTTCTTTGCTTTATGTGTGTCCACTCCTCGAAAAGCAGAAATAAGGCTTGGAGAGCACAAGTTTGGCACACCTTCTGGCAGGGGTGGGATTCAAATTTCTTAGCAACTGGTTCTGTGGGTGTGGCCTAATTTGTGGGTGTGGCCTGGTGGTCATGTGACTGGCTGGGCATGGCTTGTTGACTGGACATGGCTTGGTGGTTATGTGACTGGCTGGATACGGCTTGTATGTAAATATTATAAGTATTTATGTAAATATTGAATTTTTTTTATAAAAAAGAACAACTTTTACCCCAAATCAGGCAAAGCAGGCAAGCAGATTGAGTTGCTCACAGAATCACAGATTCATTCAGAGATCTGTGTTTCTGCCATCTGCTACCTGAGTCAGCACTGAATAATAGAAGCTTCAGGCTCAGCTCTGCCTTTTGATTAGCTAGAAAGCAAGAAATCCAACAATTGTCTGCTTTTTAGCTAATCTAAATCTCCAGACACAGCAGAACAGCTGATGGTTGGGGGGTGGAAAAATAGCAACTTAGCAGGCAAGTTTGATGGCGCGCATGCCACGTAAGGAGTGAGTGGGCAGGGCAGGGTCATCCAGTGGTGCAATTTGCTGGCTCTACAGCAGGTAGAATCCCACCCCTGGTAAGAGTTCATTTTGCACACGCGTGTAGACCATTTCCAAAAAACCTCAGCTGTGCCACCCGGACAGCTAAGAAGCGCTGTGCGTGGGTGCACAGCATTTGAAAATCCTCTTCTTTCCTGCTTTTTCAACCTCAGCCATGCTGTGCAAAGCAGCTGAAGTTGAAAAAGCAGGAAATAAAGGACAGTCAAGAGCCCAGGCGGGCAGCTGGGCCAAACAGAGCAACAGACACTGAACCGGTTCGGTGTCTGCTGCTCTTCAGAACTGGGCCAAACCAGTAGCATCCCACCCCTGCCTTCTGGGACAGACAAAGACAGTTCTGAGGTTTACAGAATGAATAGTACATTGAATAGCGTTCAGATAGTGATCCATGCTTCATATAAGTAGTCAACAGGCAATGTTCAGCATTCTAGACCAGCTGAAGGATCCCAAAAACACATTTCAAAAGGGACTTCGGACAGAACATAGTGGAGGAGGTTTGTTTTTTGGGTTCTTCATATAGAGCTTCCTGGAGATTTCTGTATTTCCACTCTGGAAACCTAGGAAGGTTCTTACCTTGTTATCCCACATGATAACCACAATGAATATAAAAATCACTTACGAAACATTGTCATGAACTGCTTAGGATGGAGGTTCCAATAGCCCCAGTTTGTTCGATATCCATGTAGAGTGGCATATTCCTCATGGTTGTATGCAGGTTCAGTCCCAAAAGTATCAATTACTCGAACACGGCATCTGTGTAAGAGAATAAGAGGGGAAACCTATAACACTGACATCTTTGAAAGTCATGCTTTCTTAAGTGGAAGTACCCTATTATGTAATTTAGGATTCCTGTGATCTTCAATGAATAATTATAAACTTCTTGCACCGGGGACCTGTTTATTTGTTTGCTTGTTTCGTAGAGATATATCTTGCTTTTTGTTCAAAGGCTGCACTTATTATTCCTGCTTTTTATTTGTCCTCACAATAGCAACCAATAGTTGGCAGAAAGAAATATGGCACAAACACACCTGATGAATTTCCATGGTTGAGGAGTACTCCAAACCTGGGTCTCTCCAATGCCAATCCAGCAGCTTAATCACTATAACATCCTAGTTCGACATTAGACTCATGTCCAAGAGTAGCCTTAGCAGTCAGGCACTAAGGAAATGCATTGCCAGAAACAGAAGAATGTGTCCCCAGTGCTTTGCACAACTTCTCTTAGCAATAGCAATAGCCCTTAGACTCATATACCGCTTCACAGTGCTTTACAGCTCTCTCTAAGTAGTTTACAAAGCCAGCATATTGCCCCCAACAATCTGGGTCCTCATTTTACCCACCTCAGAAGGATGGAAGGCTGAGTTACCCTTGAGCTGGTCAGGATCAAATTCCTGGCAGTGGGCATTCTAACCATTGTGCCATCACGGCTCTCTTCCTTTCCATTTCAGACGATGTATGTAACCCATGCCCAAGTTAGTTTTGGACCTGAGTTTAATGCTCTTTCAGAAAAATTCTAGCCTGTGTGTCATCAGCTCAAAAGACAGATTATATGTAATGAGCACTTCTCAGTGATTTGTCACTCAGGATACTTGAAAGATGGCTAAATCCTATGTCTCAGGCACCCATCTCCATCTCACCAACTGTTACAAAGAGCTATTAAGTTCAGCCATCAGTGTAGTACATTTTATGCCAGCATACTTTTTTCCATTGACTCAATGAATGCAGGAATGAGTGGGATCTGTTCTTGAAGATAGCTAAGACTCCTTTTTTCTTGAGAAATCATATTCATGAATGTTAATAGGAGGAGCCATGTAACAACAAGAGACCATTGGCTTGTTTTTAGGTGCAATTCAAGGAGCTGGTTGCAATATTTCAAATTGCCTTCCATCCTTCCAAGGCGGGTAAAATGAAGACCCGTATTGTTTGGGGTGATATGCTGACTCTGTAAACTGCTTAGAGAGGGCTGTAAAAGCACTGTGAAGTGGTATATAAGTCTAAGTGCCATTGCTATTGTTTGGGGCCTGGTTATCCACAAGACCAGTTCACTCTGAACAGAATCCATCTGCCTGAGGTATTCTACCCAAAAGATTTGCTGACAGTCCCCACCAGCCATAAGTGGCAATGAGAGGAAACCTGGAAGTTAGCATTTTCTGAGATCTCCCCTTCTGTAAAACGCACCCCCTCCCCCACCAGCTATAAAGATCTGCCCCTCTCCCACCACTCCTGGTGCCCAAAATACCACTCAAATTTGAGTTTTCCAACATGAATTAGAAATACGCCTCTGTGACGTATAATCTGGTATAAAATAGCCCAAATGCTTTACGATTATGGGGTTGAATTGCTGCAGTTTGAATGATTATGTTACATTTTGATGTTTTTGGTATTTGCTTATCGTATTATTTATAGATTATTTTGTATTTTGCAGCTTGTGAGCTGCTCAGAATTGAGTTAATGGAACTAGCAACAAACAAATGTTAATGCAGACAAAGGAGAAGCTCTAAGACTCTCTTTTTCTTGAGAAACCATAGTCATGAATTTTTTAAAAATGTGCTTTTAAAACAGAGCTTGCAAAATGAAGCATAGCATGCAACAAAGACAATAGGAGCCACTAGACTTCATGGAGTTTTTACTATTAAATTTGCCACTCCATTAATCTACAGTCAACTCCATGTATATCTTGCACTTAAAAGCTTGTGCAGTGAATAATATTAGTCTGTAAATAGCCTCTGCAACCATGTATTTCCTCAGAGAACAGCTGTTGGATCAAAAGAAAGTGTAAAGTAAAGGGCAGGGGAGAGAAAAGATCTCAAGCAATACTTCCCCAAAACAAAGCATAAAGAACCCTCCCACCCCAAATCTGGATCGGTGACAGATTTCAGTTCCCATGGAAGTGCATTACAAATCAAAACATTATATTAAAAAAATTATGTACAATGTATGTTAGTTTGAATCATGGAATCTAGCCTGCTTTATCTGTATATGTACTGACAGTGTATCTGTGTGGTTTTCTTCAATCTTCTTGATCTGTTTCATAACTACATAACCTCTAGTCCCCTAGAGTAATATTGTGTCCTCCCAAACACCCTTAGAATGGATGGGATTTGCTTTTTCCTGTTAGGGAACTGTAAGATAAATTTAAGGATCATTATTAGCATCTCTCTCCATTAAAATTCACCATTCAACCTCTCCCTCTAAACAAAAAGCGAACCAAGAACTTGATTCTACCCATTCTGCTGATGTTTGAATTCATCTACCCAATTACCCAGATATATGGGCAGGGACAGAGTGCCTCTCTCTCTCTCTCTCTCTCTCCCCATTAAATCACTGTGTGAATTCTAATATGTTTTAAAAGAAGTCTTTTTAAAAAAAATACAATTTCATTTGTAGTTGCACAGGAATTCTGTTTTCTCTATCTGTACATTGTGGTTTTTGTTTCTATTTGCCAATAAAAGATGAGTGTATAATGTCAATAGTACAGAGTCGTTCTGGAAGCATGCAACTATCAATATGCAAAGAAGAGGAAAAAGAGATGGAGTCTTCTCATTGTTTTTACCTTTCTTCTTCACTCCTCCTTGCATGGAATATCTGTGAGTCTTTCCACTGCGTGCTACAGTGACTCTTTAGGCTGCATGGGCACTGGAGGGCAGGAGCTTACCATTTTGTCCCACCCCAATCCTCACACGCCTCTGGATATTCTCAAGCCAATCAAAAGAGTTCGAGATTGGGAAAGGAAGAGAGCAAGATCTGAGCATACAGCAAATATGAATCAAGCATCAGAATCCCAACTCTGCTCTCTTAGGTCAAGCAAAATACACAAGAAAAACTGGTTTATAATAAAAGCTATAACACGACGTGATATTTTTGAACAACAATCATGAAGGATAGCAGGGGTGGCAGGTGGGAGAAGAAAAAGATACTATCAGTGCTAAAATGAAATCCCAAATTTTGCTAGCAAATGATCTGACAAGAGACAGAGAGTTGGGTCATTTTGCTTTGTTTTCCTGTATTTTTAGTACTGGGGGGTGGGGTGGGAAGGCAAAATAAAGATGACTTTGTCCCTTTAACGGTCACTTTTTCTTTTTTTTTGTGATGTTTACAGAATGTAAACATCAGAAGGCTGATCCATTAGTTCCCTCTGATCTCTTCACACACCGAACACCCAAACTCTTGCCTCTTCCCTCGAAAGCCTGAGGCTGATGATGATGGTGATAATTTCTCTTTTGAGAACAATGTATAACTTTGCTCTTTTGCCATTGTAAGCACAACATAACATGTGACAATGGCAGCTGGGACAATGGCAGCTGGGAAACAGAATCTCCATTGAGTGTGCAATTGACCAGCTGTCCCAGTCATGGAGATAGTCAAGGTTTGGAAGCGTAAATCTTAAGGATGTGTTGGAAATGTACTTCTCCTTGCTTCAAAGGAGAAAGAAAGGCTAAAGGGATTTTCAGTTTCAGTCCCATTCAGAATTTGGAATAACTGCATGTAATAATAACGTCCAGGTACAGCAAGGGAATAGTACAGTCCATTTTGTTTCCTTGAAAAAGCAAATAACAGGCGAAACCCATTTATTAAGAGAACAGCCATTGAAAGAAAATCACTCTACTCTCTGCTCTGAGAAGTGTCAAATACTGGCTATAGATTTCAAAGGAATTGGTATTCTAGGCAGAAACATAGAAATTTAAAGGTTCCGCATGGTGAGTACCATCCAGCGATATTAGCACTGGGAATGCTGCATGTATAAATAAGGCTGGGAACTTAATCAACACCCCGTGGCCTTCCTCCCTAAACGTACATGAACATACCAACTGCCCAAAGCCATAATGGGCAAACCAAGTCTAAAATGGGACTTCTGTTGGCAACCAAGCCATGTGGAAGATTCAGGATCACAAAACACAATGAACACATTGTGCCACCCTGCCCAAGGGCACTTCATGATACAGGGCTTCCTGCTTGAGCAGGAGCTCTCCAAGGTCCTTCCAGCTCTCTTATTTTGCATTCTGTACATAGAGGGGCATCAATTCAGTGGTGGGATTCAATTTTTTTTTACTACCAGTTTAGTGGGCGTGGCAGGGGAAGGATACTGTAAAATCTCCGGTCAGACGTGGCATTTGCCAGTTCTCCAAACTACTCAAAATTTCCGCTACTGGTTCTCCAGAACTGGTCAGAACCTGCTGAATACCACCTCTGCACCAATTGTTTCCAAAACCACACCACCCTATTTTATAGAAAGAGACCATCTGTGAAACTGAAGCAGGTGCAATATTCTAAATATTTTTTAAATGTGAGGGTTTTGGGGGGAGGGGGTGTTAAGTGAAATTCTGCACAAGGGCGCTTTGTATGTCAGTCATGACTCTGGAAAGACTACAGCCTGGAATGTAAGAAGAATAAATGGCAATGGGTTTAAAGGAAGAAATCAAAGGAGGAAAAAAATAGATTTGTTCTGTGTCTATGAAGCTAGGAAAAGGAGAAAGATATAACAGGTTGAAATAAAGATAGTCTGATCAGTGACTGAGTGAACAAAGCAAGGAAAAGGAATTTGGCCCATGAAGTCAAAGGAGAATCATTTGTTGTTGCTGTTGTGGTACCATCAGAAAAACAGGGAAATGGAGAGAAGTTTCAGCATGACCTGCAGTACAAAGACCAGGCAACATATAACCTCCATATTTTGGGGGAATGAAATCACCACAGTTCTGTATCATTTAGGCCATGCTGGTTAAGGTTGACGGGATTTGAAGTACAATGTATGTGGACCAATCATCTTGTCTAATACAGATATAAATCAAACCTTGAGCCTTGTAAGAAAAAACAATTTCTTAAATGAGATGTTTTGATATTTTTTAAATAAGCATTCATGCTCTTCTTTAGGATGGGAATCAAGAAAAATGTCCAAGCAATCTTATAATTGGTTCCGGGTTTCGCCTCAAACTATCTATGATCCCATTCCTTCTATATATGGATGAAACATGACTTTGGAAGAGGGCTTGCAGGGGAAAATATTAAGCAGCTTTTCTCCATGCTTCCATAACCCGTTATCAAATTCAGTTTCCAAGGATTTAGCATTAAAATCCTGATGTGTAAAAATTTCTCAGCTGACCAACCTAGAAAGGACCACAGAATTGTGATGAGGAAAGTTTTGATGATTGAAATAACAAAGAAAATTTCCAATGCATGACAGAGTTAGCGGAATGGATCTGAAGGCTGGAATATCCAAAAATAGAAAGCACCTAAGAGATATATAGCTGGTCCTTGAATTATGACTGTGATTGAGCCTGGAACTATGGTTGTTAATCATGGTGGTCACTAAACAAGTCACCACATCACCATGCCCAGTTGTACTATCTTGCAGTGGTCATTAAATGAATGCTATGGGCATTAAGCAAATTTGTTTTCTACACTAGACGTTTTTGCTGGAAACCAGAAATAAGTGCTGGAAACTAGGGGAAAAACACCAAAACTTGTAGTTGCGTGACTGCAAACAGTCATAAAGATGAGCTGGTTGCCAAGCACCCAAAATGCAATCAAGTAACTTTGTACATGTGTGTGTGGCCATTGGAATTTTAAACTGATTCATAGATAGGTTTGAGGAAGTCTGTTGTAACTTCAGACGGTCACTAAACTTAAGCATGATTGTCTATATTTAAGATTACATGGATTTTATGCAGTTTCATTCAAAAATCAGTTTTCAGTAATTTACAAAAGTGGTACAGTATACAGTATATTCAGGGTGGGATTCAAATTTTTTAACAACCAGTTCTGTGGGCATGGCTAGGTGGGCATGGCCATGTGCCTGGGTGGGTGTGGCTTATTCTTTTTTTTTTTTTGCATCACACCTTCCCCACCCCCGTGTGCCCCTTTTTGCCTTCTGGGCCTCAGGGAAGGCTCCTGGGCGAAGCAGTAAGACAGCAAGGGGGATCCCAGCACAGCTGATCATCAAAATAGCTGATCATTGGGAGGGTGAAAAATACCTTAAGGAGCGACTGGGGGAGTGACAATGCAGTCAATGATGTCGGGAATGCGCAATAAGGACTGACTGGGCAGGGAGGGGAGGGGTGGGCAGGGAGGGGCAGGGCCAGCCAGAGGCATGATTTGCCGGTTCTCTGAACTGTGCAGAATCATAACAACCAGTTCTATAGAACCAGTGTGAACTGGTAGAATACCACCCCTGAGTATATTTGTATAAATTGTACAGTGTATATGTCAGCTTTGAAATTCAGCTGCTACATTTTTTTTAAGGGAGTTGGAGGAGTTGAAAAGTTCAAGGTTATTCTGTGTGTTGTATTAAGAAATTCCAGTTGCAGTTAATTGGTTCTCGTGATTTATGAAGTGTAGAAGTGGGAGGAGAGAAGCAAGGAGAGAAGGTGGACTCTGTGTAACATTTTCATTTTAGGAAATTGTTTTAGACATACCAGGTCTGTTTCTGAATAAACCAATTGGAGAGAAAATATCTTGGAGTGATTGATATCATGGATACTTCCTGGATGCCTTACAGTATGTACGTATGTATGTATGTATGTATGTATGTATGTATGTATGTATGTATGTATGTATGTATTTATGTATGTATGTACGTACATATGTATTTATTATGAAATTTATTTGCCTCCATCTTGTATCCAATGTCTCTAGGTGGCTTATAACATATTATATTATAATAACAACTTCACATAAATGAAAATGTAATCATGACTACATTCTTAGAAGAAATGCCCATATATACTCTAGTTACATACATCTTCCATATCAATCCCAGAATTCCTGCTTTCAAAAATATGTCTTCTCTACTTAAATTAACAAGGTAGATGCTGATCTTATTTCTATGGGAAACTGATTCCACAGTAGTAAACTTGTACATCTGTCAGCCAGTACTGTCTTTCTCCCTTTCACCAGATATGTTGCAAAACAGGATCAGGGGATGTCAGTTCTTACCTGTATTTTTTAAAGGAGAGGCCCATATGCTGTTTCATCTGCTGCAGTCCATGGTAGTCCGTATAAATGAGATCAAAGGGCAGAGGAACCATCAAGGGACAATTACCTCGACCAGGTGGCACTCCTAAGTTACTGGAAAGAATAAAGGGATGAGTTGCATTTGTGCACAGAAATAGGACAATCTGTTCAGAAGAATTAACACTGTGAAACCACTTGGGAAATAATTACTATTCTACATAGGCGGGGTTCACACAACCCAGCTAAATAGATTTGGTTAGTTTGTGATTCAATAAGTTATAAGAACCCAGCCACTGACTGACTATATTTTTATTTTATTTTTTTGTCAAATATGTAAAAGATAACAAGTATAAGTATGAACATCAACAAGGACAAAGGGAGTAAATACAGATAAATGGGGACAGTAAGACAGGGACAGTAGGCACACTGGTGTGTTTATGCATGCCCCATTAAGGACCTCTTAGGAATGGGGTGAGATCCACAGTAGACAGTTTGATGTTGAAGCTGTGAGGGGTTGAGACTGTAACAACGAAGTTGGGTAGGGCATTCCAGGCTTTGACCACTCTGTTGCTGAAGTTGTATTTTCTGCAATCGAGTTTGAAGTGGTTTACTTTGAGTTTATATCGATTGTTTGCCCGTGTATTATTGTGATTGAGATTGAAGAAGTCATTGACAAGTAAGACATTGTAACAGACAATTTTGTGTACTATGCTTAGATCAGACCATAGGAGGCACAGTTCTAGATTGTCCAGGCCCAAACCAAACTGCAACATTAAACTGTGATATAGACAGGTGAAAAACAGTGATTTCATTAACAAAAATTCTGGTTTGGAGGTGTTATACAAAAATGGCCATATTGAAATATATAAGATAGACTCTAAGCTGAACCATCCGTTTCCAAGAAAGAACCAACAAGCCCTGAAAGGCTTAATTCAAATCATGTTCACTGAGAATTCAGTTGGGCTGCCTCCCAATTAATTGCTTATATGATTGTAGCCAGATTTATTGCCTAGGGCTGTGTTTTTGGAGAGTAGGTCACAGACTCCCTGGGGTGCATAAGGCAGTGAATGAGGGTCACCCAAAATGCCTCTCCATGCATGATGTATACAAAACAACGATTCCAGAATTCTCAATCTTCTATGTGGGTTTTTTTTTAAAAAAAAAAAACTCCTCTTTTTTTTTTAGAGGATAAGGAATTCTGCACAAAACATTTATGCAAAACTTTATCAGACCTGATTCTGTGCAGTGGAGACTATGAAGGGAAGGAGAGGAGAAGAGAAGAGGAAGGGCAGGGAAAGAAGATGCGGTCTGTAATGTCAGCAAAACTGAGTTGGCAGAGAAAGTGCCAAAAAGAATTGACACCCTGCCCATCTTTTGCAAATTGTAGCATTTTAAGGGAACCTAATTTAAAGGATCACATTTTTCATTCTTTCTTTTTTCCTTCCACCCTGACTTCCAGATTTCAGAAAGAGTTTGCTGTATGGGAAAATAAGAAAGATCACCCTTCCCATTAGGATATGTTTTTACGTTTTATTGGGTTTGCTTTGATTTTATGTATGGTTCTAGCATTCTTTTATCTGATATGTAAAAAAATTATTATTTTGATATGTATCTGATATGTAAAAAAATAATTATTAAATGTGGTATATTTTTTTCTGGCCTAGCCCTAACTTCAATGAAATCGGGTACATTCACTTCTCCATCCATAATATTAGGGGGAATAGCCTACGAATGATGGCTGTTCTCTGCCAAACAGTATGAATTTTTTTATTATGGCACTGTGTCCCAAATGAATGAAAACTATTGTGTCTGGAAGAGTTGACTTGCTGGTATTGACAATTACCAGGATAGTATTAAAATGCATATCACTAGAAAATATATCTCTGTGGCTGGTGGTTACACACATTGGGTATCACATTGTCCTAAGGCTCTGGATATCACCCAGAAAATTGCAACACCAAAGAATACTGTCAACCTTGTCACACAGAACATCTTAAGTGGTGTCCAAGTGAAAAGAGACTGCACCAAACTGCCCACATGTACTACTATAGTGGCAATTTCAACTCAGATGCAACTGCATCAATCTAGCAGGAAGGAGATTTACAACCTAAATGGTTCCAAATTCACGTACCTGTATTATTCTGGTATGAATATCCGCTACAAGCAGTAGGATTCACAGCCAATAGTGGATAAAACAACTCAACAACATCCTTTGAAACAGTCTGGACTGTATTGCCATTTTGATCTGCAAAGGAGCCTTATCTTGAGTATATTCTACTACAATTGTCTGATTTCTTGATAATGTGTGGGAGATAACTGTGCTGGCTTACATGCTTTTGATGGACACTATTTGCTTTTTTATAGAGTTTGTTTTTCTATGGTTGGCATTAAAGACTCAGCCTTTGTAAAAGACTCCTGGAAAACTTGCTCCAAAACCAAAACTGACAGATCCCTTAATTCAATGAAATTGTACTAATCACTATCACTGGACCCTATGTACCAAAGAGATGTGTAAGTGAAGACAAAACAGACCATTTTTTCATACTGAACCACAAAACCCTCAAAAGAGACTTCTTCATTTTGGCGGGTGATCTAAATACACAGATTAATAAACTGTGGTTTTCCTGGAAGTAATTGTGAAAACATTTTGGTCTGTTAGCATGATCAAAAATGCTCTGCGTCATTAAACTCACTGGTCATATGAAACAATTTATTCCAGCCAAGCCCAATCATCCATTAACTTGATATTCACACGCACTAAGTGGTGCTTCTACAGTCTATGTTTCCAATCCTGATTGGCAAACACTTTAGGCCTGCTGCTAATGATGTCCAGGTGTTGAAAGGTGCAGAAGAAGGGTCTGATCATCACCTGGTTTGATGCTGATTAAATTGAAAGCTGTATCACAGTGCCATCTACCACCTTAACTCCTGTTGAACTTGCTGCCACTTCAGCAACACCACGAAGCATTTCAGATAGCACTGTATAACAGATCTGAGGCCCTGCTCCCAAATCAAGGTGATGACAATGTGGAGGAGCAGAGGCTTGAAATCAGAGACATCATCAATGCACCAAGAGAAATTATCTGCCCTTGTGGGAAGAAGGATAGCACTAAAAAACAGATGACAGGTGACACAATGGACTTGAAATGAAGAAAAATCTGTGGCTAATCTTGCAAATCCAACAAGGTCAAAAAAGCTGACAAAACAAATCCGTAAAAAAGGTAGAAGTGAAAAGGAGCCTTATGTGGATAACATAGCTGCAGAGGTGCTGGCTACAAAAGACACTGGCACTGTGACCAAAATTCATTCTTTTCAACTTGGAAAGTACTATCAGAGCCACAGTGGCGCAGTGGTTAGAGTGCAGCACTGCAGGTGTGACTTCAGCTGATCAGCTGCTAGCAGTTTGGCAGATAGAATCTCACCAGACTCAAGATTGACTCAGCCCTCCATCCTTCTGGAAGGACCCAAATTGTTGGGGTGCAGTATGCTGACTCTGTAAACTGCTTAGAGGGGGCTGGAAAGCAATTGTGAAACAGTATATAAGTCTAAGTGGTATTGCTATCGGGAAAGGCTAGTTATCCCAGAATGAGGATTTGCAATGCAACTGAGTGACTTGCTAAAACAACAGAAAATTCTACAATGACAGAAACAGTGTTTTGATTTAGATTTAAAATGTAATCCATTAGCTGCATTAGATTGGGAACTCGATGATCTAAGACCATCCCCTAATATTGCCTGTGAATCTGAGCCAAATAAAAACAGAACAATGCAATATTCAATGGCTTAAAAACGCAGGACCTGAGCCCTTGGAAGCAATGAAGGCAGATTAGCCTTTGGTAGAAAGTTAAAATGGCATCTGGCAAACCCAGTAAACACATCTGATTCTCTCTGAGAATGGTTGTTTGCTTTCAGATGTTTCATTAGCCATCTTGCAGTGGTACATTTCAAACATGTTTACCACCCTTTTCGGTAGGCGTACCTTGGTGGGTGTGCTTTGCATGCTCACACACATTTTGTGTGTGTGTGTGTGTGCATGTGTGCCAAATGCACACTTTGCACAGACGCTTTCTGACTTGCTTCCTGCATTCCTGCACTCTCCCTGTTGCTTGATGCGCGGCAATCTGCTCCGTTGTGCAAAGCAGCTGCGCTTCAAAAGCAGGGGATAAAGGTGAGTATGGGAGCCCTGGCAGGCGGGTGGGAGGGCCCAATAGCAGCGTGTCAGAGAGAACCAGTTCGTTTCTGCTGCTCATCAGCTCTCCCGGCTCAGCAGAACTGGGCCGAACTGGTAGAATACCATCACTGCCATCTAGGTGACATCATCAGCACCAGTGAAATTGTGTTTGCTCATTTATATACAGTATAACTTGTCCTGCTAGTGGGTGTGGTTTTCCCCTTGGTCATTCTTTCATTAGGATAAGGTTTTCATTTGTCTGGTGTTAATCCCTGCTTATCTGGGTGTTGGCTGCTGAAGAGGATATGTTCTGGTGATTTTGTTTCCTTCTTTGCTTATTTTATTGTGTCTTTCAAATGGTGTGTAAATGTGGTTTATCACTATGTGCCTACTGATGGCTAATGGGTCTGAGTTCCAAGATTCCAGGAATTCCCTAGTAGTTTTGGATTTAGCTTGGTCTACTATCCTCACAGGTTTCCAGTTGAGTCTATGATTGAGTCTGTTCATGTATTGTGAGAATAAGGATTTTTCATCTTGTCTTATGATTGCTAGTTGGTATTCATGGATGAGCTGTGCTAGTCTCCTGCTTGTCTGTGCTACATAGTGGTTGATACAGTACTTTACACTGTATGTGGTAGATGACTCCTCCTGTTTTTTCCTTCTTGGGATGCTGGGTCTTTTGATTTATTTAAGATATTTTAGAGGGCTTTCATTGGTTACCTAGTTTAGTTGTTAACTAGTCAGATAGCAAAATGCCTGCAAGGAAAAAAATTAAGCTCAGCAAGCACTAAGGATTCCACAGTTTAACCCTGAGCTACTTATATTCTCTTCTACTGAAACTCATCTGAATCATTGCTGCCTTTTATGACAGCACTCCTGGGAATGTTACAGGGCAGGCTCTTTAAGAGTCAAACAGGAGTAAGACATTACTGTTCAGTAAGGTGATAGATTGGATAAAAGGGAAAAGCATCCTTGGCATACAGCATTTTAATGTAACACAGATGATCTGAACTTTACAGAAACAACATATACTGATGGTGTTGTTTTCACAGAGGGATCAGAACAGGAGTTACTAGATGTCATAAGCAAAGCAGCAGAGAGCTCAGGATATGAATAAATACCCCCCCAAAAAATAATCTACACTATGTCACCTGATGGCATCAAATTAACCTTGCCTCTTAAGGTGCATCAATAGAGCGGGCGCATGAGTTCAAGTACCTAGGCTCTTCTATCTCTGCACTAATGCTGCTGCACAAATTGGTAAAGCTCAAGGCACTTTTTCTAGCTTACAGTGTGCTTCTAGAAGAAGAAAAACATCAGTGTGAAAACAAAGATAAAATGCAGTCACCATGCTAGCCTTGCTCTATGAAGAAAAAACATGGACAACAGATAGGAAACATGGACAATGCTAGCTGAGGAGCTGTCAATGCTTGCTCCTTAACAATCAAAACAGGAGTAAGACAAATGTGTGCATTACCATCACTGTTGTTCAGTATGGTGACAGATTGGGCTAATGGGGAAAAGCATACTTGGCATACAGGAGTTCAATGTGACACAGATGAGCTGAACTTCAGGGAAGTTCATGGTCAGGAGCAGAATGAGGACACTTGACAAACATTGCTCCCTTCTCACATTCCATTTGGTTATGTATTTATGAGACTTGTATACACTCTTTCATCCAGAAGGTCAAGATGCCATGGTCGGCATACGTACTTCCTATTTCCACTCATCAATAAACTGGAAACTGGGCTCAGAAAGAGTAATTGGCCCCAAGTCCCCCAATGAGTTTAAGTAGCAAAAAATAGATCAGATCGTCCCATTTCCTAGTCCAATTCCTTGCCCACTATTCCATGCTGACTGTTGTTTTACATACTCCCCAAGATACCCTCCTCAGACTATCCCTGAGCTACTCTCAATTACTCCTTTCCTTGCCATACAAGTATTGCTCCTTTATAGAAAGCAGGAACATATTTTCCAGTTTGTAGAAATGGTTACTATATCATCTTGGACGGTTTTATCTGAAATTTTGAAATCTTGGCAATGCTTCTTATGTACTGAAAATATTCTCCTAATCTCCTAATTTGTTATTTCCATTTCACTGTCCCTTCAGTGATGGAGTCAAGGTAAAAATGTAAAAACACTCTGAACTTAAGCTCAATCCCTAATTTATAAAAGAAAAGGCTTAGCGTTAGCTCAAGAACAAAGGCTCATTAGCAGACTAATTAGATTTATGTACCACTTTACAGTGGTTTACAGATTTGGCATATTGCCCCCAACAATCTGGGTCCTCATTTTACCCACCTTGGAAAGATAGAAACTCAAGCCATTCTCTGGGCTGAAACTAAGGAACACTCAGAAAAAAACTAATGAAGGAAAAAACCATAATAAATTGCAAAACATGAGGGAAAGGTTCTTGAGTATATGGAAGTCTTAACTGGTGATAAGTGGTTGCAGTTGCTTCATTGCCCTTGTCACAAAGAATAAAAGGCCCAGCACCAGGTAAAACCCCAAAGGCTGGCAAATGACTAAGACAGGTTACTTATGGGCAATTTTATGCTAAGTGGTTGGCTGGAAACACAATATGAGCAGAAGGTCTCAGACAGGCACTTAAAAGTAAAGACATGATGTAAACCAGCACAAAAGGCCTTGGGTGACTATTATAGAGGAACCTTCTAAAGCTTTACTGGTGCTTTTTAAATAGCTGTGAATACAATGCCACAAAAAAGAAAGGAGGGAAACACTCAACAGGCAAAAGGCTCTTGTGAATCAAAGCAGCATTCAGAGGAGAGCAGGGGTATGAGAATTCTAAGGCCAGCTCATATTGTGTTTCTGGCCCTGCAAGCTCAAGAACTACACACTCTTGTCAGACTTACAAGAACACCATTAGCAATGCCTTTAATGGTTTTTATCACTACTATCAACTGTAGCCCAATGTTGGGAGTACCAATAGTGATAGGCTCCTTGGGTGCAATCCCAAAACTACTGGAGCAGCACTTGGACACCATTGGCAAGGAACCCCCATTTCATCAGTCAAAATCCCCATCAGTCAATTTCAAAAGGCGGCTTTAGTTGGAACAGCTTACACCTTGTCTTGATACCTTTAACACCATGAAACCACATCTGCCTATCCCAGGTCCTTGGGAAGGACTCAATAGGTGAATAAAAATGCCAAATGCAATCTAAAAATCTGGCTGACTGTGCAACAAACCACAAGAATAAAGTATTTTCACTTCATTTCACTTCTAAATGGCACCTCCGAGCTAGACTTCTAAAGTGGGCAGGTCCAGAACAAAGACATGGGTTGTGTACAGACAAAAACACAATACAGCAAGCTGGACTTTGACTGAATTTGATTAATTTCATTTTAGAGCTATACATACCATATTCTCTTTCATGGTAAGCAATGTTATGCCAAGCACAGAAAAAGAGTAAGAAACGGTGGGCCAAAGCCATTAAATGCACCATTTCTGATTCTTCAATAGAATCACTATAGAATTATTTACTACCACCTATGGGGTCCTATTTTTAAACACACCCAAAGCAGATGACACCATTTTCTTACTTTTTGGACATTGTTTTTAGTCTTTCATTTATGATTAAATCTATACCTTTACTTCTCTGCATATATTTATCAATTCCACTCCATAGTATCATACAATCATGGAATGTAAAGTTTGAAAGGAATCTTGAAGGTCATGTAGCCAACCCTGTCCATTTTAGGAATCCATATCTCCAACAGCTGGTAATGCAGGTGTTCAACCTTCAGTGAAGGAGAGTCAATCTTCTCCAGAAGGAATTTGTTGTATTGTTGAACAGTTCTTACCATTTGGATTTTTTCCAGATGTCTAAACTTTTGATTTAAACCTATTATATCTTGTTCTATCTCCTGGAACAATTTTGAACAGTTCTGCTCCATCCAGATAGTTGAAGACAATAATCAGGCTTACCTGCAGTATTTCCTCTTCAGGCTAAACACATACAGTGCCTCCAACCCAGGGGTGGGGTTCAAATTTTTTAACAACTGGTTCTGTGGGTCTGGCTTAGTTGGTGGGCATGGCTTTGTAGTCATGTGACTGGCTGGGCGTGGGCGCTGCAACAGTTATAAGTGTGAAAAATGGTCATAAGTCACTTTTTTCAGTGCCATTGTAACTTTGAATGGTCACTCCACACAAGCAAAGTATCAACAAAGGAGGGGAAAAAAACCTCCAGAGACGTTCCAGAGACAGGAAGTCTAGTCCTGCCAAGAATGTAATAAGGGTTAACGGAGAGGCAGTTTCTATAAGCAACACCAGAATGTTTCCTTCCTGCCTTCCTTACAGGATTAGGCCAGTAATTTCTTCTAACAACTGGTTCTCCAAACTGCTTAGAATGTTAACAACTGGTTCTAGCAAATAGGTGCGAACCTGTAAAATCCCACCCCTGCTCCAATCATTCCTAACCCTTTATTATTTTGACTGCTGTCTTTTGGACAATTTATCAATATTCTTCTTTAAAAAACCTGGAACCGGACATAATATTCTAGATGTGGTCTGCCCAAGACAGAATAAACAGGAATTGTTATTTGTCTGGTTTTCATTATATTTCTGGGATTGCATATACCCTTTTTGGAGCTGCATCAAACTAAATGCTTAAGTTCAGTTATTGATCTACCAAGATACTGAGTTCTTTTTTGTCTATTCTGTTTTCCAGTGTAATAGATTCCATTCTCACCTTGATTTTTCCAACAATTGTAGGGCTTTGCATTTATGTTAGGTGAAATTCATCATTCTCATTACTGTTCATTGTTTCTACTTATTAAGATCCTCAAATTTACCACAGTGCTATCTTCTTAAACAATTTTTCTCAACCTCAGCAACTTTAAGATGGCTAGACTTAAACTTCAGTATTATCCAGTTCACCTATCTTACAGGTGGTAAGACTGAGAAACAATTCCCTGAGATTTTACTATCTCTCCATCTAGGTATGATTTGAAAAAGAAAACACCACCATATTCTTAAACCTTACACTCAAGTTATTTCTAAATATGTTGCAGTAGAAAGTCTAGAATGGAGCCTGCAACTCAACACTTCCTCCCAGCTTGATGCTAACCTATTAACATATACCCATGGGCATATGTTTGACAGGAAAGAGTAAATCAACCATCACGTATGCCCCCAGGTTTTTCAAGGCCTAGTACTTCATACTGTGTTCCCTTGCACTGTCTTCAAGGCTGTGTTGAGCTATATCATTTGTTCTCATGTGGTTCAGCAGGAAGGGATATTTGTCAGTAGATTTGAAGACTATTAGGAGTTGCATTCTGAATCTGTGTCAAAATTTCCTTGTAGCAATCTATTGTGTGTGTGTGTGTGTGTGTGTGTGAGAGAGAGAGAGAGAGAGAGAGAGAGAGAGAGAGAGAGAGATGTGGGCCTAAAGCAAATAATTATTTGACATTGACATGTGGAACTAAATCAAAGGGTTTTTGTTTAAGAGAAGCCTCTTTTTTTACACTCCAATGTCCATTTTATTAGCCATTTTAAGAGTAAGCAAGCATGAGGAAGTTTTTCAAGTATCCAATAGTACTTCAGATTAGATCCAAGAAAAATTAAGCAATATTTATTAGAATGACTTACAAAGCCAGTGCATTTATATGGGATGAATAATGAAGCCGAAAGCTCAGCCTAAAAGCAGGGGTTTCTTTTGAAATAGGTTTTAAAAGTATAATTGCATACAACTGAAAATCCTAGTGGCATAACAGACTGAACCATTGTGGATGCATTTCACAGGTTTCAGATTCAGATTCTCTTGCTTGTACAAAGTAGAATTTTGTTACAATTCTTTCTTCATTCTGTCTAATGGGGAAAAAACTACGTCCTATTGGGTCGTAGAGACATCCGATTCAAGATTGCACAGGCGAAAGCAGGAAGGTTATCATTATCATGGAGAAGTGTGATAACATTTATCTCTGTGCTTTCAGGAGTGGAAGGGTAATAGGCTGGGAGCTTTATGACCTACAAGGCAAAGAAATTTCAGCAGTTGGGGTTTTTTTTAATGCATAGAGAGAAACTAAAAGCAGGAAACCTTTGAAGGTTGTCTGAACTGGGTTTCTTCTTGTTGCAATTTTAAAAAATGCCACTTGTTGCGCACTTGCCTCAATTAGTCCTAAATGCTTATATAGAGTAGTGATTGGAAAGGTGACATAGATGTGTAAAGGCTTGAAAGAATGGGAGAGAAGCTTCCTGGAACCTTCATATTTATTCATGCCAATTCTTATTTATTTCAGCCATCTGCAACCTGCTATAGTTCCAAAAGTAGGACGAAGACAAAATTCTTCCCAATGTGGAATCCTCATCTCGCTACAGGGCATTTGGCAAGTAATGACATCCATTTATCTTCTGGCAAGCAAAAAAGGTGTCAGATTTGGACACTATGATTATGTGTTGCCTGCTTTCAAAGTGGATCTCTCTTGAGTGCTCCAAATAATTATACCCTGAATAAATGTGGCTATTGTTGTACATGTGTCTGCATATGGAAGAATCAATGGATGGATTGGACAGATAGATAGATAGGTAGATAGATAGATAGATAGATAGATAGATAGATAGATAGATAGATAGATAGATAGATAGATACTGGAGATACAGATAGATGATAGATAGATAGATAGACAGACATAGACATAGACCTATAGACATAGATATATAGATAATATAGATATAAATATAGATATAGAAGATATATAGATATTTTACACTAGAAAATAGTTTACTAGAAAGTGTATGTATGTATGTATGTATGTATGTATGTATGTATATATATATATATATATATATATATATATATATATATATGTGTGTGTGTGTGTGTGTGTGTGTGTGTGTGTGTGTGTGTGTTTTCTGAGGTTCTCATGGTATTTATATGTGGATCTTTGGTTGTTCGGTTTTCTCCGCGTAAGATTCAAGTATCTAGGCAACGTTTCGATGAAGTCTCATTCATCATCTTCAGGCTTCTGTCTCCGGCTCTGTGCTTCTCAGAGTAATGTGAGATTGCAGCTGCTTCCTCCTTTTAACTGCCAGTGGGGTGGGACTTGATTGGGTGGGGGCTTGGCTGTGTTCTGATTGGGTGGGGTGTGTTCTCATTGGTAGGGGGTTTGGTTGTGTTCTGATTGTTTGGGGGGGTTAGCCGTGTTCTGATTGGTTGGAGGCGTGTTCTGTTCAGGTGGGGGCTTGGTTGTGCTCCGGTTAGTCTTAGTTGCTGGGGGATTTGAGCTGGTGAGTTGTGATCTTGCTGTTTGGCTTCTAGTTCGTGGTCCTGCTGCATCTTCATAGTGGGTGTCGGTTTGCTTCATGTATGGCTCGGAGGGGTTTGAAGTGGGTAGTGATGCAGCTGTAGTGCAGCTTCTGGTCCATGGTCGTGTCTCATCTTCTGAGTACAAACAAATAGAAGGAGCACCCATGGGATCACCCCTCTCACCTGTCATCGCTAACCTCTACATGGAACACTTTGAAACACAAGCTCTAGAAAAATACGACCACAAACCCAAACTCTGGCTCAGATACGTAGATGACACCTTCATAATCTGGCCACATGGGAAAGAAAAACTGAACAACTTCCTCACACACCTCAACAGCCTACACCCCAAAATACAATTCACCATGGAAACAGAAGCCAACAACCAACTTCCCTTCCTAGATGTCTTGGTATACAAAAGATCCAATGGCTCCCTAGGACACACCATCTACCAGAAGAAAACACATACTAACCGCTATCTACATGCACTCTCACACCACCACCCAGCACAGATCAATTCCGTAGCCAAGACACTCATCTCCAGAACAAAATGCTTAGCCGATGAACAACACCAAAAACCGAACTACACACTCTCACCAACGTACTTACAGCCAATGGATTCCAAAGAAAGAAGATTACCCACCTAATCCAAAAAGAAACCCCAACCAAAATCCAAGACAGAGAACAAGAAAACGGCAAAGCCCTCCTCCCATATATAAAAGGCACTACAGACAAAATTAGCAAGATCCTCCAAAAACACAACATCGAAACAGCATTCTGCACAAACAGAAAAATATCTACCATCCTAAGAAACCCCAAAGACAAAATTGAATTAGAAAACCAAGGAGTATACGAAATCCCCTGCACTGCCTGCCCTACCACATACATTGGACAAACTAACAGAAGAATAAATGCACGCATTGAAGAACATAAGAAGCTGCAATCTCACATTACTCTGAGAAGCACAGAGCCGGAGACAGAAGCCTGAAGATGATGAATGAGACTTCATCGAAACGTTGCCTAGATACTTTGAATCTTACGCAGGAGAAAACCCGAACAACCAAAGATCCATATATATATATATATATATATATATATATATATATATATATATATATATATATATATATATATATATATATATACATACATACTTGTGTGTATATATATAAAGTCAGCATTTTATTAGACTCTACTAGTATATCTATGCAACTGACATATTTTTAAAAAGAGTCACAAAAATGTTAAGATGAAGCTTGCAAAACATTTTGCAAACTATATTTGCTAGATGAACAAACACCCTGTTCAAAAAAATATAGTTTCCTTCTGAAATCTATTTTCTTTTCTATTTTTAATTTCCAAGTTTAGCCTGCTGGCAGATTTTATAGCAACCTGTTGTACCTTAATTTCTGTATATGAATGACTCAAGAAAAAAAGACAGGCATTTTCTGCAGTGGCTACAAATTACAGCCTACCATTACAATTTGCATTTCCCATCAAAGCAAAAGCCAACTTGCTGGCTAATTCAGAATCAGTACATTTTCATACCATATGTCGATAGAACCATATTATTTGGTGAACCAGGTTTTCTTCAGTCAAAAACTCTGCATTCACTACCAGTCTCCATTCATCCATCATATATTTTAATATATACTAACTTAAGTATTATGCTCAATTCAGCCTACACCTTGAAGCTTTACTTCCACAGTTTCTCCTGCTTTAAACATTCTCTATTCAAGCTTTATCATCTGACAGTTCAGTCAACTAATTTTCTCCTAAACCTAATTTCACTCATGGCTGGAGTGAAATCGTGGTAATTTTTCCTCATGCCATGTACTATTAATGGTGCTTGAAATTATGCAAATAAAATTGAACACAAATGCTTTCTTTGCCAAGAGCTTAACAGATTTGTTTAGGGGAGAAAATGAACTTTGCATCCAGGGCCAGTCATTTCTGAAAACTTAATCTTAAAAGAGGAGGGGAAGAAAAATTTGCTAGTACAAATCTGATTGGATTCTAATGTAACCTCATTCTCTGATGCTACAAACTTCTTACAAGAGTATCATTAATTAAGATGGCTCTGGAACATGCAATAACAAAGCTAATGAACAGAAAAAACTCTGCAAAATTAGTCTGGGTTGCATTAACTGAATAAGAAGTAAAATGAGCAATAGCTTGCATAGTTTTGTTTCCCCTTTAATTAAACTGCTTAACAATGTTGTGTTCACCTATTCAGCAACCTGTTCTGTCAAGGGGCATCTGTCTTGAACATCTGCACACATCCCAGAATAGATATGTAGCCAGCATTTCCTCCACTATTTCCACTTATAAGTAATTTACCTTGGCAGGAGACCATTATGAAGCTTATATGGCAGATTCAGATTACAGCAGGAGGACTTTACAGCCCATTGACCTATTTTCAAATTAAACTGAGTTTTGCTTCCAAATTATTGATCCCTGAGCTAAAACATCCAGCACAAAATATGTCTAGGACAGTCTCCATTTTCTTACAGAAGACCTTCTAATATTCTAATTTCTCTGCTGTTGATTCTTCAATGGAAACTTTGTAAAAGAGAGGGGCAAAAGGACTCAATCCTAGTTACATGAATCCCCTGTTTTTTTATTTATGAATATTGGGTTAATCTAACCCTGAAGTCTTTGGTTTATACCAGGGAGTGAGCGAAGGAAGCCATAGATGTGTGTATAGGATATGAAGTGAATGAAAAGATAGGAATGGGGAAAAAAAAATACAGAGTTATGGAAAAAAGATACTGTAGATAACAGAGAAGCTGATGCAGAGGTGGAATTCAGCAGGTTCTGACCAGTTCTGTAGAACTGGTAGCGGAAATTTTGAGTAGTTCAAAGAACCAGCAAATACCACCTCTGACTGGAGATTTTACAGTATCCTTCCTTCCCCTGCCATGCCCACCTTCCCCTGCCATGCCGTCATTACTCTGCTAAAACAAATAATTCTCTCAACACTATTCAACTATTTACAAAGTGTACACTACTATTACTGTTAATCTCACCACTCCTTATCACCCATTCCCTCCCACATGACTGTTTCCTAGTATGATTTGATTGTTGATTGTACCCTATGACTATCATTAAGTGTTGTATGTTATGATTCTTCATTCTTAACAAATGTACCTTTTCTTTATGTATACTGAGAGTATTTATACCAAGACAAATTCCTTGGGTGTCCAATCACATTTGGCCAATAAAGTATTCTATTCTATTCTATTCTATTCTATTCTATTCTATTCTATTCTATTCTATTCTATTCTATTCTATTCTACTCTACTCTACTCTGATCTACTCTACTCTGATCTACTCTATTCTATTCTTAAAAAAAAACACTAGTATTGCTTGGGACAAATAATGCTAAATCTTTATCTCATTCAGATGTACACTGGAGAGGTTTATGGAACTACTGCTACTCTCTGAGCTTGGTTGTTTGATTGCAAATGTTTTATTACTCAACTAAGTAACATCTCCAAGACTAGAAGGCAGTAGGGTTTGTTCCTGTTTATATCCATTAGTTTGCCCTCTCAGTGTTGATGGGGTTGATGGGGTTTTCTCCTTGGTAGTTCCTTGATTAGGCTACTGTTTACTGCCTGATTGTTTATCTGAGTTGGTTAGGGTGTTGTTTACTTCTAGATTATTTGTTTAGTGTAAATCCCGGTGTTAATTACTGTTCATATGGGTGTTGATTGCTGGCAAGGTAGTGTTCTGGTTTCCTTTTTAACTTTTTTATTGTCTTTTTTGAATGATGTGTAAATGTTAGTTATCTCTGTGTGCCTGTTGATGACTGATTTCCCTGAGTGCCAAGTGGAGAAGTTCTTGTTTTAACAGTAAAAAGACATAGAGGCAAAGGTTGCTTAATTATCACTCTTTCCTTGCCTTACCTCCCCAGAAGTACTTTCAAAATCAGAGCTGGGAATTTTGGAACAGTAGAGATGAAATGAGGTCTACCATTTTTCTCTTTTTATGCATCACTTTATCTTTAAAAAGGGTTGACACGTGAATGGCTATCATGTCATATCACATCTGGCCTCAGGGTGAAAGAGCAAATTAAAAAAACCCAAAAACCACCTGTTACCTCCTGCTTTCTTTCTAACATTAGAAATATTTCCATATGCTTGGTATCTTAAAGTGATTTAAAAACACACACAGGCCTAAGAGCAATTTCAAGCATGAAAGAAAAAGCTGTTCTATTTTAAGTGGTCTGATTGCATGGGAGGAAAAGATAGCTATTGAGCACTGAGTGCTGTTGGACAGCTCCTCTATTTGTCAGAGAACTGCAGTCCATACTTCCAACATTACAACAGTAAAAAGTAGCATAGACATTTATGTACACACACACACACACACTTGTGTGTGTGAGAGAGAGAAAGAGGTACGATGGGCTAAGAGAGAATGACTGTCCCAAAGTCACCACTCTGGCTTTCATGGCTAAAGTGGGACTTGAACTCATGGTCTCCCAGTTGGTTAAGTTATGAGATTAGACATATTATGGGTTCCTAGAATTGGAACAGGCCATTTTAGGCCATCAGACCCAACCAGTTAACGCATGAATCCAATTCAAAGCATTCCCAGCTGAAGGCTGCCTAGCTTCTGACGGAACACATCCAGTGATGGGAACTTCCTCCTTCTGCCCCGATAAATGGTTTCAGTGACAAACTGCTCTTCCTATTAGGAAGATTTAGCAGGGAAAGGGACAAGAACTTGTCTTCCTATAATTTAAGACCATTATTCTGTGCGCTGCACTCAGGGATGATAAAGGACAAGTCTTGACCTTCTTCTGTGTGACATTCCTTCAAGTACAAGAAAAGTATTTTCATTTTCCCACTCAGTCATTTTTCCCCTCAAGGCAAAGCATTTCTCGGTTCATCAGTCATTCTTAAGACTTAGTTTGCAGTTCCACAATAGCTATTCCTTGAACTTGTTTGGGTTTCTTCTAACATTGCTTACAATGTTGCACCTAGAACATGACACAACCCTTAAAATAGTCTTAACAGTGCATAATACAATGGAACTCTTAGTTTCCATGATATACAAACTATATTTCCATCGATACAATATAAAATTGCATTTGGCTTTTCGGCAGCTGTCATATTGTTTGTGATCAAATACCTTTCAAAAGCCTTTTCCTATGTATCTTACTAGTACAAACGATATGTTCCCCCTTACATTCATTTGTATTTGAACTTTTCCCTCCTGGAAGAACTTTCCATTAGTCTCTATCAAAGCTCTTTCTGTCATTTCCACTCTAATTGTCTAACCTAACAAGGTCATTTTTGTCTCTTTCAGCATTAGCTACCTGCCCTCTCTTTATTTGAAAAAATATTATATCTCATCATCCAATTCATTACTGAAGAATACTAGACACAAGTTCAATGGCACCCCAGTAGATATCCCAGCCCAATTCATTGAATAAAGACAATCAGCACTTGTTGGATATGGCTTTCAAGCCAGTGGCTATCTGCCTAATAAGCACACTATCAAGTCCATACTTAATTAGTTTGCCAATCCAAATATCATGGGATACTCTGTCAGATACCGACATAGAACTCAATGTTTGTGCCTTCTTGTCTGGACTAACTGAAAGGGCTGACAGATGCTTTGCTAAAGTCAAGAAATATTATTTCTCCAACAGAGAGAATTTATATCCAGTCAGAACGGAACAGAAATAGACCCAGTTTAGCAAACCTTGTTCTTAAGAAATCCATGCTGCTTTCTAATAATATAATTTTTATGACCATGTTTATTAATTTATTATCAATCTTAGAATGTCAAACTGATTGGCTTGTTCTTCCTCCCATCCATGTTTTCCCTCTTTCAGTCATGTGGTACTTCTCTACTATTCCAAAATTACAGTGGGGTAGAGATTGGTGATCAGGTGCTCTCTGAGCTTGGTTGTTTTTTTTGAAGATGTTTCATTAGCCAAACTAGGTAACATTGCTCCTGAGGAAGTGGACAGGATCTTAGGGAATATGTGTCGAAGCACCTGTTTTTAGATCCATGCCCCTCCTGGCTTGTGAAAGCTTCCCAGGAGGTGACAGGCAGAGGAGTTTGGCAGTCATTAATGTTTCCCTACAAGAGCAGTAGACCCCCAGCACTTTAAGGAGGCTGTGGTCTGCCCTCTTCTCAAGAAACCATCATTGGATTCTATCCTATTGGATAATTTTCAACCTGTCTCCAATCTTGCCTTTTTGAGGAAGGCTGTTGAGAAGGTGATTGAGTGGTAACTCCAGAGGTTTCTGGATGAAATGAATTATCTAGACCCCTTCAGGATGCAGGCCCAGGTATGGGACAGAAACGACATTGGGCATGCTTTCTGATGATCTCTGGCAGGAATGGGATGGGGGTAGTGCATCTATCCTTGCTCGACTTGACCTCTCGGTGACTTTCTATACCATCAACCATGGTATCCTTCTGGAGCAGCTTTGGGGATTGGGAGTGGAGAGTGGGCTCTGTGTTATCCTGTCACTTCCTTCCTCTGGAGCCTTTCTCAGTCAGTGTTAATAGGAGGCAAGAGATACAGCCCTTACCCACTGCTTTGTGGGGTCCCACAGGGATCGATAATCTCTCTCTGCTCCCATTCACCATCTACATGAAGCCATTTGATGAAATCATCCATCATCATAGACTGAGATATCATCAATATGCCAATGATACTCAGCTGTATATCTCAGCCCATGGTGAGTTAACATGACTTCCCTCTCACAGGGGTTCTCCTGGAAGTGAACCTGGTGGAGGTCGTGGCCAGAAGGGCCTTTGTACAACTGTGGATTGTGCACCAGTTATATCTTGTCCTGGACCAACAATCCCTACTCACGGACACTCATGCCCTAGTCATTTCCTGTCTTGACTATTGCAATGTGCTTTACCTGGGGCTGCTCTTTTTTTTTAAATAAAAGTTTTATTTAAGTTTTCACAAAACATACAAATACAAATAAAATATCGTTTTTTGAGAACAGTGTGGCCCCGGGTTATCACTTCTCCATATAGACATAAACTTAATACATACTTATCTTATACATTCTAATCCATATCTAATAACTATTTTTGCAATTTTTTCAATAGCTTTTCCCTTTCTTTACTTCCTATAGCCTTATTTTAAACTATCTCATTCCTTTCTTAATTCAATTACATATCTTTTTCTAATTTTTAAAATCTTTCTAATCAATGTTTTTATACTTTCATCTGTCCTGTTTATGATTTCATATTATCTTTTCACTTAAAACAAATTTTCCCCTGTAATTACTAGACTGGAGTGTAACACCTTTGTATCTTTTTTCAAATCTTATTCAAAAATTTAAATTACATCTTTGCAATTATAACATTCATTTTCTAACCTCTATTTTATAACACATACCTATTTGTTTTGGCAGAATCTCATCTGCCATCATCAGGCTTCTGTATAGTGTTCATCTATACAGAAGCCTGATAATGGCAGATGAGATTCTGCCGAAACGTTGCTACAACTTTAAAAGCACAACTACAATGACGTGGGAAAATACCCGAACAAAGCTGAATGACATACATGTAAATACCCGCGAAAACTTGAGAAATATATATATTTCTATATATATATAACTTGAGAATATATCTATATCTATATCTATAACTTGAGAAATATATATAAAATTATTCTATTCAAGTACAGCTCTGCAATTAATATTAATAACAATCTTTTACATTCCTATTTTTTTAACAAACATTACCTAGTAATATCAGTTGTCTTTCACTTTAATCATCTATATTTTATATTTTACTTATTACTGTCTTTAAATAAAAAACCAAACAATAGTTATTAACAGTAGTCAATAAAGTTATTATTCTTATTCAAGTTCATCTTGTCAACTGATAAAAATCTTCCATGTTTCTTTTCAGTTTTTTTTTAAACTTTCTTTTCAAATCATTGAGAGCCTTATTCTCTTTACAAACAAATATTCCACTACACATCAATAGAAATTTTTTCTATTATTTTAATCATCTAACATATTTTCTAACTATTTCTAATATAACAATGCTACCCCATGCACCCTTGCAGAATCCTCTCCTTAAGTTAAATTTTAACCATTGTCTCTGTGTCTTTTAAATAGGTTTATACCTTTAATTCTTGTATGTTTTTCCTGTACCTCTATATTTTGTTTCTGTCTTTTGTAGCGTCTTTTCCTTTCCATCTTCCCCCTCTTCTTTTCCCTCCCCTTTTTATTCCCTTTTCTATCTGATTCTCCCTTCTGTGATCCTCCCTTCTGCTTCTTCCTGATATTATGATTACTTTTCAAATTACTCTTTTTTTTGGTTGTTGCTTCAGTGCTTAAGTTTTTAACTCCCTTTCCCCCCTTTCCCCTTTTTACCCCGCTTAAAATTGCTTGGTCATTAAAGATGGCTTCTTCGTTGTCCCGCCCTTCTTCTTCTGCCAGCGTTTCTTGTTGTTATTCATAGTTCAAGATCTCCATTTCTAAAAATTGAAATACAAAGCCAAAAGATCCTCTTCCGTCTTGTGCTTCTTCTTTTTGCTCTTTAAGTCTCATTTTTAACTCTTCAAGGAGTGATGCCATTGTAAAAAAATTTAAACAACCCCCAATTGATTTTATTTTATTTCATTAGGATCCTCCATCCAAAGTTCCAGGAATCATCTAATAATCCAAAGCTGTTTCTTGCTTCTTTTCTCACTTTCTCTTTCCAGGGGCCTTGTTATCTTATAACAAAATTTTGGCTACAATGTATCTTTTGCAAGCCTTGTTAAAATTCCACTATCAATTTTTTTTTAAATTCCAGGTGGTCTCCTCCATTTTCCAGTTTCTACCCTCTTTTTTCCTTTTTCCCTCTGCTGCTTTCTTTCTTTTTTTTTTACAGAAAGTTTTTAAATTATCCAAGAATCTTTATTCCTTTGACGATTTATTTTCAGCTAAAAATAGCCTATTAATGTCAAAGTGGATTAGTATCAATTTCTTATTCGAATCTCTTCTTCTAAATGTTCCAAGTCAGTTAAAACTGTTGATGTTAGAGGGAAAAAAAGCCAGTTCCGTTTCCTATCCCTTTCACTTTCACAGCTTAAAATCTTTTTTAGGAATAGTATTAGTCTTTAAAATTCAGGTTTGAGGTACCTTAAATAGATGTTCTCCATTCAACCCAGTCAGTCAAACTTTCTCCTTTAAACTTCCTCCTGCACAATCTTGTCCATCAGGTTCTTCTTTGAGGTGGCCATTTCTGACCACCGCTGCAACCGCCTTTGGGAAAGGGAGTAATGGCCAGCCGAGGAGTAGAGATGCGGCTCTCCTCAACCTCTCTGATGGCTCCCCCTTCTTTACCACCTCTATGGCATGGCTTCAGCCCTGAATCCAGGCGGCTCAGGGTGTTCCAGCAGTGAGCACAGATCAAAACCGCGGACAATCGCAATTTCGGTCTGTCGCCAAAGCAGCCTTGACTATTGCAACGTGCTTTGCATGGGGCTGCTCTTGAAGAGCATCCAGAAGCTCCAGTTGGTGCAAAATGCAGCAGCCCACATAGTTTTGCGTAGACCTCAGTGTGCACATGTATCACCTCTTTTCTGGGGGCTGCATTGGTTGCTGGTTTGCTTCCGGGTGCAATTGATGGTACCAATTGTCACCTTTAAAGCCCTTCATGGTTTGGGACCAGGTTATCTGAGAGACCGTCTCTTGCTGGTCATATCTACCAAACCCACTAGAGCAGGGAGGAAAGGAATGTTGCGGGCCCCATCCCCTCAAGAGATACATCTGGCAGGACCCAGAAGATGGGCCTTCTCCGTGGTGGCTTCCTTCCTCCCCTTCCTCCAGAACATTATCACTCCAGAAATTAGGCTTAACACTTAAATAAAAAATAACACTCTTTCGGAAGGCCTTGAAGACATGGTTCTGCCAGCAGGCTTGGGGACCCAGAGTAGGATGGCAACCATTAAATGGCTGGTATGAATGTAAGCCATCCTCAGTTTTTATTACTTTGGTCCTTTTGAACAGGCTGTATTTTGTGACAGTTATGATCATCACTTCTGCTTCTGCTCCATAAGCATGGAATATATTTGTGGAAGAACAGAAAAAACAGCTTCTCGTTTATTTAGGGACAGAAGTAGAAGTGATGTTTGTCTTTCCTTGTACCAATTTTTTGTGCCCAATATGGGCAAACTACACCCATCTTTCTTGGCAATAAATTTTATGGATGCAGATCAGAACATCAGTTTTTCTATATAAGCTGTGATCTTGCAATGGTTAGAATGCAGTATTGCAGGCGAATTCTGCTGATTGCCAGCAGTTCAATCCTGACCATCTCAAGATTGACTCAGCCTTTTATTCTTCTGAGGTCAATAAAATGAGGACCCAGATGGTTGGGGGCAATATGGTGACTCTGTAAGCCACTTAGAGAGGACTGTAAAGCACTGTGAAGTGGTATATAAGTCTAGGTGCTATTGCTGTATTGTGTGCAATTTCTTTTTTGCAATTCCTTCATGGATTATTAACTAAAGAAAGAAAGAAAGACAGAAGACATGGATTTCTGAATATCCCATCTAATTTTGCATGCAAATGTATACACTGGAGTCTCCACACCCAAGTGGCCATTTAAGCAATCTAAATTTTACAGTTACCATTATCAGTAAAATAATACATGCAATTAAAATTGAAGATTAGAATCCTGAACACAAAGGGACCACCTTATAAACCACCGGAGATGTATTCTAACTTCGCTTGTACCTTCTGAAGATGATCAGAATTCCTCGCACCTAATAAACATTTATCATTACTCCCCTGGCTAGAGTCACACTATGTTAAGATATATTTATTTGACTCTGGATTAGTGATTACTGTGAAGTTAATCATTGCAGTTTATTAAACAAACCATGCTTAAAGTAAGCCATGGTTTTGCATATTGTATGAGGGCAGTTCACAGGCCAATATTTTCTTATAATCCAAGTGGTAGCATATCACTTACAAAAAGCAAATAAGGGTCATTCAGCAAACAGCAAACAATTTCTTTATGTCACAAAATCAACATTGTGCTCTTAAATCATTCAGAGATGCAAAATAAGGCCAATAGACTATTTATCATCAAATCTTACTGCTATGAACTGTGTTTAGATATTTACAGTTGGTGCTATAGTAGCAATATAAAAGAAATCCATTATGGATAAGGCCAAAAACATGACCTGCCAAATCAAAATCTGTTCTAAGGCAAATGAACGCTTAATGCAGGGAATCAACATTACTCAACTCCAAATATTTATTAGGCTATAATTGTATCTAATAGTAAACATAGGAAGTTGAATACAAAAGTGAAGTACACCTGAAGAAACTGCATAACATACATAGGTAGTCCTCAACTTACAAGCACAATTGAGCCCAACATTGATGCTGCTAAGTGAAACATTTGTTAAGTGAGTTTTGCCCCATTTTACGATCTTACTTGTCACTGTTGTTAAGCAAATCACTGCAGTGGTTAAGTTAATAACGCGGTTTTTAAGTGAATCTGGCTTCTAAATTGACTTCGCTTGTCAGAAGGGGACAACAGGGGATCACATGACCTTGGGACACTGCAACTGTCATAAAGATGAACCGGTGGGAAAGCATCCAATTTTGATCACATGACCATGGGGCAGTGGTGCGATTCAGCCAGTGTAACAAATGGTTCGGTGATTGCGCACTTTGCGCGTGTGTGAGCCAAATGCATGCTTTGCGCACTTGCACACCATTTTAAAAAGCTCATTTTCAGCTATAATACTTACCTTCTATTGCAGCCCCGATGAGTAAAACAGCTGAGGGGCAGCAAAACCGCTCTGCCACGCAAATCAGCCATGCCCCAAAACAAGGAAGTAAAGCACAGGAAAGAGCAGGGGTGGGTTGGTGGGGCCAAATGATCACCAGAACTACCGGTTCGCCTGAACGGGTAGCATCCCACCCCTTCCATGGGGTCATTAGTGTGAAAAACAGTCTGTTTTAACTTTGAATGGACACTAAATGAACTCTTGTGAGTTGAGGACTGCCCATATTAAGGGAGATTGCCTATAAAAGATGTATATTTTAAATGCCATAGGGGAAGTTATGCAATTGCTGCTACTTATTTGTTTTCCCTTAAATAAATAGAATTTGCAGACAATTTTATGACATGGATTAATACTTGAAATTATGCTAGTTTGACCAATCCCAGTATATTAGCTGCAAACTACTTCCCGTGTACTTATATTCTTTCTGGCTATAGTATTCCAGGTAATGTATAATACATGCTTGTTTTCTACCTTGTGCTAAGGGGAAAGAGAGAAAGCCCAGATGCAAAGTACAGGGAGATTCACAGTAGCATCGTGTGAAACGATGGGCCACAGGGCTAATCATCCATCTCATGGTTACAACAAGGGGATCAGTGTTCATTATGTTGTAGTTCATATGTTTGGTAAAAATCAACTGTGGGCTTATCCTAAAAGATACTCAATTACATACAGGTAGTCCTTGACTTACAATAGTTCATTTAGTGACTGTTGAAAGTTACAACAGCATTGAAAAAAGTGACTTGTGAAGGTTTTTCGCAGTTATGACTGTGCTGTTTAGAGTTAATGGGTTTTGGGATGGTTAGTTAGAAATAAGAGCTGTCCCCTCAAGGGAATGCATGATGGTAAATGTAGTTAAGGTATCCTAGGGAATGTAGTTCATGTCATGTGGTCACATCTGTAATCCTGATTGGTCACTAAATTGACCCTTGTTGGGTTGGGGGAGGCTCCCTCACTCTTGCCTGAATCCTTTACCATGCAGCTGCTTCAATCAGTTTATTATCTTTCACATAATAAGCAGAACAATGACCTTTGCAGCATCCCCATAATCACATGATCAAAATTCAGATGCTTGGCAACTGGTTCATGTTTATGACTGTTGCTGCGTCCTGAGATCATGTGACCAACTTTTGTGACCTTCTGACAAAATCAACGGGGAAGCCAGATTCACTTAACAGATGAATAACTTATCAACTGCAGTGATTCCCTTAACAACGGTAGCAAGAAAAGTTGAAAAATAGGGCAAAATTAACTTAACAAATGCTTTGCTTAACAACAATTAGAAAATTTAGGCTCCATTGTGATTACAAGTCAAAGACTACCTGTATTTATATATAGCAATAGCCCATCACTCTGATATTGTTCTCCCAAAAGATATCCATACCACATGTTCTCAATGCAGCCTGTGTTACCTTCTCTTTTCCCTGCCTGGTCATACCTGTTTCTTTTTTTCCTCAATAGATTTGCTGGCACTCATCTGCTAAAAATTGATCCATTCTATTATTATCAGGATGCAATGCAAATGGATCTATCTCTACAGAAGCAGTAGACTGGAAGCAAGTACAGTTAGCAGGAAATTTGTCCTGAGAATTAGCTGTTCATAAAGTGGTGTAAATTTTCAGTGGCTAAAATCGGGCAGTAGAACAAGAAGTTTGCTCCCTTGATAACATCTCTATTAAAAGTAAACAGGTATAATTATACCACCGATATATCTTGAGGTTTTATCTTTTCCTGGCAAACACACTTCCCTTGATCTGTGCCTGTTGGGAGTCATTAATTCATTGAGAAGCATTATAAGGTTAGGAAGTATTACGTTCTACTCTCTTTCATCTTTTTTTTCTTGAATTACCATAGGCTTATTTACATTGAAAGCCAGTATTGTGGTATATAGAACTGAATACTGGGGATTTTCAGCCAGGAAATCTGGGTGTCTTGGACCAGCCATATATGGTCCAAGACATGCATACATACATATATACATACCTACATACCTACCTACATACATACATATGGAGCACCTTTTGGGAAATGAACCCTATTCATTGTGCAGTCCTAACAATTATTAATTGTGAGACACACACACACACACACAGAGAGAGAGAGAGAGAGAGAGAGAGAGTTACAATTACAATTAGTAATTGTTAGGACTGCACAATAAATAGGGTTCATGTCAGGGATGAGATCCAACTGGTATAACTACCAGTTCTGTTGTTCTCCGTCGCGCAAGTGCAGTTTATGACTTGCTGAGCTGCCCAGACAGCTGAGCAGTGCTGCGTGAAAGTGCACAGCGGTTGGAAAAGCCCTTTTTTCCTGCTTTTTTCAACCGCAGCTGTGTCGCGGTTGAAAAAGCAGGAAATAAAGGTCAGGTAAGAGCCCCGGCGGGCGGGCCAAAAGATCAGCAGACATAGAACTAATTCTATGTATGCTCTCTGTCTGTTGCTCTTCAGAACTACCAGTTCTACAGAGGTGGACAGAACCAGTAGAATCCCACCCCTGGTTCATGTCCCAAAAGGTACTTCAGCATGTACAGGAATGTAAAGGTACCAGCTGTTCAAAAGTCTGTAGAGATTCCCAGTCATCCAGGTCATGGTTGTCCCAAACATCCTTTTTTCAGGAGGCAACTGGACTTTCTTGTTTTTTCTTTGAAGATATTTAGCTTCTCATCCAAGAAGCTTCCATTCTCATCCAATCCTTCCATTCTCCACCATCCGGTCAGAGCTGAAAAAGCTTCTTGGATGAGAAGCGAAATGTCTTCAAAGAAAAAAAATGAGAAACTCCAGTTGCCTCCTGAAAAGGCATCTTTGGGACTACCACCTGTTTAATACAGCCATGCCTTGTAGCAGCTGTAGAGAACAGATATCTCTTTGTGGGAAAAGATGGAATAATTTATAGTATTGCGGATAGGTTTTCATCCACTCTCTTCATGCCCTCCTACTTGATCCAGAGTATCCTTTCAGGATTCTACCTAAAAGCATTTTACAAACCAGGTGGGTTCTAGAAACTTTTCCCAGATCAAAGTGATTTGCCTCCTTAATGCCAGTTTTGCCTTCATATCAGCCTTGTAGACTTTCCAGAGACACCTTTTTGTCCTATGTGAGAAACAGGCTCTGGATAGATTAGTTCTGTGAATTAATTTCATTAGGAGACACAAAAGAATTAGTAATCTCTAACCTTTGTTACCTGGATTAATACACACACATCCAATTTGTTATCTGAATTTCCCATCCAGTGGCAGTTATTGCGGCCTATTATAACCTATTTGGACAAAAAAGAGCTATATTTGCATTCTATTCTTTATTCACAGAGCTCAGGGCAGTGAGGACACATGGAAACACATCACTTTTAATGATGCAACCTCTTATTTGTTCTGCTCTGTTCTTTATTTTGTGCCATACTTCATTCTAAATTGGAAAATCTATAGTAACTCCAAATTTAGAGAGTACAATCTTAGCTATAGCTTTCTGTTAATCAAATCTTCCTGTTTTTGTTACTTGTGTGCATGGGTGTTGTGCCTATGCACATAATACATAAGGATGAATGTGCTTGTAGTATGAATGTCTGAATAATTTAATCTTTATAAAATCTGAGGCTAACTGCCTGTATCTTCTGGACTAAGTAATTTTGTGCCTCACCAAATGTCAGACTATATTTCTTGGCTAAAAACAAAACAAAACAAGAAGCCAAACTGCAGTTTTAAATGCCATGTTTTAAAATGCATTTATGGAAATGTATATTTTAAGATAAAACAATACAGCATCTGTGTGTGTATCTGAGCCATAAATAAAAAGCAAATAATTGATTGATTTAAAAATTGGCTGATGTAGAAAAAAAAATCGATGCACGAAGAAACAAGAGAGAGATGCACACAAGAAAAATTCAATCGTCAGTCCCTAATATATCACCTAATAAACTAAAGCAATACAAAAGCAATTTTCATTGATATGGATTGCCTCAAGATAATTTTTGTTTGCTATTTCAAGATGTGCCATATTACGAGGCTGTGAGAATTTCCCAAAAGAGATTACAATTAGCCCCAGGGATCAGAATATATTTTTTTCAGTGTTTTATTCTGATTTTCCACATTTGTTATCAGAGGTAACAATTGCATAATTCTACAATGCATTACTCAAACACTAAACCTAACTAAATGGCTGTGTGAAGCTGACACAAAACTCTTTATAGCTTGGTTGATGCAACATGCTAAGTCACAATTTCATTTGGCTATGGTTTGTAATGTTGGTTTAGCATGATGAATAAACACAATCTTTCTATGAGCTTTCAGTTTATATTTAAGCAAACATTTTTATTCTGACACCTGTTGATTTTTCAAGTCCCTTGAATTACAATTGCAATTGTTTCATTACAGGTTCCCTGTACTGTGTTTTATCCATGTACATGCACATCTTGATAATGTAGGCAGAACACAGCGTGTAATGATTAATGCTAATGAAGCAGAGAAGGATCTGTGATTCTGAATTTGGATATGCAAAGTGGATAAATTTGAATTTGTAACAGAAACCCCAGAACAAAATGATAGCAAAACGTTTCTCTTTTACTGCCCCCAAAAGTAATAGGGGGACATCTACCTAGTCTCTAGGTGAGATGCTTGGCTCCAAGATATCTTCATCTTTATACAATAGAAGAAGACAGCTTTATGAACATCTTTCCATTCACAATGATAAGGGGATAGGGATATAGGCTTTACTATGCCAAACAAGATTCATTAGCAAAGTTTAGGTTGGAAAATGTAGAGCAATTAACCAATACATCTTTTCCCAGTCGCTTCATAGTCCTGTCTTAGCCATAAAAGTGGGGTTGACTTTGAGCCAGTCACTCTTTTACAGCCGACAGTGTTGTAGGGAAAATAGGAGTAAGAAGGAGTATTGGATTTGTTTTCAACCTTAACTTGATTATTAAAGAAATGATAATTAAGGTGAAATATGAATATATAAGTAAAATGGTATGGGTCCCATTCACTAAGGAATGTCCTCTGATGGGGGGGGGACAGGAGGACAGCCTTTTTGATACATCCCCCACCCTTTGAAACATCATTTGCGTTGAGGTCAGACTGGTCCCAACCCAACTGGCAATCCAGCAGGACCTGAAGACAATGGCTTTTGCCATCTGACCAGGGGATCTGGGAATGGTGGAATGAAGCCTGTCTGATGGCTATGTTGTTAGAGAGATTAATTATGCTTTCCTACGAATCACAATTTTTTTTACTTTTTAAATAGCTTTTGCTCTTTTAATACTCTTATGCTGTTGTGATTTTGATTATATTTTCCCACTGTTTTTTGTGTTTTTAATTCTGTAAGCCACCCAGAATCCCATATGTCAGATGAGCAGTGATATAAATTGAACAAACAAACAAAATTGATCTATATACAGGGCACGATAACATCTCATCACCGTAATCAGGGAGCAAAGGTAACAACATCCCTGAAACACCCCTTCCCCAAGCTGCCCCAGTCCTTGCTCCTGTCTCATTCACACTATCACCCAGTGCTAATTAACAACTTCACACTCTTAAGTGTGCATGGAGTGTCTGCGTTATTTTTCCTCTTGATGTCCTAATAACTATAGCATTAGGCCATCGCTGCCTGACTATTTTGCATGGAAAATGCAGTCTCCCCCCCCTACACACACACACAAAAGAAGATATGAAAGGAAAATTCCACAAGGTGCTAATAAAAACAATGGGTAAGTGTGAGTTGTCTGTTTGTTTTTAATAGATTACCACAGATTTCATTAAACAGAATAGCTTTCCTGACCTTTAAATTTTACTTAAAAAAAAACACCTTCCTGTGATTTTTGCCACCGCAGAACCAAAGTGTGCTAAAATAAATGAGGAAAAGAGCAAAAGAAATTCAACTTTTGAGTGGCTCTGCATATAGGAAGCCATGTGTGACAGTCCTGGTAGGGATAAGACATGAAGAGCATTTTTACTTCTAGTGGGACAATGGCTGCTGGAAGAAGAAGGCCCTCTGCTGGTTACATACAAACTGGATGGGATTCAGGAAGAGGTCTAAGTGTCCATCACACCAGCCTCCAAGTCATGGTTCATCAAGTCATGGTGAATCTCAAAATCTCCTACATGTCCTTAAATGTTCTGGTTTTAAAGCCAGAGTTCCCCCTCTTATCCTCATACAATTTTGCCAAGGATCCAATCTGACAGGCTTTAGTGACCATCCATTCATTGATACAGAATAACAGAACTGGAAGGTCTTCTAGTTCAACCCATTCCTCAGGCAGGAAGTCCTATACCATTTCAGACAAATGGTTACCCAAACTCTTCTTAAAAACCTCCAGTGTTGGACTGCCCACAACCTGTGGAGACAAGTCGTTCCACATGTTAATTGTTCTAATTGTCAGGAAATTCCTCCTTAGTTCCAGGTTGGTTCTTTCTTTGATTAGTTTTCACCCATTGCGTCCTGCCTTCAGGTGCTTTGGAGAATAGCTTTACTCCCCCTTCTTCATGGCAACCTCTGGGATACTGGAAAACTACTATTATATTACCATAGCATGATTTCATTAAATTGGACATACCCAGTTCCTGCAGCCATTCTTCATATGTTTTAGCCTCCAGTCCTCTAATCATCTTTGTTGCTCTTCTCTACACTCTTTCTAGAGTCTCAACATTTTTTTTTTATTTCATAGCAACCAGAACTGGATGCAATAAGTCCAAGAGTGGTCTTACTAAGGCATTAAAATTGCTATTAACAGTTCACATGATCTTGACTCTATCCTTCTATTAATGCAGCATTGGACTACTTTTTTTTTTTTGGCAGAGTCAGGTGATCCCTAAACGTTGAGACTGGTCCAACTTTCCCTATCCAGTTTAGACTGGTGCAGGAATGTCACCTCTCTACTGCCCCCTAGACCTTCTTCTGCAGGGCCATTCTTCTCTTGGCATCAGGAAAACTCAGATCTTTCAAACCACCCTTTCCCCCAGAACTCACTTGGTCTCCAAGCTAATCAGAGGCCAGAGGCTTGGCTCAGTTCCCAATAGCTAACAGACACTAAGCAGAGGTGGTATTCAGCAGGTTCTGACCAGTTCTGGAGAACCGTAGTGGAAATTTTGAGTAGTTTGGAGAACCGGCAAATACCACCTCTGACTGGCCCCGCCCCCATCTATTCTTTGCCTCCTGAGTCCCAGCTGATCGGCTGGGTCTTCTTTTGTTGTCCTGCACAGGAGAACAGAGCTTGAAAGCTGGTTAGTGGGGTGGGGAGGGAATGGAGATTTTGTAGTAACCTTCCCCCAGGAGTGCAGAGGGAATGGAGATTTTGAAGTATCCTTCCCCTGCCATGCCCATCAAGCCACGCCCATCAAGCCACACCCACAGAATCGGTAGTAAAAAAAATATGAATCACTACTGACACTAAGGTATCTTTCTGGTGTACTAGGAGAAAGATGCTCCCCATTGTACTGGGCTATCACTACCATGTACTGGAGACATAGGATTAGTACATATCTGCTGGCAGAACCTGGAAACCAGAGGGCAGAGTGATATAAGAAGACAGGAAAGTCATATCAAAGATTAACAGGCAGGGCTGAGGATCTTCCTATGGCGCTTTCTTCTATGTGATACTGAATTTCATTTCCTGCAACGTTTACTTTGGCACCTTGATCTATTGGGTGTAAAATAGCAAGAAGCTAGGAATGACCAGGGAGCAGACTATTCAGACTGAATCAGCAATTGTTCAATACTAGCCAGCCCAACCTTGCTCTGATCCCGTTTGCTCTTCTTCCTTTTCTCACCCCGCATCAGAGAAATCCTGCATTATTTAAGAAGATTACATTTCTTTGCTTAATTTAGTCTTGTGGGGTGGGGGGGGGAGACGGTTTTTAACAAACGTTCAGCATTAAAAAGAATCTGCTGCTGTGTCAAGAAGGGGAGGTGGGCAGCTCGCCTGTTTAAAAAAAGCATCCCCCTAAATAAGCTTGTGTCCCGGGAAACATTGCTTTTCCTTGCTAAGCCAGCTCCGTTTACCCTCAGCAGTTATGCAGCGTTGTTAAATCATCACTTGCACCGCAGGAACCTTTGATTAGCTGGGCTCATTCTAGGAGAGAGGATTTGCTCCCCTATCTACAAAGGTAGGAGATCAGTGAAGGGAAGGAGCAACAGCTAGCACAGTACGTGTATGGAAAAGGCACGGACTTGTTTCACAGCAAAGATTTGCTTTAGGGAATATTTTAGGGTATTAAAATCACTCCCCCCCCTTTCCCCCCCTGCGAAATTAAAGCTGCCTAACACTAGTGGTGGCTTTGGTGAGAAGGCGGACGATATGAAGATATCTACTGTATGTAATGCTTTGAGATGCTACAGATGTTACTGTGCTTTATCTGAGGAAAACCAGCATTATTTGGAGACTTGTATCTATCACAGGGCACTTTTGTTGTTGCTGATCACATAAACATGTGAACACTGTTTTGTCAGTTTTCATACATTAAATAATTTTCTGTCTTTACAGAAGAGGAAGGACAAGGCTTATGAGAGAGAGTGTATGGATAATATCATTATATCTGTTAGTCATCAGATGCTACCAGGCGCAAAATACCTGGGTGATTTTTTTCCCCCCTGCAATATACTGCTATTGTATCAAATAACACTTCTCTGAGTTCTGGACTGATACAGGTAGTCCTTGACTTACAACAGTTCACTTAGTAACCATTCAAAGTTGCAACGGCACTGAAAAAAGTGACATGACGATTTTCCACAGTTGCAACCTTTGCAGGTTGCAACCTGGGATCCTGGGATCAAAATTCAGGCACCTGGCAACTGGTTCGTACTTATGGTTGTTGCTATTTCCCAAGGTCATGTGACCAACTTTTGTGAGCTTTTGATAAAGTCATGGGGGGAAGCCAGATTCACTTCCCAACCAGGCTGCTAATTTATCAACTGCAGTGATTCGCTTAACAACTGTGGCAAGAAAGGTTGTAAAATGTGGCAAAACTCCCTTAACAAATGTCTCCCTTAACAATTTTGGGCTCAATGATAGTCGTAAGTTGAGGACTGCCTGTAGTTCTTCTGTGACTTCCATAGTATGAGGAATCTAAATCAGGGGATAGGCTTCAAAAAATTTAGCAAAGGGTTCTCTGCCCGGTTGCTGGGTGGGCGTAGCCATGGTGGGTGTGGCCTAGCTGGCATGGGCGTAGCCATGGGGGGGGTGCTTTTGCCCTCCCTGGGTTCCAGAGGCTTTCCTTGAGCCTCTGGGAGGGCAAAAATGGCCTTTCCGGGCTCTGGAGGCTCTCTGGAAGCTGGAAACAGCTTCCAGCCTTCCAGGAGGCTCCTTTTTCACCCTACTAGAGCGTCCGTGCACTCCCTGCACTTACCTGCATCCAAAATGGGCCACGTGGGGATTCCTGGGAGGGGCGGGGTGGGGTGGGTGGAGCCAGCCAGGAGTGGGATTTGGGGGTTCTCCGAACTGCACATAATCTTCCTAGGGACTCTCCCTGTGAACCTTCAGCAGCCCACCCCTGATCTAAATCAAGGCATTGAGTCTAAGATAATGGAACAGAAGGGCTCTTCGGTTTTAAGATAATTTCAGACTTCTACCACAGGATGACAATGTTTTAAAAATAAGCCATTAAGAAGATTGTTGTGCCATAAATGCCATGCTTTAATTATGGAAGAAAACCCACCTCTGAAGTTCTTTCAAAGAGACCGTGATCTTCAGACTATGGCCCAGGATGTAAAGAACAGCTAATATGTCTGCCCATTGGACCATCTCCCCCAATGGACCTCCTTTTAATACACGAGGGCTGAAAACATCTCCCGATTCTTCTGTCAAGAAGCCAATGTGGATCAAAATCTATAAAAGCCAGAGGAAAAAAAGAGAGGGGTGTGTGTGAACAGATACATCAGAAACAGGGTTGTTAGGTAGGCAAGAAATAAATAACAAAAACACAGCCCAAGTGAATACTCTGTGCCTTACACTTATAACACCATACACAATGAACAAGCAACTCATTTAATTGTGTACCTGCTTCTGATCTCGGTGTTTGCCCTCCAGCTTCTGTTCTAGTTTATGAGAGGCCCTCAGCCATTGTGCAGCCAAATGACGGATCCGTTTCTTCATGAAGATCAAGGACTCCTTGCCGCTGCCAATTAACTCCAGAAGATAGGAGATGTCTCTCTGAAAAGCCGCCTAGAAGGATTAAAAAAACAACAGACTTTCTACTCATGCAAGGCTCAGTGATCTTCATAAAATCTATCACTTGGGCATATGCTCTTCTTTCCATGGACTCTTTGGATAAGATACTACTGAAATGGTTTAGGACAATATGGTGAGCTTAGGATAGTATCCTGAGGACTATTTTGAAAGTTCATTATCAGGTACAGCCTACTGGTAGAGTGAAGTGGTAAAATTACAAAGTACTAGTTGTTGTAATGTGGAATGTCCCGGTTCACATTTGCAGCAATCATATCCTTATCTAGGATACTGATTTGCTTTCTCACATCTTATAACCACTGAAAATTGTACAGTATATTTGATGGAAGTTTTGCTGTTAGGGTTGGTTTTTTTTCTCACCATAACTTTTATTTTATAGTTCTGTAGACCGTACAACAGTTACTTTGATGTTCTTTAGTGGTTTCATTTTGCTACTGCCTTAAGAGCACTTACCACTTGAGTTCATGACCCCAATGCAGTGAACCACTCTATGCTCAGTAGATAACACCAAGACCGGCAGGAAAATCCAAGGGTGTAAGCTAGGCTGGTAGATTTAAAATCATCCTAGACGGGGATCATGACAAACCACTGTTATCTGAAAGTTATCAGGAAAAGCTAAGAAAAGATTCCTTCTGTTTCAAGCTTCCCATTCTTGCCATCTGATTTTCAGGCAGGTGTAGAGGGACTAATTCCCTCACTTGCTACTTAGTGAAATTATAGGCAGCATCTCCTTATTCAGGCATTCTGCCTATGTTAACACTACTACAACATCAATGTCATGCCCCTGTCGGAATCTGATTCCGAAGGGGAGGTTGAGCAGCTGACAGGGAGTTGGAGTGTAGCTCCGATGGCTGTGGAAGAAACTGGGGAAGGGCATAGTCCGTCTGGGCATTCAGAGGAAGACCCAGGGTCACCCCTTCTTCATCCTAGGGCATGCAGGGAAGAGCGGAGAAGGGAGCAATGTGGGTTATGTGGGTTATGGGAAGAAAAGGACCCTGATTCCCTTCATTAGCTGCAGCTGGGAAAACAGGATTTAAAAATGGCATTTGCGCACAGCACCTTGCTGGAAGCAAAGCGTGAATTATTTTTGTTTGTCAAGTCTTATCTGGGTTCTGGTATTCTCCCAACTGTATGTGTTTTGTTATCTTTGGGAGTCTGCAATTCCTTATCTTGCCCTGTCTCATTAATTGCTTCAGGGTGGTTTGTAGTGTTGGTTTTTATTTATAATTTATATGTACTTTGGGTTTGGACTGAACTTCTTCCCTTTAAAAACTGTTCTTGGAAGAGTTTTTTCTCCAACCAATGATATGGACATTGGGGGCCAAGTTGGAGGTATTAAAGGAACTTTACCTACTTTTGTGACTTTGTTGCTTTTGTGCCACGCCATGGGTCATCACAATCAGGAAAAAATATAATTGGGAGGAAAATTCTCCCTATTGCACCTGATCCTATAGTAATGTAATGGACTGTGTGCTCTGATTTTACTTTATAATGGGGAATAGAGAATAGATATTGAGTGGGATGTGTGATCATTCTTAGTTGTAGATAGTATAGAATCTTTTTCTAATCAATCAGTCTTTATTATGGACTTGGACCAGAAATAATTTTTTTCTTGCTCCTCTCATACTCATCCTAAAATAGGAATCATTCAGAAACTACAGTCTGTCCACAAACAGATATTCGAACACATGCTTTTCTGTGGATGGTTGCCCATATCCATTACTATCCAATGAGAAATAGTCAAGTTTCAAAAGAAAACCACTTTGATAAATAGGTCATAGCCCCGAGTCAATCCAAAAGCAGCAAGCCTTACCTGAATCCTGGGTGATGAGTTGGAAGAAGGGGCAGCTGCCGACTGATTTCGCCAAGGCAGCACTGGGCAGAACCACTCAACTTCGCTGAGGTAGATGAGGAATGAGCATTCTGTGCCATCCACACCAAAGAATGCATAGCAAGGGTCTGACGTCCATCGAGCCCTCATCCACTGCCAGGCGACATAGTGTGATATTTAATGATAATACAAAGAAAGATCTGCTACAAGTACAAGTTCTTGTGAAGGAGAAGGAGGCAAAAATGCAACACAAGAAGAAACTTTCTGCGTGCTCTGTTACAGGAAAAAAATTCACAGTACATCTCGTGAAAAAAAAATGTGTTTAAACTAAATTAGATGCTGATATATATCTGCTGCAGTGGTAAGATTCAAATTTTTTTACTACCGGTTCTGTGGGCGTGGCTTGGTGGGCGTGGCAGATGAAGGATACTGTTAAAAAATCCAGTCAGAGGTGGTATTTTCCGGTTCTCTGAACTACTCAAAGTTTCCGCTACTGGTTCTCCAGAACTGGTCAGAACCTGCTGAATACCCACCTCTGATCTGCTGGGGTTGTGTTCTTATCTAAATGCAGAGGAGATGCTGCCACTATTCACAAAGTGTATTTTGCCTTTTATTTCAGTCAGTACTAGCAGAGAAAAAAGAACCATTGGATTAATTTCACCAGGAAAAAAAATAAGTATGCTGGTTAGGAAGTTTCAAAAACAGATAGGTGAAAGATCATTGCTAGCATTAATATTCTATTGCCCAGCTGACAATCCTGTACTAAGGAAGCAAAAAAAAAATAGCAATGCCCTCAAAAAGTGATTTTGCATACAAAGCAATAAGCTTAGGCTCCTCTGCGTAGATCCATCATCCTCCATAATTGCTGGTGCCATCCTCTTCCAAACTTAACTACACAAATGAATCCACTCAAGAGACAGCCCTCCACTCCCAATATGTAAAACTCACCAATCATCCAGACAGGAGATAGAATTACTGCCACCCACAATTAAATCACACTTAAAATTTAACCCAGGCATGAATAAAGGCAGCAAAAATGAACGCTACAGAACTGGAAAAATCTGAGTAATGTAAAGGTTGTGTCTTGTTAATCTAGCAGTTAATTTATATTGTCAAGTAGTCAGATTAGTAGCTGAGGTTCAGTGGGGGAGGAAGTAACTAATTTTAACTTATGGGTATACTGTCCAGACTTCGGCTGATTGCCTGGACCAATCCCTGCAATTTTCTTGGAAATATTTCAAAAATGGTTGGCCCTTGCCTGCTTCTTAGGGCAGGGAGGTCCAAGGTTATCCCACTAGCTTTGTGCCGAAGGCAAGACAAGAACTCAGGGTCTCCAGGTTTCTAACCTGGCATCTTAACTACAGTACTACACCAAACTAGCTTTCCATTTTAACTTATAGTTACACTAAAACATTGGGGTGCAGCTGTATTGTGCTGAACACATCCACATCCAGCTGTAATGATTTATAGGGATGATTTTGAACTGGGTAGAAGAGATGCTGCCTGGGAGATGATCAGATAAGGTGGGGGGAGCCCACAGCTGTTTAACAGGCAGAAAGGAAACTCAGAAAGGATCCCGCTCTAACTTATCAGTCTATAAAAAGCGAGGGTGAGAAATTTGCACTTTCAGGCTTGTAAGCTCCTGTTAATGTACCCTTACAATAAAGTGGAATTAGTTCACCTGATCTGTTTCCTGTCTGCTCTACCTGGCAAGGCTAGCTAAAGTTCTGTTCTTTGTTAAAAGCACAGCAAATATAAGGTGCCCAAAACTCCTCAGGCCAGAGATGACTTTCTACATTAAAAATAAGCAAGATGATAAATTCATATTGGTGTTATTTTTGCATTGCTTGTGTGTGAATAATTAACACTGCTGTGAAAGTTGCATCCATCCATTAATCATAAAACGCAGGGCAACCTAGCTACTGTGATTTGAGAGCAAAAAACATCTATCCTCACTCTCAAATGACCAGTTTTTCATTAAGCTAGCCTACATCTCTACTTGATCCTTTGGAATATGGAGTATAGTATAGTCTCCTATTTCAATAGCGCATTTATAAGGGGAAAGTTGGAATTCTTTTCAATGTATGTTTTGGGGGTTTGCATTATCAAATGAAGGAGGAGAAGGAGGAGGACGAGGAGGAAAATGTCACGTTCAGTACATTTCAAAGGTTGTTCCACATAGTTGCAATATCTAGGATAATCTATTGTTTGGCATTACCAATGTCAGTTTTATTATTAGATTTAATTAAAAATAATAATAAAAATGTTTCTTCAAGTTATTGGACCCTAATGGAATTTGAAATCCCTTTCTAGAATTTTCAGCATTATCATTTCTATTGAGGCTAAGTTGCAAAATGTGTGGCACGCATTTGTTCATAGCAGATGACAAATGATTTCAGCACTCTTTAGGTGGGGAGCAAGGAAAGTAAATTAATTGGAAGATTTAATAGTTATTGCATTTCCTGGACTTTTGGAAATTAATGCATATCATTTTCTGCCTTTCTAGCAGGCAGCGAAAAGGACATGAAATCAAGATTTAACATTAGGATCAAGGTTGCAACATCGACATGAAATCCACAGATAACCACATCCTGAAGAAAATCAGAATTAAGGCATTCTTTCCTACTGAGGGGTCCTTGGTGCTTTCTGATCTTGGTTGTTTTCTTGCAGATGTTTTATTGCCCCAACTAGGTAATATCATCAGTGCTAGTTTTGGTAATGAAATGTCTACAAGAAAAAAAAAACAAGCTCAGAGTGTACCAAGAACCCCTCATTTTAACTCCAAGTTACAATATTCTCCTTTATTGATTCTTCCTACTGCACAGTTTTTGCCTATTCAGAAAACAACACAACAAAAAGACACTGATAACCTGACACTGCCATAGCTTCCCTTAGGATCACTAAATATTTAAATGTATCAAAATATATGGGCTGGATAGGGAACACCTTGCTTTCTGGAATAAACTGTCCCAATATGCTTGCTAATTAGTATCTCACTATAACAACAATGCACAATAAGTGCAAAACATTTAGAATGATAAAGCAAGAATAGTATATCTGTGGTACCATCTATTAAGTATTTAAGGGTGGGGTTGCAATACCAACTCGGACTGGCCCCATGCCCATCTATTCTCTGCCTTCCGAGACCCAGCTGATCAGCGGGGTCTTCTTTTGTTGTTCTGCGCAGGAGAATGGAGCTGGAAAGCAGGTTAGTAGGGTGGGGAGCAGGGGTAGGATATGACAGGGTTAACTACCGGTTCGGGATTTACGCGCTTCCTAGCACGCTGTGAGCTGCGCGCCTGTAAATCGTCATCAGCACGCTGAGTGCAGAGAAGCAGCCTTTGAAACAGCCCTCTTTTCCTGCTTTTTAAACTGCAGCTGTGCCTCGTTCTACAGCTGAAGTTGAAAAATCTGGAAATAAAGATCAGGTAAGAACCCAGGTGGGCAGGTGGACAAAAACATCAGCAGACATAGAACCGGTTCTATGTCTGCTGCTCTTCAGAGCTACCGGTTCTACAGAGGTGGACAGAACCAGTAGAAACCCACCCCTGGTACGGAGGGAATGGGTATTTTACAGTATCCTTCCCCTATCATGCCTACCAAGCCATGCCCACCAAGCCACACCATGCCACGCCCACCAAGCCACACTATCCCCACCAAGCCATGCCCACAGAACTGGTAGTAAAAAAATTGAATACCATCTCTAGTCCAAAGTATGTCTGCTGCCAACTTTACCCACTAGGTAGGAGTGCTATTTCCAGGGTTTAAAAGAAAAGAAGTGATTTAATGATCACCAACACAAGCGCATATAACCTAATCATGAAATCTAAGAATCTTTGTAGAGCCTAGGATCCATTATTACTTGTAGCCAAATCAACACCACAGAACAGGCCTCAAGCTCAGGAACCAGGTGAAGGTGGCAGTCTCACAGCAGATCTACCAGGGCTATTGTAGCCAAGTAGATCATTGTCCCTCATCAAGAACATCTCAAGTTTCCTTTTTCTTGTGCCATGGATTATCCAGATAACCAGTCTCCCCCCGGCCCCCCGGAAAATATTTCATGCTTGATATACTAGCTTCCGCCTGCCCCTGCAGTGAGCTAGTTAAGAGGCTCTACTGAGGGCTCTTCAGGAAATGGTAAGAGGGGCTTGCAGTGTGGATAAGCCTATGAGCGAGACAGCCTTAGGCTGCATCAGAGTGCCCCTAATCCTGATATAACCCAAAAGCAGCCTGAAGTAGTTGAGCAAAATCAGTTACCTTGAAGGGAAGTCAGGGGACTGCAGTAACTTGAAGCCGGTAACTGGGGCAGAATAGGAATCAGCAATGGGACGGCCAAATTCATTCCAAGGTTTACAGCCAATTCAAGGATACATGGTGTACAGCAGTAGTATTCAGTTAATACAGAAATTCATATGCTTTTGCAAACTTTTAAAAAGTGTGTGTGCGTGTGTGTGTGTATATATAGGATGGTTGGATGAGATCCAGGGTTATGCTCCAAAGAGTTATTTTGGTGCTGGGGGAGGTACTGAAATGGCAACTGTTGTTTATAACCCTCACAGCACCATCTGTTCTCTGCAAAATCACTCCAGATTTGCATGAGTAGGATAAAAATCAACTTTCCACTCCTTTGCTCATGTAAGGGAACGACTTCCAGATTCGACTCCTTTATTCAGCTCTTTTAATTTGTTTATTTAATTTCTACAGCCGCTCATCTCAATCCAATTGACTTTGGGCAGCAAACAATATCACAATAATTAAAGCCATAAAAACACTCCAAAAATAGTTATACATTTCACATATAAGTGAACGTTTTCATAATGATTACATAAAAAATTAACAGTGCATTCAGATAAAAAAGGGCCCCTAACAATTTTAGGACCCCAGGCTCTGGCACGTAGCCAGGTCTTTGAAGGTCTTTTGAAAAAAAAAGTAACAAGGATAAGGTTATCTAAATCTTAGGATGCAATACACTTGTATTTCAATAGAGCAGGAAGAGCTATATAGGTAGTTCTTGGTTTGCAATAGTCACAGAGGTGGTATTCAGCAAGTTCTGACCAGTTCTGGAGAACCAGTAGCAGAAACATTGAGTAGTTCAGAGAACCGGAAAATACCACCTCTGACTGGCCCTGCCCCTATCTATTCTCTGCCTCCTGAGTTCCAGCTGATCGGCTGGGTCTTCTTTTGTTGCCCTGCACAGGAGAACGGAGCTGGAAAGCAGGTTAGTGGGGTAGGGAGGGAATGGGGATTTTACAGTATCCTTGCCCTGCCACGCCCACCAAGCCATGCCTACCAAGACACACCCACCCAAGCCACACCATGCCCACAGAACCAGTAGTGATTTTTTTTGAATCCTACCACGAAACAGTCCACTTAGTAACCATTCAAGGTTACAATAGCACTGAAAAGTGTGACTTAGGACCGTTTTTCACACGAGCGTTGTGGCATCCTCATGGTCACTTGATCAAAATTTGGATGCTTGGCAGCTACGTCCTATTTGTGCAGTATCCTGGGGTCATGTTTGCAACTTTCTGACAGGCAAAATCAACAGGGAAGCCTTAATAACCATGTTCCCAATTTAATAACTGCAGTGATTCACTTAACAACTGTGGCAAGAAAGGTCATAAAATGGGGCAAAATTCACTTAACAAGAATCTCACTTAACAATAGAAATTTCGGGCTTAATTAATTGTCGTAAGTCAATCGTAACTGGAGAGTGATGACAGTGCTTGAGAGTGGATGAGATTCGTTGATTGCTATTTTGCTTGCTAGGGAAAGGTTACCTCCTTCTCAAAAGGTTTTACTTGTTGTTTTTAACTTGTCGTGCAATAAGAGAGCAGATCTTCTCACGGATCCTAAGCAGAATATGATTTGAAATCTTGCATACGCACCTCTACTTTTCCAGAGCAATCGGGGTACTTCGGATCTCTGGGCACTTCACACTGGTCCCGGCGGCCTTCTATGGCTGTAGGAAAGAGGGAGGAAGATGATATGAACTGTAGTTCCCTAACAGTGTTTCACATCTTTGAAGCAACCAAACCACACTGCCCTTTGAAACAGCTTGTGTTCCCCCACATCCAACACAGATGGTCTGCCAAGTGGAAGGAGGAGGAAGGGAGGAGAAATATGTTTCGTTTGCATTTAAATGTAAGCAAATTCAGTTCATTCATATGGGTAGTCGAATTATTTATTTATTTGCTCGTCTCCAAATATTACTCTACAGGTTTCCAATTAAAGAAACCTACACATAACACATTTTCAGACTCTGGAACTAGCGCAAGACTTTTCCTTTAGGCATGATCTTCTCCCTATTGTTAGGAGTCTTGATTTTTCTTCTAAATATTTGGAATGCTTCGTTATGAAAACTCCTTTTTCCAAGAGTGAAATAGATGGTTTCCAATCTCTGTTTTCCCCTTCACATTTAAACCAAATAATCATAAATTAGGCAAATGCTCCAATCCCATAAAGCCATAAAGTCCAAATTAATCTGGAAGATGATTTATTATAGGATGCAACAAGTCTTAAATGATGAGTTTCCTTTTCTAGATGTTATTTATCTATTCAGTATTATTAAATTATATATATTGTATCTATAAAATAGACTGAACTGGTTTTGTATATGCAAAGCTCTTACTAGGATACATTATGCTTTTTTCTGGAAAACACTTCTAATTTCTTTATTAGAAATATGGCAGATGAAACTATGGGAGCACGCAGCAATCTCCAAAATACTTCAGACATGAAAAAGAAAAAAGAAAAACAAGTCTAATACTAGTTTTTATTTAATTTGGAAACTATAGAGTACAATCCTGTGCATGGCCATTTGTCGCATCCAGGCTTTGATTCTTTTAAAATAAGAAGTTTAAATTCTTCAATTATGTCATTTTATTTTTATAGCTAATCTAAAATTTGACATAAATAGCAGTTAAATATAACAGTTCTGAATGTGACAAAGTGTTAAATTACCATGCAACTCTCCCTGTATTTGTTTTAAACCAAGTTGAAAAATAAGAGTAAATGTGAGATAGTTTTTCTAATGGAGTAGTTTGAATTTTCTTGTAATTATTTCTTTTTTTTTTTTATAAATTTTATTGAATTTACAATTAAAAAATAACATAACAACATTACATATGCAACAGAGAGAAAAAAAGAAGAAAGAAAGAAGAGAAAGAGAGAGGAAAAGAAAAAGAAAAAACACTCGGTCTTGCGACCGAGAAAGGAGAAAAAGAAGTATAAAAGAGAAAAAAAACAAAGAGACGGAAGAAAAAAGAAAATACGTTAAAACCAAACAGATATTCTTTTTGACAGTCTGCAAGATCCAATTCTCCTACCTTACTTTAAATATACACATCTTATTACTATTTATGCTTAAATTACCCATTATTCCTTGAACAGTTTATCTCTGATATAACCAATTATACCACGCATTCCAATTATTATCAAATGCTGAAGACTCTTTATTTTTAAGAGCTATGGTTAAATTGTCCATTTCTGCGCAGTCACATATTTTCTGAATGACCAATTGATCTGTAGGTAAACAGGATGATTTCCAGCACTGGGCAAATGCTAATCTGGCCACAGTTAGAATATGAATTATTATATATTTCGTCTTTTTAGGAAAATGTTTATCAGAGATCCCTAGTAGGAAGAACTCTGGTTTGTATTCGATTTGTTCTTTGGTTATCTCCTCCAGCCATTTTCTAATTTTTTGCCAGTATTTCTGGGCTTCTTTACAGGTCCACCACATATGAAAGTAGGTTCCCTCTATGTTTTTACATTTCCAACATTTTGGACTAGAGTTTGGGTTCATTTTCGCTAACCTCGAAGGGGACAAGTGCCATCTATATAACATTTTATACATATTTTCTTTGTACGCCGCAGATTTCATAATCCTAATGATTCTATTCCAGATCTTTTCCCATTCTGTTAATGTAATGCTTCTTCCAATATTCCTACTCCACATTATCATGTTCCCTTTCACTATCTCTTGCTCTAATTCTACCTCCAATAAATATTTATAAAATTTAGAGATATTCTTTTTATTTGATCCTAATAAGATTTTATCTAAGTGTTGTAATTTGCTATAGATTCCAAACTCTTTGATATCTTGTTTGTATCTACTATGGATTTGTATATATAACCACTGATCAATTTTAAATCCCTGTTCCTGTAAGTCCTGTCGAGTTCTTAATTTCCCCAAAGGGTCTAATAAATCTTTATATTTAGTCGTTTTGTTATATCCAAATTGTTGGGATGAACCATTGCCTCCATTGTTGAAAGCCAAATCGAATTTTTAAATAATGTTTTTTACATATTTTTTCCAATTAGTTAATAGTGAATCTCTAATAAGATGTCTATGAAAGTACGCCTGTTTAGTTTTCCCACATCCCATAGAAATGCGTGCCATCCTCTCTGAAGGTCGTGCCCTTCCAAGACTAGAGTTCTTTTGTTCCGTAAATTGACCCAGTCTTTTAACCATAATAAGTTGGCTGCCCAATAATATAATTCCCAGTTTGGAAGCGCTAGCCCACCTCTACTTTTTGCATCTTGTAAGGCCTTAATACTGATTCTAGCTTTTTTCCCTTGCCAAATAAATTTAAGAGTTACCTTATTTATATCATCAAAAAAATTTTTGGTAATTTTATTGGGATTGTCTGGAATAAGTAAAGGAGTTTTGGTAAGATGTTCATTTTGATTGTGGCAATCCTGCCCAGTAGAGAAAGCTGCAACTTATTCCAAGATTCTAGATCTTTCTTAATTTGCTGTAACAGTTTATCATAATTATTCTCTTTGAGTGATTTACTATGTGGTGTTAACCATATGCCTAAATATTTGACCTTTTTTGTTGCCTGTATCCCCATGGTTTTTTCTAATTCTTTCCTCTGGTTCTCTGTTAGATTTTTAGTCAGTAATTTCATCTTATTTCTGTTAATCTTTAATCCTGCTACTGAGCCGTATTGTTCTAGTTCTTTTATTAGATTATGTCCTTTTTCCATGGGATCCTCTAGGAAGAAAACCATATCGTCTGCAAACGCCTGTAATTTATATTCCTCTGCTTTGACCCTAACTCCTTGGATTTCAGAATTTCGTCTTATCCACGTTAACAATGATTCTAAAGCAAATATAAATAAGAGGGGTGAGAGAGGGCAACCCTGTCTAACGCCCTTTTCAATGCTTAGTGGGCCTGTTTGTTCACCATTAATTAGTATATTGGCTTGTTGGGTATTGTAAATTGTTGTGATAATATTCTCGAATTTAGTGCCCAGATTCATGTTATAGATTTTTTGTATTAACAAGTGCCAATGTAAGTTATCGAATGCTTTCTCCGCATCTAGAAACATGAGTGTAAATTGTTTCTCTGGATGAGCTTCATAATATTCTAAGACGTCAATAACGGTTCTTAAATTGTTTTTAATTTGGCGGAATGGAAGGAAACCATTTTGGTCTTCATGAATGTATAAATTTAAAACTTGTTTTACTCTATTCGCTATAATTGAGGTAAATAATTTATAATCGGCGTTTAAAAGTGAGATTGGTCTATAATTGTTGATATATCTGGCATCCACATCCTCCTTCGAATTAACGCAATCAACGCCTCCCTCCATGAGTCTGGCATTTTGGCAGCCAAAAGTACTTCGTTAAACACTTCCAGCATCAGAGGCCCTACTAAATCTATTGTGGCTTTATACAATTCTACTGGAATCCCATCTGGACCAGGGGATTTATTATTACATTGATTTTCCATTGCAGATTTTAACTCAGACCATGTAATATCCTTATTTAGTAATTCTTTGTCTCCTTCCCCTATTGTTTTATCATTCGTATTCTCCAGATAAGTTCTTATTTTATCCTCATTGATTTCTTCTTTTTATATAATCTTTGAAAATAGTTTAATATAATATCCTTTTTCTTCTCAATCTCATGTTGTGGGATGCCTTTCTCGTCTATTAATTGGTGTATCAATCTCTTTTCTTTTTCTTTTTAAGTTTATAAGATAGCCATCTTCCTGGTTTATTGGCGTGTTCAAAATAATTTTGTTTGGACCTTCTCAAGCTAACTTCTATTTTATCTTGTTCAATTAAATTCAGCTTATGTTTGGCTAGTATTAACTGATTTTGTAGTCCTTGGATCTTAGGGGTTTTTTGTAATTGTATTTCTAAGTCTTGGATTTGTTGTTGTAACACGTTTTGTTGGGCATAAATTCTCTTGTTTCTCATAGCATTATAGGAAATTGTTGTGCCTCTTATAATTGCTTTCATAGTATCCCAAATGTTCTGTTTTGAAGTTGTTTCATTATTATTATCTTTTAGAAAATAGTTTAGCTCCTCTTTCAGTTTATTAATATACTCTTCTTCGTTTACAATTTGGTTGTTTAGTGTCCATCTTTTTTTTTATTCGTCTCCTATCTCTCCAAATTAGCTGTATTGGGTTATGATCAGCCCATTCATTCGGTAGGATTTTGATTTCTTTTATTTCATTAGCCAAGTCCAAATCCATCCAAGCCATATCTATTCTGGTCCAAGTCTTATGTGGGTTAGAATAGTATGTAAATTGTTTTCCTTCAAGATTCCGTTCCCTCCATAGATCTTTTAAATTTAGCTCTCTCAACATTTCCTTACATGCCGCAGAAAGTTCCCTTTTCCTTTCTTGTTTTTCCCCATATTACTATGGTCTTTCTGGTAGTCTGCAATGGAGTTAAAATCGCCAATCAAGCAAATGTTTCTTTTTTCAAAGCCTACTATTTTTTGGTGAAGGTGTTTAAAAAATTTCCCCTGGTCATCATTTGGGGCATAGATTGCTACAAGTAAAAATGTGATGTGGTTTATCCAAACTTGTATAACCAGAGTTCTTCCTTCGGGATCCGACCAGATTAATTCTGCCTTTACATCTTGTTTTACATAAATTGCAATTCCTTTTTTCTTGTGTTTGTCGGCCGGTGCTGTAAAAAGTTTACCTAATTTTGGACAAATTAGATGTCTTTCGTCATTTTTCGAAATATGTGTCTCTTGAAGACATATTATATCTGCGTTATGTTGAATAAGTTTTGAGAATATCCTTTTTCTTTTGATAATGAATTTAATCCGTTTATATTGATGGAGAGCAACTTCTTCCCCTCCACCATTTATCTACTTCTGCTTAGATTTTTGCCTAGTAATGATTCGGTTCTCTTGTTGTTGTTGTTGTTGTTGTGGGATTTGCTCTTCTCTCCCATGTTGTGGATTATCACTCCCTGAAATTGGAGAAAGTCGTTCCTTTTGGGTTCTGTGATAATATCGGACCTCCTGTGGTCTTGTTTTAGGTTCTTCTTTGGTGGGTTGACTATTCTTATCTGTGAACTGTTGATGAAAAACTTGGGCCTGTTCTATCGATTCTATTTTGATTTTCCTCTCTTTCCATGTAATTAACATCCCTTCCGGGATTAACCATTTAAAATGGATTCCTTCTTTATTTAAATCATTAGCTAAAAATTTATAATCTTGTCTTATCATCCTCACTCTCTTTGGAATTTGTTTTAAAATCCTAATTTCTCTGCCTTTATATGATATTGTTTCCTCCCTAGACATTTTCAAAATTAAATCCCTCAGACATCTCCTAGAGAAGCGGATATGAATTTCTCTTGGACAGTTGTTACGCCTGGCGTAGCTTGTGCTAACCCTATATACCTCATCAAACTCTTTAATTAGATCATCTTTTTCCTTTCCTAGCCATTCAGCCAATATTTCTGCCATCAAATGTTCCAATTCTTCATTTTTGGCTTCCGCCACATTCTGGAATCTTAAATACGCCATTGCTTTGTCCATCTCGAGGTGGACCAGAGAGTCTTCCGTTTCTCTAAGTACATTTTTAAATTCCTCATCCATCCTTTCAAAGTTAGTCTCCATGCGTGTTGTTCTACTCTCTATATCTTTTATTTTCACTTCGTTTCTCTCCATGGCCTGCTGTAGAGACCCTATCTTACCCTCCACCTTCGATATATCCGCTTTCATTTCAGCCTTCAGTTTCCCCATCTCATCTTTCAATTCGCTTATATCTGCTCTAGTTTCTTTGTGATTTTTAATCATCATTTCTTGCATTTTAGATATAGCTTCCTGCAAGGCTAATATGGAAGTTTGTATATTAATATTGGGGACATTGGGCTGCTTTTCCCCTATTAAAGACTCCTCGATAGTTTTTTGAGATGTTGGTGGGGTGGCTGTCAACGTAGTCGATAGGGTCGGGATAGCCTTCTTTCCTGTTTTTAAGGCCATAGTTGTTGTGGATGTCATCTCTCTAAGTATTTGTTTTTGTTGATGCACAATTTTAAATATATTATCCCAAATCACCATTCAGTATTTGGGTCCTGTACTTGAAAGACTATTCACGTATTTCAATTTTATATCTCACTCCACAGTCTTTTCCCCTATATCATAAATAGATATCTGCAACAATATTCTAGTCTATGTAATAAGAAAATTGGTCAGCAATAGTACATCAATTAGCACTTTAAGGGCTTAATCTTAAATGTCATAAGTAGTCTAAATAATTTATAAATAGATTATATCAACAAAGTTTATCCCTTTTTACTATTAATACAACAGTAAACTCTTAACTCTTTGATAATAGTGTATCCTCCTCTTCCCCCCCAAGTAAGTAAAATTATGTAAAGTATTTAGGAGATACAATAGGGAGGCAGGGGGCAAGATAATAAGAGAAGGGGTAGAAGAGAGATTACCACAGCTTCAGAAAATCAACAAACAAACAACAAGGAAGTCATCTTAAAGAGAAAATAGTACCCACTTAGTAAACTTAAGTAGTACCACGTAATAAAGAAAGCAAATTGGGTGAGCTAAAGTTCCATCTTCCAGCTAGAGGTTTCTTTTCAGCCTTCCAATCAGCAAATGGTGAAATGTGCTGACTAATCTGCAGTCCCAAAACCGTCTTTCCCAGCCTACTGTTCGCCTCTGCCTTCTTCCTCTTGCTGCTGCTTCTTCCTTTGCTTTCCAACTTTTAAATCCACATACAAATCTTCCAAAGTCCAATATAATGCTCAATTTATCTTCTCCCCAATATTAAGTAGATGTAATAGTCATGTTATGCTCAGATCAGTTCCGGACCTCCGATCTCCAGGTTTTAGCAATCTCCCTTTTTCCCCAAAGCTTCCCCTTCACAGGGAAAAACTATTTTCCTTCGCTCTCCATTATAATCTTTCCATTTTCCCCATTGCTTTTCTGGCCGCTCTCCGCCCGACTTTCAAGAGGTGCTTATCACAACCAGGAGAGAAGAATTTATGCTATCATTCTTCTGTCATTCTACTCCCTTCAGACTTCAAAGAATCCAAGATATAAACCGTTTCTCTGTTCCTGTTACTCGATCTCGCAGGCTGTCACTGTTTTGCTTAATCACTCAAGTGGCAGACCGGATTGGAAGCCGCCATAAAATGACAGCTTACTCTTTAGCGCCGAGCTCGGGAGCTTCCCTCTTCACTGTCGGGGAGTTGCCTTCCCCCCTCTGCAGCTCGAGGATCTCCACGTTGACACGAACCTCTCCGGGGTTCATGTATCCCTGGGGGATCGCTCCTGACACCAGAAAAGGTGTTCGAAACCTGCACCAGACTTCTTCACCTCCGTTCTCCTGTCCTGCCACTCTGCTTCTTATTTCTTATACTACTCTGCAATTTTCAGTTTAATGTCTATTTGTATAATTTCTGTCTCTTCCTTTTATTATCTATCTATCTATCTATCTATCTATCTATCTATCTATCTATCTATCTATCTATCTATCTATCTATCTATCATCTACCATCTATCATCTACTATCTATCATCTCCCAGGCCCAATTTTCTGGTTTTCACAAGTTCAGAAATTGTGTAGCATCTGTCCCATCCCTTTAAGACAGATTTTAGGGCTAAGGAATACTGAAGTTGTTAAACCTTTTTGTTTTAATAGGTTTTGGTTCAGATCTCATAACTAGGTTTGGATAGAGAGACCACATGCGTAACATTATCCCCATCCAGATAACTTTATGCTCAATGGGAAGACCTTAATTCACAATACAAAAATCAGTGTGACAGTGACTCATATGATGTGTTCCACCTTGAATGGTGCAATCCCCTGAATGTTTAAAAATCTGCTTCCCTTCATTGTCCATAACTTGTATTAAGCTTAACAGGGCAACAGAAAGAACATTTAAACAAAAAACAAAAAAAATTGCACTATTATTTTTAACTGCATTGAAGCCTAAATGGAGGTGTAGCAAGTCTCATGACTTCTTTTTATTTGGCTTCTTAAGCAACGCTGCAGCAATTTGTCATTCTTTGTGATTTTTGTCTACTGGACCCTACATTTATAACTGCATCATTAAAAAAAAAACCTCCAACATAAAGACATGTGCAAATAACAGCAGATTTGTATGCCAGTAACTAATTAACTTAGAAGCCATCAATGAGGCAAATAATTACAGGCACAGAAATCTTCTAGACTAGATAAAATGTAAACACATTACATTTCCTTGAAATATGCTCCAATGTGCTATTCATAACTGAATTGGAGGCCTTGTTCATGCTTGCCTTAGTCGGTCTTTCAGCTTTAACTACAATCATGCCATGATTGCAGTTCTTTTACCAAAGATCACAGCAGGCTCCAGAGCAGCTGGTTTCTTGGTCCAGCATAACCAATTCCACTTTGGTAGTGAAACACAGAAGGAATCTTCCCAAACTTAATAATTTCGCACTAGGCTAACAACTCTTTGAGGAAGGTAAGCAAAGAGGGGAACAGTGAGTAGTAGAGTCAGGAGACTCCAGGGAACAACATCAGTCCCAGCTAGGATATGGGCTTCCACGGTGCCCCACTGAAGTGGATCCATGATGTTAGTTGTGCTACTAGGTATGCTCGAGTACATCTGCCTGTCCTCACATAGCACATGCTTAGCACTCACCCAGGAAGCTCCACTTTGGCATGTTCCATTATTCATACAAAAGAAAGCCAGCAAGGCCTTTATCAACTATTTATAATGTGCTCCATTTGTTTTCATGACTAGTTTTCTGAAACCTATGCAATTATTCATGTCTCTAATGTTAAATAAGGTCATTGCTACTCAGCTTTATTAAGAACCCTATCTGCAGATTAAAGATGGATGTTAAAAACTGATATTAAAACAGCCACCGGCTATAGTTTATTGGCTTTTTTGCATTCTCTCTTGCCAGGGGAGAGATGGAAGGCACAGCTATTTGGAGCCACTGGATGGGCAAAGAACACTGAGAGGGAAATTGTCAATATTTAATATTTGAGGGTCACCACACAGTAGCTTGGTTAGACAGGCAGTCATAAAGTGCTCTTGCGTCTGCCACATTAATCATCATAATGAAATCCTTTGGCAATTTCAAAGATTAAGTCTTTGATTCAGGAAGGCAAAGGCATCATTTCCAAGTCTATATGTGATAAAGAAAGCTCTTTGAAAAAACAGAAAAAGAGGAAGAACAGTGTTCAAGGTGTGAGTAAAACCCTGATTTAAGCAACACCTTAGAAGTCAATGGACCTGTTGGATTGGAATTTATTTCCTTAAGATTCTCTATGCCTGTCTGAAGAGGCAAAAGGTCAAAGGGAAGACATGGGGTTCAGGTGATGTTTTAAACAAAAAAAGGTAAAAGATTTGAATCGGGGTGGGGGGATTGAACGCAACAAAAGACACCAAGTACAAAAATCTGGCTCCCATCACATACTCATTTTATGCAGCAACTAAGACTTTGGTTGAACCATGCACCAGAACTTCAAGTTCCCTCTGGAACCTCAACAGGTCCTCCTGGTGCTTCAGGCAGACATATTGGTCTTTTCTCCATGCAGCAGAAGTTCAAGAATAATTGGAAGTAATCTCTCAATGACAAGAGACTGATGACTACATCTTCAAATTATACTACATACTATACGTACAAGAAAAAGACTATGTAACTTCCCACTGGGAAATGAGCCATCAGCAATCTGAATCGGATCCATAATTGCTATTAACTCCCGAGACAGCTCATATTCTTGTCTAAAAAAGGTAAATTAAAGTCCCCAAGAGTTGTAAGTCTAGGGAACTCTACCACCAATTTTTGCCATAGAATCAAGTGGCTAAGGTAGAGAAGAAGCCTTAGGAATACTGGTACCCTTGCAGCGGCTTCATCTATTCTAAGAGATCATCCAAGGCTCAACTTTACAAAGAAGTTCCCACATCCAGCAATGTCTGGAGTAGCACTTCTGGAAGCCCTAGAACATCTTGGATGGCAACGGCAACACCCCTCCCACTTCCCCTGGATCATGGGTGATGGCACACCAGAAATCCAAGTGGGCAAAGATTTGAGGGGCTTCTTATACCTGATACCTAACCAAGCTTTGTAATGCATACCTGCTCAACCCCCTTATCAGTGATTAAATCTGTGAATATTAATGCACTGTCAATGAAAACCTGCAAAACTTTATTTGTGGGGTAAAGAGAGACACTGGCTAGATTTATATTGTACATAATACTAAGTCATGATTTTTTACCATAGTGTATTGAATAAAGCTCAGTTGATGAGTTCAAACTTAACACTTCTCACTCTCTCACACACACATACAAAAAACACATTAATGTGATATGGGAGCTCAGACATAGTCGATGAAGTTGTTGAGGCATCATTGAAAACTAAAATGTGTAGAAAAGCACACTTTCCCCGCTCAAGGCCTCTCCTGAAGGCTGGATTATTCTAGAAGCTGCCAAGATGCTATTCACAGCATGTGCAGGATGTTGAAAAGACTATGTGAAAAGAAAATCTTTTTATCAGGAAGATATTAAATAAATATTCCTTTTATCAGGAAGATATTAAAGGCCACACAGGAATCCCCAGGCAGATTGCTGGCTCCTTCCCTGTTAAATTTCTATCTCATAGTTAAGGCCTTTCTCTTTCAAAGGGCTTTTGGGGATGGAATCAAAGGATGATGCTACCCCTGAGGCTGTTGATAGGCAGGATTATAATTAGTGTTCACTATTCTTGCAGTTTTTATATATTGCTTTTACTCTTATTTATTGTAACAGGAACCTGTAAGCCACTCAGGATCTTTGGATTGTCGCAGTACAGAAGCAAACAATAAAATAAACAGCAAACAATAAATAAGCACATGACAGAAAGGCTTCCCTGGATACTGGATTAAACACTAGTTTGTGGCCACATTTTTGAGGTAGAAGACCCAAATGCTACAAGTCCCAAGCTTGACAACTCACAGCTTAATACATAAACCTGACAGGATTTCTCTGATAATTGCCCCGTTTTGATTAAATTAGATTAACAGAGTTGGAAGAGACCTTGTAGGTCATCTAGTCCAAACCCCCACCCAAGCAGGAGACCCTACACCATTTCTGACAAATGGCAGTCCAATCTCTTCTTGAAAGTTTCAAGTGATGATACTCCCATAACTTCCGAGGGCAAGCTGTTCCATTGGTTGATTGTTCTCACTGTCAGCAAATTTCTCCTTATTTCCAGGTTAAATCTCTCCTTGTTCAGTTTTCATCCATTATTCCTTGTCTGTCCTTTAGGTGCTTTAGAAAATAGATTGACCCCTTCCTCTCTGTGATAGCCCCTCAAATATTGGAAGATTGCTATCATGCCTCCCCTGGTCTGTCTCTTCACTAAGTTAGCCAAGCCCATTTCCTGCAACCATTTTTCATATGTTTTAGTCTCCAGTCCCCTATCATCCTGGTTGCTCTTCTTTGAACTTTTTCTAGAGTTTCAACATATTTTTAGAGTGTGGTGACCAAAACTGGATGCAGTATTCTAGGTGTGGTCTTAACTAAGGCTTTATAGAATGGTATCAGTACCTCACTTGATCTTGATTGTATCCCTCTGTTAACGCAACAAAGGATTGCATTGGCTTTTTTGGCTGCTGCTGCACACTGCTGGCTCATATTTACCTGCTTATCCACTAAGACTCCAAGATCCCTCTCACAGTTACTGCTATTAAGCCTGGTTTCACCCAATCTATATGTGTGCTTTTGGTTTGCCTAAGTTTGACTCCCATGGCAAAATAAGAAAGGCAGAGCAACTACTATAGCATCCCTGAGCTATTGATTAGCTCAGGATGAAAGTCAGCCTAGAAAAAGAGACTATCATAGGCATGGAGTTATGGAGAACAGGAGAGTATGAGTTATGAAGAACAACAGAGAGCAAAGTTGACAAATCCTCATGGTATTTAAAGCACATATTTTAATGGTTCAATTGGGAATCATTTCCTTTAGTGGCTCAGTAGGAAACAAACTGAAATCACTGCAGCATGATTTCCCCAGGATTATGGCTTTTAGCACATCCATCCACTAAAAGGAGGTTATACACACAGTGAGGAATGCTGAAGAAAGAAGTAGGACAAAGGTGTCCTCAGGATATGCATCTGTTGCCAAAGGGACAGGCTCCTTCCCTCCTTACCCTCTCTTCCACCGTGTTGCTGTTGCTGACTTAGGAGATGGTTTGGCAGTTCTAACAGTGAGAATTACAGTACATAATGTTTGACATTCCACTTATCAATGGCTTTGCAGATAGCAACTCTTCCATCCCCTTCTGAGTTAAATGAGACTAATATTAAAAGGATCTTCTCTCTTTTCCCACATTGGTACAAAAACTGCCAAACAGAACTGAATGTGCAAACGTTCCATGGTGTAATTTCCACAGTTTGAAACCATGTGGAAGAAAGATTTGATTATGAATGTTCTTTTCACTTAATTTTGCACGTTCCATTTTTCAAGTCTAGAATTAAACCTATAACAAGCTTGTTGTAACTATGTCTCCATTCATTCCTAGTCTAGATTGCCTGATTTAAGATGGATTAGTGTTTCTGATCTGTACAGAATCCAAATATGAAAGATGTTGACTCTTCGTTACACAGATAGTCATGTGATGGCCATGATCTTAAGCCTAATGTGAAACATAAAGCACAAATAGCTTATAAATCGTATCAGAAAGACATGAACTACATTAGAGAATAGAATGAGCAAAACAGATAATCAGCTGATAATCCCTGCATGGATATCTATGGAGATGCTCAGTCATCCACATCATGGTTGTCCCAAAGATGCGTTTTCAAAAGGCACCTGCACTATTTTTCCTTGAAGACATTTCGCTTCCCATCCAAAAAACTTTTTTAGTTCTGAACTGAACTGAAAAAGCTTCTTTCATGAGAAGCAAAAAATCTTCAAGGAAAAACAAAATCCAGTTGCCTTTTGAAAAAGCCCCTTTGGAACTCTATATGGATATAGGACATTATATCAACCACTTAGTTGATATCAACCACGTTATCTCAACCACTTAGAGGATTAAACATTTCCTTCCACAAAAGGCCAAATTGCTTTCTTCTCACTGTGTGGAGAAAGTTTCACTGATGGCTTAGCTGGTTGAGTAGAAAGTAGATTTGGCTTGGTGTGGTTTAACTTAATATGCAGTTTATCTAAGAGGTTATAAAAAGGTACAGATCTGCGTATTTGTACATGCTAAAGATGTAGGCATACAGGTGAAACTTGAAAAATTAGAATATCGTGCAAAAGTTCATTTATTTCAGTAATGCAACTTAAAAGGTGAAACTAATATATGACATAGACTCCTTACATGCAAAGCAAGATAGTTCAAGCTGTGATTTGTCATAATTGAGATAATTATGGCTTACAGCTCATGAAAACCCCAAATCCACAATCTCAGAAAATTAGAATATTACATGCAATCAATAAAACAAGGATTGTACATAGAACAATATCGGACCTCTGAAAAGTATAAGAATGCATATGTACTCAGTACTTGGTTTGGGCCCCTTTTGCAGCAATTACTGCCTCAATGCGGCCTGGCATGGAAGCTATCAGCTTGTGGCACTGCTGAGGTGTTATGGAAGACCACGATGCTTCAATAGCGGCCTTCAGCTCTTCTGCATTGTTTAGTCTCATGTCTCTCATCTTTCTCTTGGCAATGCCTATAGATTCTCTATGGGGTTCAGGTCAGGCGAGTTTGCTGGCCAATCATGCACAGCAATCCCATGGTCATTGAACCAGGTTTTGGTGCTTTTGGCAGTGTGGGCAGGTGCCAAGTCCTGCTGGAAAATGAAGTCAGCATCCCCATAAAGCTCGTCTGCAGAAGGAAGCATGAAGTACTCCAAAATCTCCTGGTAGATGGCTGTGTTGACCCTGGACTTAATGAAGCACAGTGGACCAACACCAGCAGATGACATGGTTCCCCAAATCAACACAGACTGTGGAAACTTCACACTGGACTTCAAGCTTCTTGCAGTGTGTGCCTCTCCAATCTTCCTCCAGACTCTGGGTCCTTGGTTTCCAAATGAGATGCAAAAGTTGCTCTCATCAGAAAAGAGGACTTTGGACCACTGAGCAACAGATCAGTTCTTTTTTTCTTTAGCCCAGGTAAGACGCTTCTGACATTGTTCGTTGTTCAGGAGCAGCTTGACAAGAGGAATATGACATTTGAAGCCCGTGTCCAGGATCTGTCTTTGTGTGGTGGCTCTTGATGCACTGACTCCAGCCTCAGTCCACTCCTTGTGAAAGTCCCCAACACTTTTGAATGGCCTTTTCCTGGCAATCCTCTCCAGGCTGCGGTCTTCCCTGCTGCTTGTGCACCTTTTTCTTCTACACTTTACCCTTCCACATAACTTTCTATTAATGTGCTTTAATACAGCACTTTGGGAACATCCAACTTCTTTTGCAATTACCTTTTGAGGCTTTCCCTCCTTATGGAGGGTGTCAGTGATGGTTTTCTGCACAACTGTCAGATCAGCAGTCTTTCCCATGATTGTGATTCCTATTGAACCAGACTGAGAGATCATTTAAAGGCTCAGGAACCATTTGCAGGTGTTATGGCTTAATTAGCTGGTTAGAGTGGGACACTTTGAGCCTAGAATATTGAACCTTTTCACAATATTCTAATTTTCTGAGATTGTGGATTTGGGGTTTTCATGAGCTGTAAGCCATAATCATCTCAACTATGACAAATCACAGCTTAAACTATCTTGCTTTGCATGTAATGAGTCTACGTAATATATTAGTTTCATCTTTTAAGTTGCATTACTGAAATAAATGAACTTTTGCATGATATTCTAATTTTTCAAGTTTCACCTGTGAATAACCTAATTAAATAGAAACAGAAGACATATCATCACAGTTGGAAAAACTGTTTGCTGCTGATAGTCATTCTCAAGCCATCATTTTCCTTTCCACCATTGACCAGAGAGTTTTTCACATAGAGAATTGTCTATATATCTAATCCACTATTTTAAATCAGGTCTCTTAGGTTGCAGTAGTAGTAGAAGACATGGCAGATTTCCTCCATGTCAGACTACTGCACCATAATGCTTAACCCGAGTTTGGAGGGAGGGGAAATAACAGGTAAACTTGGATCTACACAGAAGCACTATATAGCATGAGAGACTCAGATTCAGTTCCTTCAGTGTACTACATAGAAACAAAGATCCTGCCTCCAGACTGTCATTTTCACACCTGAAGGTGTTCTTACATTTTCCATTTAGGAGACTGTTGCGAAGAATCTGATCCACCTTCATTGCGATGTCTGAGACATTCTGAGCTATTGCTTGAATCCTCTCCATCAGGCCAGCTGCTGGATGGAACCTAGGAAAAGAAAAAAAATATATAATCCATGTTTCACTTTTGGTGGGCATCTCAGCTTGTCAGAAAGAGTGACGAAGGTACTCTGCTCCTGAAGCAATAGTTCTTCATAACAGAAAAGCCAACTACCAGAAAAGAACAACTTTGACAACTAGAAAGATGTTGGACCCAATTTTCATAATTTGTTACTTATAGGAAGAGTCTTATTTTTGGAGGGCAGCAGGACCAGTGGCCAGTTTCTTTCTAGCCTTGCCTTCATCTTCTCCAAATGCTCTTTTTTTCTCCTTTGACCAATCTAATTTCTGAATTGCTTTCTCCCACTCCCCATTTGAATGTCATTTTCAGATGGCTTCACTTCTTTTTAAAAAAATATACACTAAAAGCTACTTCAAACATAAATCTAAGAAAAAAATAAAATTCAGGACTATGTACCTCCAAATACATATGTTCTCTGGTACACTTCTCAAACAGGTATGACCATACAGACCATAGGGTCAAACTTGCGTCATCATGGCGGCATCACGTGACATATCGGGACTTTTTTCCCCTTCGCTGAACCGGGCATAGGCGTGGCCAGCACATGATGCATCTGGCCCAAAGTGAATTGGCTTCTATGTAACATGAAACTCATTTGCCATCCCAAAGAGATAAGCCTATCATCTGTTTCAGAATGGGCCATATTCCAATGGCATGCTAAGCCATAATTCTGTTCACAATTTGTTCACATTGAAGCTTTATAGAGATAAGCACATTTCAATGTCTTGTTGCCAGTTTGTTTTAGGCTTGCTGAGTTTATGATATGTTCCCTTTATTAATTCAAAGTAACTTTTGTATCCCCCCTCTTTGGTCACAGATACTGCAACATTTCAATGTAACATCTGGTTTATATCTTTGGACCCAATCTATAAACAATTGTTGCTAATTATGTACCATCCTTCATTTTAATGAAAAGGAAACACAAGCTATTAACTCACTACTGCAAGCAATGGTTTTTGCATTAAATCTGGTGGCCTCAAGCTTGTATTCATTTCATTGCACATTGCATTTCCAACTTGATTTAAAAATAAATCTTTTTTCATCTATAGAGAACATCCACCATCCCTTGCCCACTTTCTTTTATTTGCAGCAAGTTTTTTTTAAAGTTCACTTGATAACAATGAAGATCAATTTCTTCACTGCCAGAACATGCACAGGGAGACTAAAAAAAATGCCAAGATGGTGGCTGAAACCATTGTCACATGGTCTTGATTACCATCTTGATTTTTCCAATATGCACAAATGCACACACATCCATCCATACACACCCCTCTGGTAGGTGCTATGAGGGCATGTTTTCTTTGTATTTGCAGAGCAGTGAAGTAAGATTCCTGTTCTTTGTTTCAGGGCACGTCTAATATTAAGAGCACACGCTCCATCAATCTCAGTAAAGAAAATGGTTCACGTAGCTTAACAACAATGTGACAATTGTCACAGATTCAACAATATTTCCCATGGAATCTCACATGAATCTCAAAACAGCATGAATTGGTTTTGTGGATCTGAAATTGATGTCTGCCTCTCAGCAAGGTGGCTTCAGTGAATGTGGAACTACTGAGATGATTACAAAGTCATATGACTAAGACTGAAACTTTTACTTAGGCACAAGGGGGTTTAGAAATAGCAAATTTAACCAATTCAACAGAACACTCAATAATTTGTAAAGAAGCTCTAGGGGCTACTTTAAAGTTAAAGCATAAGTTCATGTTTTATTCATATATATCCCATTGTTTACTGGGGATTGCTGCAGGATAACTGGGTGGTTTTTCTTTCACATTGTTCTTTCAGGATGAAATAGAAAAAAAGAGAACAAATTGAATAGTTTCAAATTATATATTTGACTATATCTTAAAAATAAATGATGAGTGATTTGTTAAAAAAATACATGGCATTCTGATAGTAAATCTTACGGAAATTGTATTATTTTTAACTTGCCAAATGAAATGCTGGATATTTCTTCAAAAGGCTGCAAGCCTTCTTGCCACATTTCCAGGGTGCAAGGCTCACTGAATACAATTTATAATAAACAGTCCTAAGCAGGGCTACATGGAAAACCTAAGCAGGCCTTTTACTCAATGTCTATGAAGATTCTCAATCATCCAGGTCATGGTTGTCCTAAAGGTTTTGCTTCTTCAGTTCAATGGCTAAGATACATCGATGACACATTTGTTATTTGGCCCTATGGAAAAGAAAACCTAAACAATTTCCTAACACACCTAAACAGCACACACCCCAAAATCAAGTTCACCATGGAAATGGAAACAAACAAACAAACAACTACCATTCCTAGATGTACTAATCTACAAAAAAAACAGATGGCACACTAGGACACACCATATACCAGAAGAAAACACACACCAACCACTACCTCAACGCCCAATCCCACCACCACCCAGAACAAATAAACTCCGTGGCCAAAACACTAATTGCCAGAACCAAATGCCTGGCAGACAAGACACACATAAAGACAACTATGCACCCTGACTAAAGTACTGACAGCCAACAGCTTCCACAAAAGCAAAATCACTGGCCTGATCCACAAAAACACACTGAGAAATAATGTAGACCTAGAAGATGAACAGACCTATGGAACAGCTGTCCTGCCCTACATAAGAGGTACTGCAGACAAAATCAGTAAGATACTACACAGGCATCACATCAGGACTGCCTTCAAAACAGACAGAAAAATAGCAGCCATCCTTAGAAACCCCAAAGATAAAATTGACCTGGAAAACCAAGGCATATACGAAGTCCCCTGTGCATCATGCCCTGCCACATACATTGGACAGACCAATAGAAGAATAAGTACCCGCCTGGATGAACACAAAAATGCAGTCAAAAAGATGGAACACACTTCCTCACTAGTCCAATACATGAAAGCAACAGGTCATAGCATCAACTTCAATGACACCAAAACCCTAGCCACTATAGAAAACCCCAGCCACAGAATTATCAGAGAAGCTATAGAGATTGAAAAAAGACCTGAAAGCATGAATAGAAGAGATGACTCCACCAGGCTGTCAATTATTTGGAAGCCTGCACTCTCAAAAAAAAAAAAAAATCTCCACACCACAAGCCAGGCAAATACCTGGGCACAAACAGATCCCCCCTGATACCTCCAGCTCAAACACGCCCCAACCAGGCACCCAGATGAAACCTAGCTTCCTAATAAATGATAGCCATCCATTTACTTGGAGCCAAGCTGCACTAAAAGCCTCCAATACAGGAACACAATGTTGCAAGCCAATCAAGACAAAAAAAGCCATAAAACAGACAGAAGATATTAGAAACACCGATCAAGCAGAACAGAGCCAACTCCAAGACCAATAAACACAGACCAAGACTCCCAACCAATCAGGATGAAGAAAAAACCATTCTGGCACAGCAGTAGGCTAGCCCCAAATTTAAAACTGAAATGGCTGTGAAAGCCTGACTCACAGACGAACACAGTACAGAAGCCTGATGATGGCAGATGAGATTCTGCTGAAACGTTGCTACAACTTTAAAAGCACAACTACAATGACAAGGGAAAATACCCGAACAAAGCTGAATGCCATACATATATGTGTATGTATGTATATATATGGTATTACATATATATAAACTGGGGGGAGGGGGAGGAATAAAAACAACTCTCCCAACATTGTACTTAGGATGTCTCAATTTTGATAATATCCAAAGCATTAGGCAATTATTACAATGCACACAACCAACTTAAGGCAGCTTTTCAGAATCAGAACCTGGACTACTATGTTCCTGGGCATCTCATGAATGAGCAGAAATGGTCTCTGTCCCATCAAGCTAAATGCAGCTCATCAACCATATATTGTGGCTTGCCCAATATTTTTCTTCCTAGGTTAGCTTTTGTTGTTCCATAAGGCAGTAATACAAGGAGACTCATTTCTTCCATGTATTGACCATCATACATGGCTGACAGGCTACGTGATAGGTCACAAGCACTGCATTCCTTTTCTATTTCCTGTGACAGAAAATTTTCAATAAATAATTGAATCTAGAAGACCTGTAACAGATACCCATTCATCTCAGCTTTATACATTTCTATATGTTAAAATAAAGCTGAAGTGTCAGCCCTGGAGCCATTTTCTTCTGGCACTTTCAGGGCTGCCACAGTGGAGTTGAGTTGAGTTGTGAGAATGGGGAGGGGGAGGAAGAGATAACTGGGGGATTGTAGCCATAATAAAATTCTTTCTTCTGAGAACCAAGAACTTTCCCACCAGGTGCAAGGAGATGGGACCTGAGATCAAATGACCTTTGGACTGTGACCTGATTGGACCATATGAAACACTGCATGGGCAGGGGAAAAGAAAAGTTTACTTTTAACTAGGGAGAAACCCAAGGGGGGTTTAGAGTTGGGTTTCCCCAGATGTGCCAATATGCCTAATAAATCTATACTTTAAGGACCATGCTTGTCTTGGATTTTTGATTCCGTTGGGTGTGTTACTTGGAACCCTGACATAAAGGAGAGGGAAATTGTATATTGAGGAATGCAAGGGCCAAAAAACTCTTGAGAGTTATTCCTTTATTTATTTTTTATTTATTTATACATTTTGTCAAGCATGTATTAGATAACAAATATAATTAGAACATGATTATGATTACATGAAATAGGTACAAATAAAAGGTATAAACATTGGGGCAGGGATAGTAGGCACATTGGTGCGCTTATGCATGCCACTCACAGATCTCTTAGGAATGGAGTAAAGTCAATAGTAGACAGTCTAAGGTTAAAGTTTGGGGGCGTTGAGGAAGAAACCACAGAGTCAGATAGTACATTCCAGGCATTGACAACTTTGTTGCTGAAGTTGTATTTTCTGCAGTCGAGTTTAGAGCACTTTACCTTAAGTTTGTATTTATGTTGTACTCGTGTATTGTTGTGATTGAAGCTGAAGTAGTCATTGACAGGTAGGACATTATAGCAGATAATTTTGTGTACTACGCTTAGGTCAGACTGAAGGTAGAGTAGTTCTAAGTTTTCTAAGCCCAAAATTTCAAGACTGGTGGTATGAGATATTCTGTTGCAAGCAGAAGAGTGGTATACATTGATATCCAGAGTCAGCTAACATGAAACAAGATATCTACAATATGGATTTCAATCAAGGTAGACCTTTTAGCAGAGACAAAAATTAATAGGATGTGATGGAATGTAGTAGGCTGGATTTCCAGGAGGAAGGGAGTGTATTCCAGAGGAATAAGAGGCAGCTGAGTCCAAATATTTTATGTGAGAGAAAGAGGGTAAAGACAGCCACCCGCCTAACAGTTTTCAGAATATACACTGGATGTTGGCAGTAGAGTGCTTCCGTTTGGCAGATTCTGTTTATAAATGTGGAACAATAAACAAATCTGCTTGAAAGAATCACAACTGCCTTTCTTGGATTTGGGTCCTAATATAGGATCACTGTATGAACTCACAGAATATTCAGCCTTTCCTGCAACTTTTCCACGGCACTGCCCTAATTTGCCCAAGCATTTCAATTTTTTATTTGTATGCTTTCCTTTCCTTTTTTACTTAATTCTATGTTGCATGAGTTCAACAAACTGGGATGGATTTGAGTTTTATAAATGTTGTTGGTTGGACTATTGTAAAACTAGAACAGAAAAACTAGAACATTGGAATATCAGTAACAGTTGCACAGAGAAGCAATGAATAGGCAGTAAATTAATTTGGACATCAATAGTGCCATAAATATCTAAAAAGCTATACTTTCCCCTACACAATGGCACAAGACTATAAGATTCAAAGGTTGGCCGTCTCCAGTCAATAGAGTTCCTCATGAAAACCAAAGCATTTATCCATCCTAATAGGTAAATTGGAGGATTCCCAGAATAACAAGCATAGCTTTAAGGTGTAGCATTTAGTGTAGAGATAGTATATGGTTCAGTAATGAATATGTTGGCCCAGTTCTACAAAAATCCCAATTAAAATCTCAGCTCAGTTTTTGCTTTTCTGGGCAAACTGTCCTTCACTTACCTTGTCTAGTTTTCAGAGCGGCTTTCCTGAACTAGGGAAATCAGCTTAATAGGTTATGCATTAAATGTGTCTTATAGTGGGCAGTAGATGCCACACTGCCCCCCCACCCCTCCAGTCCTGCTTTTCTGAGAAAAAAAATGGAGAAGGGCACTTTGTTCTAAAGAACAATGAGGGCAAAGATAGATTAAGAGGTTGCACAGGAAATCTAAGGGGAAAAGAATAAAAATGCTAAACGAGTGTTTTGGGCACCTAATTATGTTTGGCATAACTATCTTGAGTGCAGAAGATGGTTTCTGTACCCAAATGATAGTGATGCGTAAAAGATTGAGGTCTAACTTCAAAAACTAAAACACAATAGGAATGACGGATTAATCTGCTGAAAACATTTTCCAAAGTGTTGCATATATTAAATGGAATTTAATTGCTTCTGGGTTTCAGGGCAAATTTATCAAAGGAAGAAAAAACAAGACAAAAATGAAGTCCTTGGACAATAAAATTCGAGCATATGAGGATCCTGTATGACCATGCTAGATAAAATATTAAGGTTGAAACTGATTCAAATTTGCTCAGCCAGGATGTTCACTTAAGCAAGTCGTTCAGATTTACCTGCCATATATATGGCAAGCCATATAAATATGGCAAAACTACACACTGCAGTACCATCTGCATAGATATGGATAGCTATAAATGGATACCAAAAATAGGGAATTGGGCAGTCATGAATTTGAAGTAACATTTAGATCAGCATTGATTTAAACATTTCTCCAAGAATGCACTTCCTATTTGGATTGAAACATCTGAAGTGGGATAATGCAGAAAATCCTGTTTCTTTTTTCTTTGTAGGACTAAGACTTATTCATTTATTAAATGTATATTCCACCTATCTCACTTTGAAAAGCCACTATGGGTTACTATCAAGACTAAGCATCTGAAGTATATATCTAAGCTCACTAACCAGAGTGTAAAATGAAAGAGAACTATGTTTGCAAATGAGCAAAAATGTATATCATCATCATCATCATCATCATCATCATCATCATCACAACAACAATACCCATAACTATTACAAAAGTCTTCTGATTTCAAGTCCTTTCTGTTTAAGTGTTGGATTTGCTCCTGAACAGCTCGGTGAATCTGAAACATGGAATTTAAAATACCTCAAGGCAAAACCAAAACCCTTAAATTGTTCTACCTCTTATTTTGTGGGTTTTCACAGCTTGGCTCTTGATTTAAAAGTCTCACTTTGACAGCAACTAAGGTGATTTATGGCTCATTATTGACCATTCATATTATTAGAGGAGAACTAGCTATCTGAACAAACTTCACCTCCCATTCCATCCAAAATCAAATTCCATTGCAAATGCAAAGCTTTTTCAAAGATGGACTCTTATATTAAGTAAACCAGCAATCCTATTACCACATATTTATTGGGACTTAACTATTGAGCTAACTGGTGTTAGATCCCAGAAGAAGAAGAAGAAGGAGAAGGAGAAGGAGAAGGAGAAGGAGAAGGAGAAGGAGAAGGAGAAGATCAAATAACCAAATTGTCTTCAGCAGTGAAGAAATTTTTTAGGTGGAAAATGAGTTATCCTTCTAAGGAGGCATAATGATCAAAATTTTCAACTTGCTATAAAATCGCTGCATCTACTTAAGTCTTGTTCTACTACAGATGGTAGTTTTATCTCCTATTCACACAAAGAGTTTCTTCCAGTTCTATTAACTGTCAGGTATTTCTTTATCAAAAAGTATTAATTTGGAAACAGATGTCTGGTCATCCTGCTCAATAGTCTTCTATTTCTACCAAATGAAGTTGTTGCATCACAGAAGAAGCTCTTCTAGAACGTGAAATGTGCTGAGAAATATTTCTTTGGAAATAGATTTCAGTATTTGATACTGCTAAGAAGGCACAGGAAATAAGGCCCTCTCTGTAGCTATTTCAGAGTCACACTAGAACTGATCATCTTTAAAGTGTTTCTTTGCATTTACTCCTAAAAGAGTTGCAAAATATTTTCTCTGGGCAAGTAATAACACAGTATGGAACCAATTTCTTTGACAATTTGTATTTTCAAGTGTTTGAATGTTTCAAATAATTCAAAGAAAAAATGGCTGGCCAATGCTTGGAAAATCTTAGATACATGTATCTTGTGTCTTAATGTATATAGACGTGTATGTATGTAGTTTCCTACTCCACAATTTGTTTCCCCTTCATTAACATCCATGCCCCATCATGAACTAAAATAACTTTTTGAGACCATATTGGATATTCAAACTCTAGGAAGATTATTTAATTTATCTGCAAGAAAATGTTGTTCCTCCTAACACAGAGATCCTGTTCTTCTGGCAAAGTTAAGGTAAGCATTGCTGGTGGAATGCTCTCTACCTAAAACCTCAATGTCAGTGAAGTCTTGCCAACTATTAGGTTCAAGGCAGCTACCCAGCACATGTATGTGCCTATGCTAGATGTTGCAAAATCTCTTCCTTACTTCTGAAGAACTGTAAATAAGGGGGCTGGCTGGCCAACCTCACTCTAGCTAGCTTGACTAACGCATTTTATTTGCTATTGCACTTATTGGTTGGTGAAAACAATGAGTGCAATAGCTTTCTGGGTGAACAATATGCTATAAAATTGGATATATTTTATTGGGTTTCAATTTCAAATGCATTACAGCTGAGCAAAAAATAAATTGGTTCTACAATCAAACCCAGCTGACATCATGGGAACACAGATGTCCAGAGGGCTTTCAAACTAACATAGAATCCCCTGTGAAAGTGTCTTGTGCTCAAATCAAACCATGAACTAATAATGCTTGAAATATGATTCTTTACATATGGAAGTTTTGGTTGTGTAGAAATGCTCTGTGGTGGATTGATTGTTTTTTTTTTTTGCTGGTGTTACAAAGTTCTATCTAGGTTATTTTAAAAAAGATGATAAAGGACTAATATAATATTCTTTACAGCTGGCAGAATTGTAAAAGTATTTATGAGTGATCTTGGCTGCTATTTTTATAGTATTTCTACTGTTTTTAATTAGGATTGTTTTTATTTTTTAACTTAATTTTAATTGTTAGCCATCCAGAATCATATATCAAAAAGGGAAGCCCATATATTATATAATGAAATCAATAAATAAAATTCACAATTGAATGATCATACACAAATACCCATAAAAGCAGTTGCCAGTATTTCAGTTTCTGGAAGAGCTGCATTCCTGTCCTGTTAACAAATTTTCTTAGTGCATCAGCAAACTACAGTAGCCATAGGAAAATAATAAATAATGCTTGTTTATACTTTTTTTCTGAAGCAATGATTTAAACCGCACCAAAACATTCTGGGAATTTGCCAGCTATTGAAATTAAGATAAATTACCCTTAGCTTCTTGCAAATGGTTTTTTTCCCTGGGATCTTAATAGCTAATAAAAATATAGTGTTTTTATTCCTGTGCATCAATACTGATTTTTTATTCTTTTTCTTTTATATGTACTATATATTTCTAAGTCTTGATTAAGATTCAGCCCACATGGAGTTTATAATCAGTATTTATCACATCTGAAAAACTCCCAGGAATATGAAGTTTCCTAATAGCACTTCATATTCAATATAAGATGACTGGGAGTTAACTTTATAGCATGTGCAAACACACTAATTCAAATCTCCTTTGCTTTCCCTCATGTTTGCAGTTTTACCTCTTTACAATATCATCTTTATTGTCTCCAAGGTCAAACCCTATATATTCTCAGCCTAATCTGGTATTCTGAGCATCTCATTGACAAAAGCAGTGACTTTAGTCTATGACAATGTAACTTGACTTAAAATAGATATTTTTAAGATAGACCATGAGAGATACAGTGAAACTGAGCTGCTGTAAAATACCATACATTCACGGGTCTCAGATTAACATATATCCTTTGCTTTCCTAATTAAGAAATGAAAGGTAATTTCAACTAGTAGTTTGAAGTGAAGTACAACACTAAGATCGCTCCATGTGGCAATGCCTCAGCCTGATCTAATCCAACTTTCCTTTATCTGCTATCTTCCAGTTGAGTTGAAAATACATCCTCCATGACCCTTAGTTAGCACAGATTTGGATGCTGCCACCTGGAATTCTGAGATGACTATCCCAGGATACTATTGGCCTGATTTAGGCACTAAATCCAAATATTAAGAAAACTTTGCTTCTCCAGCACAGAAAAAATCACTTAAAAGCATGAGGACCCCATTATTTTGAAGATGTCAATTATTTTTCTTCCTCTCACTTATTTTCCCAAGAACTTCTAGTTCTAAAATAAACATATCTTGATCAAGAACCAATTTGGTGTAGTGGTTAGAAACCAGAAGGTTATGTGTTCTAGTCCTGCTTGAGAGCCAGATGGATGATGCTGGGCCAGTCATACCCTCTCAGCCCTAGGAAGCAGGCAAGGGCAAACCACTCTGGAATCTTGCCAAGAAAATTGCAGGGACTAGTCCAGGTAGTCACCAAGAATGAATAATGACTTAAAGGCATAAAGTTTCTGCAGTTGTTTCTCCCTTTAACTTCCCTAGGTTATTTGGCTATTAGATCTTCTACACCAAGGGTGGCAAACTCTATTTAATTGAGGGTCAGATCAAGATTGTGTTTGACCTTGAGGGCCATGGTGGCCATCACCAGGGTGGGCATGGTCAGCTCAACATCACTTGTGTTGGGGCACCTGTGGTGGCCCAAGCACTCTCCCAGCAAAAATGGGCTCCCAAGCTCTGTTTTCACCTACAACATCCTACTGCAACCCTCTGCCAGTGAAAACGGCTCAGGAGGGCCGCCCACAAGCCGCGGGCCTTGCAAGCTCTGTTTTTGCTGGCAGTTACACCATGGGCTTCACTGTTTCCAGGGCAGCTCCATGGGCCAGATCTAAGCACCTCGTGGGTCAGATCCAGTCCCTGGGCCTTGAGTTTAACACCCCTGTCACTATTAAGAAGTCAAGGGTGAAATATGTAAATGGTTTGGATATTATTACAAAACCAGGCCAGGAATGATCCCAGTGGGCAGTTCATTATCAAATATTAATTCAGGGAGAAACGAACTTCTCTTATAATAAATGGTCTTTCAGTGTGGTGACATTTAAAACTGAGCACAATTCAGAAAGAGAAGAATGGAAGAAATGCTGAGGTACAGCCTCTCAACAAAGAAGGAAGCATTTAATGTATTGTATGATGTTCTTATCCATGGTTAATTGAACCACATCTTACTTAAGCAAACCAATTTTCTTCATTTGCACAATATATTGAACTATAAATTAATTATGTAGGTATGTATGTATATATGTGGTTTGGTGTTAGGCCAAAGATCAACAAAATGATACCGACTTTCAAATTTTTAAAAATGCATATTTAGAAAAGTAAGAATGACCTATCCCAAAGGAAATTTCCCAAAAGGCAACTGGATTTTCTTTCTTTTTTTCCCTTGAAAATGTTTCACTTCTGAAAGCTTCTGAAGCTTTTTGGATGAGAAGTAAAACATTTTCAAGGAAAAAAAAGCCCAAGAAAGTCCAGTTGCCTTTTGGAAAAGCACTTTTGAGACATCTGTTATCTGGATGATTGAGAATCTCCATAGACATTAAGAATGACTTAATTTTCAGGACACAATTAAATGTCAAGAATTCTGTCTTCTCACATGAAAACTTATGAGACTTGGAGTACTTGTAATTATTTATATACAAATTATTAGGAGGATATTCCACAAAAACATATCTGGCAAAGATGACTTATTCCTGTAATAGCTTCTAAATAGTTGGTTTGTGATTCAGTGTAACTTATGAACATAGCCAAAAGAATGGGTATATCTCTTGGCAAATGAAATAACCTTTACTAAAAGCGATAAATGCACACATTCACTTTCAGAGTGATGCCTATGAAGTACAGTGAGCCTTTTTCATAAGAATTATTTGCAATGGTGGTTCTCCTTCATCCATGGAATAAACATTGGGCTTACTCTTGCATCTACCTTTTTACATAACTAAAACAGAAACACCTAGCGATCGCTCTGTCAGAATTGCTTTGAGAATGAGTAAGGAGTTTTATGGATGAAGATTTAGGTATATACCTATGCCTGGCATAAATGATTGATGAGTAATGTTCAAGTACTCTGAAGCATAATCTACTTTGGAACAGAATCCAGGTTGAGAATCAATAATATCAGTTCAGTTCTCTGGAAGTCAAAAATCTTTACATGGCTTCAGTCCATATGTCAATACAGCTACAATCTTTGACTCCAAGGCCATTAGATTTGATGGTTTTTATACTCCTGAAACAATGCTATTAAGGAAATGAAAATCTTCGTGGAGACTCATATATGTTGCTCATTACCATTCTGACTTTTGTATTAATAACAGAACTGCACGGTTTGCATTACAACTACTACTTGCCCATGCATGAACTACACTCCAATTTTCTTGTATTATATTGAGCTGGATTTTTACATGGCAATACATATGCAAATCAGGCTAGTCTTTGCATGCGGGTGTTGATGTTTAAAGGAGTCTTCTCTCTGTGCTATTTATCTTGGTACTGATTGGAAACCTTTGATGGAAAAATGACACCCAAAGGCCAATCTGGAAATCAAGAAGGAATTATTCACCCCACTTTTCTTTTAATTGCTATTTTAGATTAATATGCAGTTTCATCATCCACTGGTAATGTTCATGTTTCCTTGTGCTGTTTACTGCATTCAATGCAACCCTTTTAGAGACTAAACAGAACTGCAACATGTTACACAGATAGGAATATGGTAAGCAAGGAAAGTAGCACAGCTTGAGGGGAATACCATTTTGCAGTACTTGTTTTTTAAAAATATGCTTTAAACTATTTTTGTTGTACTTTAAAATATTTAAGTATTAGTGAGATAAATCTTAAATATGTTTATTTAATTAGTGTACAGTGACAGCATATTAGCCAGGAGACACTTAATGTTAGTACAGTGTAGTTGTTTGGCTGCTTAAGACTAGTTTGTTCAGTTCATGCTCACATGCTATCTATGGTGCACCACAGAAGCCAAACTAGCTACACAGTTCTGCAGCGTCATCTGGGGCTTTTCCCTCCACCAATGTTGCATCATGTTTGGGCACCAATTGGGATCATACTTCTGCACAAAGCACCATTATTTTTCTCAAGTGGAACCCATTTATCTGCTTGCATGTAACATGCTTTTGAATTGCTAGGTTGGCAGAAGATGAGGCAAGTGACGGGAGCTCACTCCAGCATGTGGTGCTAGGACTCAAACCACCGGAGCACAGAACGTCTCCAGCCACCACTCCTCTCTATATTTTAAATGAATGCATGTTACAATATTACAAGCTAAAGCCCTAACTTGGAAAAAAATTAAACAGGGGATTGTTTTAGCAAAATGAAACTTCCCTAATTCAATTTTCTTATCTATATATTTATAGAGATTTCATTTCTCTAATCCAAACAAATTTTAAATATATTGTTTATTCTTATGAGTAGTTCTAAACAATTAAGCTTCAATGAATAATGGTTTGCTGTTGTTTTTGAATAAGCATTGTTTGCATGTGTTCCTGCAAATCCTGGGATTGTAAATTGCAATTTATCTGGATTGGAAAAGGCAAGGAAGGAAGAAAAATGCTAATGAGTTTCAATCTATAAACTATTTGAAACCTCTTTGGAGACCTCATATCACTGAGAAAGGAGGGCACTGAGGGAGCCAAAGTCTAGTTGCACATATGGATGAGAGTAGGACAACGACTAAAAAAGGGTTAATAAAAAGTGAAGCACAGACATGGCACTTATTTTCCCTAGATCAAATGACAGGAGAGGAAATTGAAAGTTAGTTGCATCTTTTGTCCAATTTTTAATCCAGATGAAAGCAAATCTTTGCATACAACACACTAAGTCTCAATTGTTTTTAATCTCAACTGGCTTTAATCTCAACTGACTGGGTTTGCCAATATGTCTTGATAACCATTGCTTACAGATTATACAATCTGGCTTCACCTAAAGCAGTGCCCTCCAATCTTTTGGGCACCAGGGACCGGTTCTGTGGAAAGAGGTTTTGCTGCGAAGCAGAGTGGGTGTGGTTTTGTGTGCTGCTTACATCCCGTGGATGGGGCGTTGCTTGTTTGCATGGCCCAGTTTCTGGCATGCTGTGGACCAGTGCTGGTCCACAGGCTGACCTAAAGAACCAAGCCAAAACCTCAATAAACCACATGTACAAGTTGTATCACAGTAATGGACCCTGGGCAGCATTTCTCTGAAAAGCCACATATTTAAAGGGAAATAATATTAGCCAATCTTACAATCTCTTGAAAATGAGGGCTGAATGAAGCCCAGCCTGATACAGCATGGATCATCTTACCCAGAACAGTGAAAACTCAGATAAGTTTTCCTCCAGAGGGAAAAGAATCTAGTAAAGCTTATGTTATTCTGACCTATATTTATGCTTTCTTCAAAGGTTAATTTTGATCAGAATAGCTTGGAATACATTGCAAGATTTTAATATCTGTTGGGCAATACTTCTATTATGACCAATCCAAATATTAAAAAGATCTGTTATAGTATGTTTGGTTTCCTAGTTCTCAGAAATGCTTCCCAGCTAGGAATTTGTGAGTTTCACTCAAAGCATTTACATTACAATCAGACTTCATGTTTTCAGAAACATGAAAGGGGATTGCAAACCATATTCTACTGAGTAATGTGCCATATCTGCTTGCACTAATTCATTCAGCCTGCAGTCTCCATCTTCAAAATGAGTTTAAAATGAAGAATCACAACTTCAGTTGCTCTACTCCAAACAATATGAATTGTGAATTAACAAAAATCCACCCTCTCACCATAAAAATCAAATCACTTGCTGCTGTTCCCCATTTTTTCATCATGTAGCCTTGGTTAACAGAAGATTAGGGAGGGAGGAGTAAAAAAACAAATCCACCCCAAATGCATCTGAAGAGCAGTTATATATGGGTGGGAAGGAAGGAAATAAAGTAAAAAAAATGCAAACAATCAGCCCATTTTGCAACAATTATATCATCATAATAATTATAGTAGCAAATCCTGGTAGAGAAATTCAGAACGGTTACAATTATGATGACATGGCTGCAATTAAGCACTTTTCCGGAATGGCTGTGACCATGGTGTCATGTTGCTGGACTGGGGAAAATAGGCCCAGAATGAAGAAACAAGTTCAAAATGTATAGGTATGAAACCAGAACCTTGAAAGTTGAGTAAAGCCACCCTGAACATACATTCAATTTTGCAGCTACTAAGATTGTTGGATGAACAGGCACAAAAACAGCCAGGGAAGTGATTGAAGTCTGGGAAACGGGCTTCTCGTCAGTCAACAGGAGTGCGGGCTTACCACCAGCTTATCAAATACTAGGAGGTGACAGCTTGGCAGCACAAGGAAACAACAGCCCATGACTTAATAGTCAGCCATCAACACCCAAAACAACAACTAAAAAGTCACACACAACAACAGGCATCATATAAATACCACACACAGAATAGCCCAAAGCACACAGTCTGCTAGAGAGAAATTTCCTGATGATGGCCTCCAGCACAAATCTGAAAGCTTGGAAGATTAAACCTCTGATCCCAATGACCAATCCAGATTGGATCCTGCAACATTATCCTGGGACATGTATATTCTCCTTCATTCATGAAAGCCACTCTGTCTGCTCAGGTTAACTATGAAATGAGGTGGAGGAGAGGTTACAAAAATTCCATTCATTGGAAAACAGATCACCCTTCCAAAACTTGTAAGAGTGCATCTTTGAGCATCGGGGCTCCCTTTGAAGCTAGTCTAGACATAGACATTGGTTTATAGAGTGTAGGGGTGGAGGGAATGCTCACAAGCAAGACATTTTGTTGGTGGAGTACCCAGAAGAGGTCAGGGATGTTTGTATATCTTTTTTTTTTAATATTGTGGGAGCACAAAGTCTCAGTGGTTAAAGACCCTGAGCTTGTCAGCTGGAAAGCTGATAACCTGAGTTGAAGACCCAAGTGCCACATGATGGGGTGAGCTCCCATTCCTGTCCCATCTCCTGTCCATCTGGCAGTTCAAAAGCATGCAAATGTGAGTAGAGAAATAGGTACCACTTTGGTGGGAGGGTAACAGCATTCAGTGCACCTTGGTGTACAGTCATGCTGGCCACATGACCACAGAAGTGTCTTTGGACAATACTTGGCTCCCTTGGCTAGGAAAAATCCTTGAAAGCTTGTATTTTAGGCAGGAACTATTAAAGGTATTGGCTAAGAAGCAAGTTAGCATTTTTCTTCCTTCAGACCCAGTAGTGTTTCTCTGTTTTTCTGTTTGCTTTTGAATGCATTATTGTTTGCTTATAAAGTATGGTGTCATTATCTTTTTCTTTTTTTCTTTTCTTTTTGGTAGTTAAAGAAACATAATTTGAGGTTTATTTCCAATTGTTTAAAATCCTCTGGTACCATGATCCACAGTAAAGTTTTGTTAGAGCAACTTTCTGGAGAATACTTCCTTGCCTTAGTGAAATACTGCCCACCATTATTTTTTATCAGAAAATGAACTGTGATTATTTTTCATGCAACTAGTCAATTATTACTTATGCACAATGTCAAGTGTTACTGCCTAATCATTTTCTTCAGTGGGGTACATATTCTGGTTCAAGGAAGATGCTGAGACCCTTATATATTTTACATATTAGGTTATTTCTGTAGATATTGAGTTCAAAAGGTGATAGCCATTCATATAACTCAAAATCTCAAGTACTATTTAATAAAAGAGGGCTGCTGCTTTTTTCCATTATTAAGACCTAGATATAATAAAAGACAGTGGGGCTTTGCTTTTATAAACTTTCTCAGACAATTGTCTATTATGAATGGGATAGGATAGGCAGCGAACTAAATGTTCCATTAGACTGATGTTTAAGGGCATGAATAGATCAAGAGGACAAGCATGGAAAGGCACACTGCCTCTCAATAGTTTATCTAAAGATGGTCTATATATGGCAACAATTCAGAAGTGAAAAGATCAAAGCTGGCAGAAGACTAACAAAACATGTCTTCCTTTAAGTATAATACTGTGACTCATTATATGTAACCAGGAGTGAAGTCACTAACTACAATACTGAAACGAATGTATTAGATTTGTGAAATTAACTGATTCCTGGAAATAATTAAATATGAAGATTAATTGGCCACTTTATGGAGGCCATACATTACTATATAATCAAATAATTACACATCTTTATGCCAACAAAATTGCAAGCAATTCTGAGGACACAGCTGTCGGAGAGCACTCCATCCCTAACACAAAGGCTGCGCTAATCACTTCTAGCCTCTTCGCCTTCAGAAAACGCATTGTAGAATCTAGATATGTCACAATGGAGCTCATAACACTTCAGGCATACAGCAAATCTGATTAGGCACATGACTTTTGCAGCTACAGAAACATTCTGAATTTGCCCTTAGAGGAACAAAATTGTTCATATTTCTCCCAAAAACATAAATGCTTTTGAAATTTCAAAAACTAAACTAACTGCAACTAACTGAAGAGTAACGTTTGGAAGTCAGTTGGAGTTGTATGTAGAAATCACTCGTTTAAATATTTAATTATAGTTTGTTTTAAATGCCTCTGCCTCTAAATACTTTTCAGGAAACTTATGGACGAACACTAAACATTCAGAATGAAAAAGAACTGGATAAACTATCTACTTCTACTTGTCAGCAGGGTTCCAACATCACAGTATCATTCCTATTAATGCCTGAGTTATGTTTTGAAGTGGCTATAAATTTGAGAATAGAATGGGCCCTTCTTACAATAAGGATGGCCTCAAAGGACAAGTCCAGCTATGGTATATCATATTATTTTGTAAACTAAAAAAAAATGATGACCATATATCCCCACTGATTTCCAAGTTCTGGAGAACACTAAGAGAAAATAGCAAAAACCAGAGCTCCTCTCTAACATGAAAAATGACAGCAGTAAAAATATAAATTATCCTCCTCTTGGTTATTAATTGTCATGTCCCACCATTTTTCAAGGTGGTTTCTTTTTTTAATTTAAAAAAACTAACCAACATTGCTAATTGTATGAATAAGCTTCACATTTGGCTTGGCCCAGTGAAAATGCTGGAAGAAATCTAAAACCCAATTGATTCAAGCCTGATTACAAGGTATGGCATGGTATGGCATATCATCATAATAATTATATTAGGGGAATGCAATGGCTCAGCAGGTAAGAACACTGAGCTTGTCAAGCTGGAAAGCTGACAGCTTGGGTTCGAGACCTAAGCACTGTACAAGCACTGTTCCTGCCCCAGCTCCTGCTCACCTAGAAGTTTGAAAGCATGCAATTGTAAGTAGATAAATAGTTACCACTTCAGTAGAAAGGTAACATGTGCCTCTGCATTCAGTCATGCTGGAAGTGTCTTTGGACAACACTGGCTCCCTTAGCTAAGAAATAGAGATGAACATTGCCCCTAGAGTTGGATAGGGGAAATTTTTACCTTTACTAATCACACTAACAAAATATATATATTATGGATGAGCCATCTTCCAGACCCTTAATTGAATTTCACATTCCAGATGTTAAGGCTGCTTCAAATTTTACTCTTTTTTTAATCAAGCAAATATATGAATGAGACAGATTTCTTTATCCAACATCCAGGGTTCTCTCTAGTTCTTTGTGTAATGTATGTGATAGCTGGACTCGTGCCATACGTCTCAGAGTAGCTGGTTATACTGCATGCTGCTAGCAAGTTGGTAAAATACCAATTATGGATTAGTATGAAGTGTGAATCGAGCAAACTGATTTCTACAATAAACCACAATTAACAAAATTTGACCTTAGCGTGGTACGTGAATCCAGTCAGAGAGGAGTTCAGATATGCTGCTATGTAATATGCTAAACTGGCTTGGCCATGCCAGAAGACAAACAGCTTTGAAAGCTCCTGGGCTCAGAGCCATCTACACTTGACAATTCTCCAGGATTTCAACAGAGAATGGATTAAGCCCTGTTTCTCCAGTGCCCTCCTTATTGTCCTTATTGTAATTGCAGCAATAGTCATTCATCAACACTGCCTGAACTCAGAAACCCCCCATTATTCTATGCTGCTGCCTTAGGACTGTTGCCATGTTTCTACCCAGGATGTGAGTGCATCTGTGGGAAGTAATGGATGGCTCAGGAACCCCCCAAGGCTCCAGTCTCATTCTTCTTCATAGTGACATATTGAAAATGGGAAGCAACATTGATCTGGGTTCTGCATTTAAGAAGCTCTACCTTCTGCAGAAAACCCATTTAGGATTAAGATGACGGCTATAGTATAGACTTAAGTTCAGAAGAAGAAACCAAATACCAGCAATATTAATTAGAAAAATCAAAAAGAAACTATCACTATCCAAAGAGCTGAAATTTTCTTGTCAGTCTCAGATTTCCTGGTCTCTGAAAGTAAAAGTTTCACAGCAAAGTCAAGGCTCAGTCATTTTATAAGATCTGGAGAAATCTATCTGCTATGTCCTATACTTTGCAAACTATTAGTGAGAGTGAGGGTTTGGCTTGGATTCTCTCTGTCTGCTAACAGAAGAACTGATAGATTTCAACTCAGCCAAAAACAGACACAAGCCAGACAATAATGTATCTATTTAATTTAAAATTAGGAACAAGTCCTTGATAACTATTAATTCCAAGAAGGTACCAGATACGAAAGAACAAGTCAAAGTCAGAAAGAATAGCAACTAATAAACCACAAATTTGTTTGTCAAAATAGCTGCAGTGAGTTAGCCAGTGGCAACCTGAAAATCAGGAGGAAAAATCTATCACATCTCTCCCAGACTTCAAATTAGTTGTGTAAAGAAGTTTGACACTATGCCCCGTTTTTTACATAGGATTTTGCATCTTAAAATTTGGATTCCTTTTCTAAATTGGAAGTCATTATTAACACCAAATGAACCCTGTGATTCTCAAAAGGCAAAGAACCATCCCAATGGTTTGAAGCTACACTCTGTCCATGGTAACATATTTCATTTTATAATTAACTTTTCTAGTTTCATACACTTTTCTTCATCCAGGCACATTGGCTTTTTTTTTTTTTACTTCTTATGTAACACAAGACCTGTTTAAACCAAGAAAGACTTAACATTGATTTTCAAGCATTTTTTCCACAGTAGGAAAGTAGCTAGGCTCAACTATTTGACAGTTAGGATCAGTCCATGTGGACCTTAATTCTGAAGCTAATCCTGAAAATCTGGGCTTTCACTATAAGAAGTAATTATGCCAAAGGAAGAGTTTTTGCCATTACCCAGATATATTGGAAAACGATATCCACAAAGAGCAGCCAATGAGTTCTTTCCTGTGGAGGGAGGGAAAGCTAATCTACAATAATATAATATACTGAGAAAATGTTAGTTGAAGACGACAGTTTTAATTATGGACCCAACCAAGCTTGTGGTCTTTAAATCTGGAACATCTCAGAGTCCTGGCTATTATCTTTGTCAGCTGCCCAGAGTTACATTAGTGAGTTAAGTGGCCATAAGGTTGAAATCAATAAATAAGATGGTGTACCCTGGATATTTTGGGATGGGGCAATCTGGCATGTAGATGAGCCCTAACCAACCACTTAGTGTATGGAATACTCAGTACAAAGTTGGGTATTGAGTATATTGTATTAGGTTCCTTGCAGACAGGAGCAATTCTATTAAAAATAGAAAAGGAAGATTTCTAAGTTTATAGATAAATATCCCATTTACAAAAGCTTTTTGGTAAAAGACAACCAAACTGTTCTAATTCTTTGCAGAGTGTTGCAATCCTGCCAAAATAAAAGTATCAAAGATACAGGAGAGCACACTTTAAAATTAGTTCCTGATGTACTCTCACATTTTCCTGGCAAAAGTATGGAAGCAATTAGACATTACAATTTTTCAGATTTTTTTTCAACTTTCCATTCACCTTGCAAGTTTCCAATCCAAGTATTAATCAGGCCTGACTCTGCTTAGCTTCTAAGCCCAACCAAGCATTGCCACTAGCTGAAATGCCCTCTGGGAAGAAGCTGACGTTGATTAAACAAATGTCAAGAGCAGTTGAGGTGATTCCAATGAATCTTAACCCAGAAAGCACCCACGCATGATTTACCATTGATGCTGTCCAAAGATCAAATTATGTTCATCTCTTTCCTCTTTTGTTTTTTGAAAACCTATTTTGCTTTTCTGGGGCAGTTTGAAGTTCCATTTTGATTTTTGCTATGTTAATATAGTCAGGTATTTTAAATGTTTTTAATTGCCTTTGAAAATCATTGTATAAACTTCAGCTGATCAGAAATATAAATTCTTACAAACAAGCAAACTTTTGTATATGTGATTTTAACAGTTATACCGACAGCACTACCTTGCTGTGTGAGTCAGCTTGGTGCAGTGATTAAGGCACCTGGCTGGAAACCAGGAGACTGTGATTTCTAGTCCCACCTGAAGTCCAAAGCCAGCTGGATGACCTTGGGCCAGTCACTCTCAGCTCTAGGAAGGAGGCAATGGCAAACTACTTCCAAAAAATTGGTCTGCCGGCACATCATTTCTGGTCTTCCGCCTACATTTGATAAACACCAGTTTGTATACAGAAGAAATAGATCTACAGAGGATGCTATAGCCATCACTCTTCACACTGCTCTGACTCATCTAGAACCAAGGGGGGCCATATGAGGATGCTTTTTGTAGATTTTAGTTCTGCATTTTACACAATTCTTCCATATAGACTAGTGTCTAAACTCCTGGACCTTGGCCTGTCTTATTCAATCTGTCTTTGGATTAGGGATTTCCTGTCTGCCACTCACAGAGGGTCAGATTAGGTAATCATATATCTTTAGCCCTTATTCTTAACACTGGTAGACCACAGGGTTGTGTGTTGAGTCCCTTACTCTATACTCTTTATGTGCATGACTGTATTCCCACTCATGCTAGTAATACTATTACTAAATTTGCAAATGATACAGCAGTAGTGGGACTCATCTCTAGGGGGAATGAGTCTGCCTACCGAGTTGAGGTGGACAGGCTGCTTTCGTGGTGTGGAGACAATAACTTAGTCCTCAACACCAATAACACCAAGGAGCTTATAGTGGACTATAGAAGGAACAGATCAGACATCCAGCCTTTGCTTATCAATGCAGACCAAGTGGAGCAAGTGGCCAGTTTTAAGTTTCTGGGTGTTACCCTAAAAGAGGACCTGACCTGCAGCCCTGGTCAAAAGGGCCCAGCAGAGATTATACTACCTGAGACTTCTCATAAAACAACAATTGAATGAAAAATTGCTGGTGATCTTCTACCGCTGCACCATAGAGAACATTTTAACATACTGCACTTCTGTATAGTTTGCCATTTGCACAGTGGCAGATAGGAAAGCACTCCAGAGGGTTAACGTCATTGTCCAGAAGATCATTGGTTGCCCTCTCCCTCTTTGGAAGAGTTTTATAGCTCCCGCTGCCCTAAGAAAGTTCAAAACATTCTCAAAGACATTTGAAATTAGAGAGCAAGAGGATAAACAATTCTATAAAATTTGGGACCTTTTTAATCAATGGTTAGATAATAAAATACAGTAGTGAAATGTGTAGAAACTTAGAAAATAATAAACATATAAAGATGTATTTTTTCTTTTTTACTATATCTATAAAAAAATTTTTAGGATAGATTTGGGAAGATTATATGAATTGTTACAAAATGGTACCAAGTAAATTATAGTTATCTCACAAAATCTGAATGAATAAAATTATTGTCAAATGATTGAATAATAATGATACTAGGGTATTTAATCTCTTATTGAGAATATGGGTTATTATACTATGTAACTGTGATTGACGATTATGAAATGGATGCACAAAAAATTCGTAAACCAACCGACGCACTGCTTGTATATTCATGGAAAAAACGTTGATGTTTTTATGTTTTGTTTGTTTATGTTTGTGTTTAAAAAATCAAAAAAAAATCAAAAAAAAAAAGAAGGAACAGATCAGACATCCAGCCCTTGCTTATCAATGGAGACCAAGTGGAGCAAGTGGCCAGTTTTATGTTTCTGGGTGTTACCATAAAAGAGGACCTGACCTGGGATGCTCACATTGCAGCCCTGGTCAAAAGGGCCCAGCAGAGATTATACTACCTGAGACTTCTCAGAAAACAACAACTGAATGAAAAACTGTTGGTGACCTTCTACCACTGCACCACAGAGAGTATCTTAACTTACTGCACCTCTGTATGATATGCCAATTGCACAGTGGCAGATAGGAAAGCACTCCAGAGGGTTAATGTCATTGCCCAGAAGATCGTTGGTTGCCCTCTCCCCTGTTTTGAAGAGTTTTATAGCTTCTTAAGAAAGTTCAAAACATTCTCAAAGATCCATCTCATCCTGCGCACCCTTTTTTTAAACTATTACCACCTGGCAGATGGTACAGAATAATAAAAACAAGGACAAATATGCTGAAAAACAGCTTCTATCCCAGGGCAGTAGCTATGTTGAAGTCTACTGTATAGTTCAATGTTTGTGGGGTGTTGGGGGTTTTCGGTTCAATGTGTGCAGTGTGAAGGATGTGTGTTTGTTTATGTCATGGTCATGATGTGCACTGAAGATGGTGCTCGATTTCGTTGTACGAGGTGCAATGACAATAGACTAAACTAAACTAAAAACTTGCCAAGGAAACAATAGTGACTAATCCAGGCAGTTGTCAGGCATCAAAAGGCAACAAAGCAAATTTTTACTACCTTCTAACCAGCAACCCTTGGTCGCATGTTTTTGTAGACTTGTTCGATGTCTTTACATTTTGGGAAAATTTTGAATACTGACAAACATTTCATAGCACCCCTGCAATTCAGCCAAAGTCCATCAAAGTCTAATTTCAGATCAAGGTTAAATAGTCCGTCCTTGTAATAACTCTCAAGTAGAGTAAAATCAGTCAAAGGCACATTACTTACAGCACTTTTAAAACACATTTAAGTCAGAGTTTATTTTGCACTGGGAGAATGATATAGTGATGGCTTCTCTTTTTTTAAAAGGGGAGGGGGAGGGGGAGATAAACACATTAGTTTTCTGCAAAACTCGATGATATGTGTGCCTTAATGCAATGCAATCTATTAAGCTTCCAAAAAGATTATCCAAGGCCTGCATCGATTTTTCATATTATTGATTATTCATACGTTTCATTGCTCATCTGTTTCCTTTCTGAGATCAGAAGAAAGTATGGAAGAAGCTTCGGTTTTGTTTCTAAAAGAAAGTGGGGGGGAGAGGAGGAGGAAAGATTGCCAAAGCAACCCAGCAGTCAACATTGCCACCCACTTATTTGCTACTAACTTAATCAAAGCTTAACTTCAAAGCAGCCCATAGCTGCATTAAAGAGGAAATTGCTCTTCAAAGCAGGCTTGGACTACTGAGCTGGAATGAAGCCAAAAACTAAGGCTTCTCCGGCTTTTTATTGCCTCCTTCCCCCAACCCCCTTTTTTTTTTTGGTGAGAGTAGTCTGCCTGTGAAAAGCAGGGAACGGCTCTCTCCGAAAGGCAATTCCTGGAGAGAAAAAACAATGAGCTAAACGTGGAAAAGGACTGAGCACCGTTACAAATGGAATCTGCACAGTGTCTTAATAATAAAGAGCTTATCACCACAGCATGCAGCAATTTTACTTTCAATCCTTTGGGTTTGCGATACAGTAGAAATCCACTGATCACATAAATCCTTGATGTCCAATATCTGTTGAATATTCAACATCAAACTGGTGATGCTAGTTTTCACTTCTGATACTACTGATAACTGTTAACATTTGAGGTAAATTTATAGGTGTGGATCAATGATGATCAATACATCAATCTGGAGCATTACTACTCTATTTTATGAACCTTGGCAGCTGTATTATCTTTTTTAAAGAAAATATATGGTGATAAAATACAGTGCAAGCATAAGTCTGGTGACTCAGAAATAAGTCTGAATTAAATTGGGGCTCAGCATATATACTGAGAGCCAAGATACTCTCAATCTTACACGGGAAAAGACCCGAACACACCAAAACCTGCATATATATATATAAGTGTGTGTGTGTGTGTATGTGTATGTGTATGTGTATATGTATATGTATATACATTCACTACCCGTGTGAGTTAAAGTGTCTGTAGTGAGAAGGAGTGCCGGCTGACAGAGGGGGTAGGGGAATCTACTCCAGCCTTGGAGAAATTTAAAGGAGTTGCTTCCAAAATGCTTGTCTGTTAAATGCTCTCTTTGTGTGTGTGTGAGAGAGAGAGTGGGGGGGAGGGAGAGAAAGAAAGAAAAATAGGAAGAGAGAGAGAGATAAAACTCTGTGCTATTATTTTAAATTGTTCCATTATTTATCATGTGTTAATATTTTACACTGTCCCTACACCTAGATTGATTTTTCTGCCTTTCTTTTGCCCAAGGCTACCACATATTTTTCAGGGTTTACATGCATTCAATGTCAATAGTCCAGAGCATAAAATACACATTGTTTAACAAGAGTTGAAAAGGGACCTTGGAGGTCTTCTAGTCCAACCCCCAGCTCAGGCAAGAAAACTGAGGATGCCAAACTCTGAGTAGAAATGCTGGGAAAGGTGTCAGAATAATACTTAGAAGGGACCTTGGGGTGAACCCTATACCATTTCAGAGAAATGGCTGTCCAGTCTTTTCTTAAAAACTTTCAGTGATTGAGCACCCAGAACTTCTGGAGACAGGCAGTTCCACTGGTTAATTGTTCTCACTGTCAGAAAGTTTCTCCTTAGTTTTAGGTTGCTTCTTTCTGTTCAGTTTCCATCCATTGCTGCTTGTTTGCATTCTGCTTCTTTGGAAAATACATTGTCCCCCTTTCTTTGTGGCAGCTCCTTAAAAACCTGTTGCCTATCACACTCTTGAGTAAAGCTTGTGAGCCATTTCCTCTTTTCAATGGTCCATGAAAGTACATCTATAGTATGCAGATAATAAAGTCAAAAAAGGTGAACAACATTTTTACAGAACTATAGATAAGTTGAGGCTGGGAAGGAATGGCTGGGAGGGGAGGGGCCAGGTGAGGCACCCCTTGTTTTGAGTGACACTGAGTTGGCCATGCCCACCCAGTCACATGACCACCAAGCATGCCCACCCAGTCACATGATCACAAAGCCACACCCACCAAATAAGCCACGCCTACGGAACCCGTAGTAAAAAAATTTGAATCCACCACTGGACAGCACAATGAAATTTTTACTGAAATCACATGTAATGAACCCCTAGAATTGCTGGGTCTTTCATGCTATAGAATTTTTACACACATACACACACACACACACACACCAGAAAATAATATGCAATTTGTTTCTCCTAACACTGTCCCTTGAACATTCTGTTTTCTCTCCTTCTTCATTTTGCAATTAACCATGTTGAAATTTTGCTTGCCAGGACAAGTAAAGGAACACAAGAGTGATATGGTACCTGCAACCCCAGGTTGCATTGTGACCTCAAACATAAGCTTATATTTGCTTCTCTTTTTGATATACCACCTGTACCACTCAATGAACAGAGATTCATAAATTACATGTACATAGTAAGCTAAACATAAATGTCATTTTCAAACCACAGTGGCTAAGCTAAAACCCAACTATCATAATATATCCAGGTCATCACACTAAGCCCCAATGAGCTTTGTTTTTGCTTCACGTGTTTTTATATCCCCCTTTTATTATTTTTTACAAATAACTCAAGGTGGCAAGCATATCTTCCTCCTCCTATTTTCCCCACGACAAAAACCTTGTAACGTGAGTTGGGCTGAGAGAGTGTGACTGGTCCAAGGTCACTCAGTTGGCTTTCATGACTAAGGCAGGACTGGAACTCACAATCAGTAAACCCAATTCATGTGGTTTGTTAATCAATTAGTGCATTATGAGACCATAACTATATTCTGTACTCCACATAATGATTTACACACCTAATTGTGCCAAGAAATTGGAGCCATGCAGACATAAACATTCATTCTTCATGCAGATCAATCCCATGTGGAGCGATGGATTGATCTCAATCCTTAAACCTAGAAGATATTGGACGACACTGGGAAATGCCAGATCAACTGTTCAGTCCATAGGTACTGACCTGTCCATTGGGAAATGGGCTTCTTCCCCTTTCCGGAACTCTGTGCTATTCTCCAGCCTGGCTAGCACTTCCATCCTCTTCACCATTGTCTCCAGCATATCACTCATTTTCCTCAGCACTCCTCTGGACTCCAGAGTCCCCATCACTGCAGTCATACAGGAAAGCAAGAGAAAGAGAAAGGAACAGAAGAACATTCTACAGTGGTGCTCAAGAAGCAGCAGAGATACATTCAGACAGATGGAAAGGGCAAACATTAATTCTTGTGAATGGGAAAAAGGCGGGAAGGAGTTGCTGACAAGATTTTGATCTGACACACATTACTACATGGTACTATGCTCTGTTCTTGGATTAGCTTCTTCTCAGCAAAAACAACACAATAACCTTGGTGGCCCCCCAAAAGCAAATACAACATTTTGTGATGGGCCTGGGTAACTCGGTCCTGATTGAGATCAAAGTGCTGATTCAACAGGCAAAGAAGGCATGAATAGGCAGCTATTTGCAATTTGAGATTCATAGATTCCGTATAGGTATAGAATATAGAATTCTGTATTGGCCAAGTGTGATTGAACACACAAGGAATTTGTCTTGGTGTAAATACTCTCAGTATACATAAAAGAAAAGATACATTTGTCAAGAGTCAAGAATCATCAGGTACAACACTTAATAATAGTTATAGGGTACAATAAACAATCAAATCATACTAACAGTCGATATAAATCATAAAGATACAAGCAACAAAGTTACAGTCATACAGTCACAAGTGGGAGGGGATGGGCAATAAGGAGTGATGAGAAGATTAACAGTAATAGTAGTGCAGACTTTGTAAATAGTTGAACAGTGTTGAGGGAATTATTTGTTTAGCAGAGTGATGGCTTTCGGGGGAAAAACTGTTCTTGAATCTAGTTGTTCTGGTGTGCAATGCAATATAGCGTCGTTCTGAGAGAAGGAATTGAGACAGTTTATGTCCTGGATATGAGGGATCTGTATTCATAGAAAAACTGAGTTGAGCTTCTCTATTAGACTCCAATAAGAAGTTTCAGAGCGTTTGAAACACTTTCATTTTCTAATCCTGCCAATTTTCAGCTTAGTGGCTATATATTTTTCCAAATATTATCCCTGCATAACTTTTAAGGCAGAGAATGCTAAGTAAGAAAAAGACAACATAGCAGTTTCCAGATTATCTGGAAAAGAGCCTTTAAAAAAAACCCAATTAGGTATATGCTCAAACAAACAAGCTTTAAAACTGGCTTTAAAAGTAAGTTCTATTTTTTTTGTCTTGCTTATCTATACTGCCACGTTTGGTATACTAACACTCGAAGAACCATCAATGACTTGCTCATGTGAGATGATGCAACTTTGCTGCCTCTGATCCTTCAGATTTTGGAGGTGTCAGGAAGGTAGGTACCTGAAGCTCCCCTCCCCAGTGGCAGGACTGGATGGTGTCAACGCTGTGGCAAACTGTGAACACTTTGTTAGTTACTAGCAGTAGAGACAGCAGAAGCAGGTTGGCACAACAAAATGCAACAACCTTCACAGAAACAGCCCACTGAGAAAGTTGTATTTGTAGCTTGCAGTCCTCTAATTTAAAATAAAGATAGTGTGCTTTTCAGTACTACAGGTAGTCCTCAATTTACAACAGCTCATTTAGTGAGTGTTCAAGGTTACAATGGCACTGAAAAAAGTGACTTATGACCAGCTATCACATTATGACCATTGCAGCATTCCCATGGTCACATGAGCAACATTCAGATGCTCAGTAACTGGTTCATACTTATGACCGTTGTGTGTCCCAGTGTCACCTTTCGTGACCTTCTGACAAGCGAAGTCAATGGGGAAGCCAGATTCACTTAACAACTGTGGTACTAATTAACAACTGCAGTGATTCACTTAACAACTGTGGCAAGAAAAAAGGTCATAAAATGGGGCAAAACTCATGCCAGATGTCTTATTTGGCAAAAGAAATGTTGGATTTAATTGTGGTCATAAGTTAAGAACTACCTATTCTTGTGCTACTCTATTCATTTGTGGTCCAGAGATTTAAACCTCTGCCTCAATCCTGGGAATGTTAAAAGTAGAACCTGATTAATAAGTACATACAAGAAGTCCTTCTTGTTTCCATATTCAAAGTGCTGAGAATTGAACTGATTCCCAGTTGGTTTGGCAGGACCAGCAGAGAAGTATAAATAAATAAATAAATAAATAAATAAATAAATAAATAAATAAATAAATAAAACTCTAGTCCTTAAAGTTTGTAGTTGGCTACATTTAAAATGGTGAGAGCTGAAGAAAGGGAGTATTAGGTATACTTCTGAGGAATCCAATCAATATACATGGTGAAATGGAAGGTGGAACACAAATATTTATGTGTTAAGAATTTGTCTTTGATATATCACACGATTCTTATATTTGATGTAATAGTCTAACATGGCCACCCAACCAAAGTTATATCAATAATTTGGCATTTCCAGGATTTGTGCTGTAACCTTAGGTTTGTTACTCAATAAATATTTCCACAGCTATGGGAATTATTTCTTGCAAACACGTTCAGAGAACATTACAAACAGCATTAACTTTCATTACTTAATACATTTATCCATAGATTTCTTTATCATGTCGGCTGAGAAACCAAGCCTATGGTTTTTTTTATTGTTTCTTTCATGATAATGCCAGAAAGACCTTGAGATGAAAGTAAAGGACAGAGAACAAATTCGTTCTGTATAATATTTATATGTACGCCCCCTACAAAGCTAAGTTACTCATCAAATTTATTGCTGTCATTTCATTCTTCTCTACTTCTTTAAAACAAATTTTCATTTACAAAGCAGCGGGAGGTGAGAGGACAAGAGAAACAATTGGGGACCTACAGACACACTGTAATGTAATGCATATTTCCCTAGCATTCAAACATAGACCTGCCATCAAACAGTAAAATGCAGTGTGCCCCAATGTTCCAGTGTAGAATACCATATCTGGGAGGCAAAATTTCTACTCTTCTGCTGCCATCTAGGGGCTGTCTGGATTTTGCAAATCAAAGTATAAGATTCCTAATATTTACTTTATTGATATTTTTACTTCTGTTACTTGGTTAGATTTATATCCATCCTTTTCTCCAAGAGCTCAAAACATTTTACAAGGTATCTCCCTTCATTATATTCCTACACAGCAATCCTATGAAGTAGGCTGGGCTGAAGGAAAGTGACAGCGCCATAGACACTGAAAAGGTTTCTCTTCATAATGGAATCTACGTCTCCCTGATCCTAGTTCAACCAATCAGCCACCATACCATACTAGCTCTTTTAAGACATATTTTGGGAATCAAGATTCAGGTCCACAATGGTTATCATTTAAATTTCAGGTTGTTAATTGCATGACCTTTGTGAGGAGTTTTAATTCTTAGCAAAATTTACATTATAATAGGCAAAGCATAAATAGACCAATTTTCTTGTGCAGAGATTGGCTAAGAAAAATAATACTATAGCTATATGGAGTTCTATATATCTACAATGAAGCTGTTAAGACATTAAAAAAATGTCAGAAGCATGGCTATCTGAGCTAGGGATGTTAAAGTCTACTTTGCATTTTCATGCAAATTTCCCCAGTATCTACTTCTGAAATTGTCCAAAATGTCCACCCCTAAAAAAACAAAAACCTTACAGTATCCTATTATGGAAAAATACATTAAAGATATACCATATTGGAGAAAATTGCTTGCAAGAGTGCATACATTAGGTGAAATGCATTTAAAAATGAATATTATTAGGAGAAAGTGCATACAGAATGCATATATTTTTGCAGATTTTTTTTTATATTACAAAGAAAAGAGCTGACCCAATCCCCCATGATAGAAAAATGAATTGTACAGGCGAACAAAATGTATGAAGTTATTCAGTTAAATCTTCCTGAATAATTTAAAATGTCTTTCTCTGCAACTGAACTCAATACACCAAGGACAACAACTTTGTTATTGTTTACATGCTTATTTCCCACCCACCCCCAAATGAGAGCAGAGATAATTAAGAATCCCTGATGCTGTTGGGACTGCCCAATTCTTAACTAGTTCTGTTCCAATGTTTTTAAGAACAACGTGAAATTAAGCAATTGGATTTTTTCCCATTACTTCATATCCATATTCACATCAGCCATTTAATTTCTGGATCTTAGGCTATGTAGAATTTAAAAAAACAAAGACATCAGAAGGTGGTTCAAAACTTTACAATAGCAGCAGTGCAACATATTTGATTAAGTACTAGCCTGCCTTCAATGTGAGTGATCTGTCCAATAATATGAGATACCCTTTCTTTGTTTTAGTGAAGAATTTCCAGTTGGCTTTAAAAACTATTTTTTTTAAAAAAAGAGAGAGAGAGAGACTTCTTTTTCTTGGCAACATATCTTTCAGTTGGGAAGGGAAGTTCTGCCACAAATGGTAACCTTGTGAACATCAACAAGCTTCCTTCTCCATGGGCTCTTTCATGTGTGAGATGTCAGGTGTCTGTTCTTAAGATTACCCTTGAATTATAATGACCATAAAATTTGTGTTATAGAAAGTCCTTTATTAAAGGGCAATCAGAGGACATTCTCCTGTTTGACAGATTGTTTGATCCAGATAAGATAAATTCTCATAAGTTGAATGTGATTTCTAGTGAATTCATGGACACATCTATGTTGTTTCTTGACAGCAATATAAAAATGGCTCATACAAGCATACTTCCAAGATATTTCCCAATCTGGTTCATAGCACATGATTTCTCAGTGGTCTCTCATCCCACTACTAAATAGATCAGACCCTGCTGAAGTTTCCAAGAGTAACCAAGATTGATTAAATGAAATATTTAGATAAAGAATCATAAGAATAATATATGGGGTCTTTATCAACGATTGAGGAAAAAGACAGATGCCTGGAATACCCCTTCACGGCTTGTCCCACTTGAATGAAATGATTTTTATTCAGAATAGAATAACATTTTCTAAAATTGTGTCTGTACATTTATTTTTTATTGATTTATTTTTATTATTATTAAACAAATTTATATAGCCACCCAACTCACATAGATGATTCTGGCTGATTTACAACATTTAAAAAAATCCACCATGTAATAAAAACGCATTTAAAAAAACAGACCCCACATCCATGGGAGCAATAACATGATCAAATCAGCTATTTAATGGGCTATGTCTCCATGTGGGGTCCCCAGACCCACTGATGAACCCCAAGCTTTTTGGATGAGAATGGGAGGCAACCACATCTCAGGGGGAATGATGTTCCATAAAGAAAGTGCCACCACCAAGAAGGTTCTTTTTTTCCCCCTTAAATAAGAAAAAAATACAAGCAAGCTGGGGTCTTCAACCTTAGCAACTTTAAGACTTGTGGACTTCAACTCCCAGAATTCCGCAGCCAGCAAAGCTAAGGTTAGAGACCCCTGAGCTAGCATATGCAGTTTGGATACAAAACTTCTGACTTCATTTCTTTTCTTCAATGATGTTTATATGATCACCTCACCTCAGATCATCTTGCAATACTTTCACTGATGTGGCTACATGCTGTGATGTGGTCTATAAATTACTATAAAGCCCTACCCATATACCCACCCATACAGGATATACAAAATCAATTTCCATCCCAAGACCATCAGAATAAAAAAGGGGGGGAAGAGGACGGAGCCCAAGAACTTTCCTATGAGCCACAAATATATCCTGCCCTACTTTAAATGATTCCTGGTGAGAAAAGTAGGGAGCTTAAAGACATGTAAGCCTAATACCCAATACTCATTGTAGAAGATAATCATAAATGAGATTTGGTTTGAGCTTGATTTATGCAAATTTACACCGTTGTTGCTCAGTCAGCAAACTGTGGTTTTACAAACTGATTTAGCATAAGATGGGATTGGTTGGCCTGAAATACGATTTTTTTTATTGTTATTATTTATTGCTGTATAATCAATAAAAAAGCTTTAAGAAAAAATGAAAGAAATATGACAGAGAAAAAACATAGTGCAATAAATCATTTTACCAGGAACCAGTTAATAATTCTATGTATGCTTATCTAACGAGAATATTATTCAAGTACAAGTACATTCTCCTGTTACAATATGGTCCTTTCAGCAGTTCCAAGAAGGTTCCACACCGATTTGCACTATGCAGGTGACCCCAAGGATACAGATAAACCTCCAAGTGGCCTCAGCAACTCTCAGAAAGAGGGCTAATGACCAGACAACTGTGAGGAATATAAATCCTTCCATCTTCCACCATTCAGTCAGAACTGAAGAAGCTTCTTGGGTGAGAAGCAAAACATCTTAAAGGAAAAACAAGGCCCAGTTGTCTCTTGAAAAGGCACCTTTGGGACAAGTACATATATATAGTCCTAATACACTTATATAACGATTGTATTCTTAAACTACTGTATTTTTTATAAATGAGTCGCATATTCCATACAAAGTCTACAACTATAGGCAATACATTTGTAGGTGGCAAGTGCAATCCAATCTTCAGTTCACTGCATGAAAGGGGCCATATATTTATCTTTTCAATGCTGCAATATCAGTTTTATGGCCATAGTAATGGCATAAAGAATCTATTTTCAGAATCCGCAGAGAGTCCAGTTCTCAAATTCCATGTAATAGGTATATAATTTAAGAGAATGTTATCTCCTGAACGTTTTAGCTTTTCTTGCACCATCTTATTTTTATAATCTCCCCAAATTCAGTAAGCATAGAACATTGTGAAAACAATTAGAATGTACTAAACTCCATTTTGCTTGTATAGAAAAGGCTGTTAGAAACAACATTCTTTTCGGAGATGTAATAAGGGGTAATGCTTCTTTCAGATATATGTTTTACAATGGTCTGGATAAAGGGTAGTTAAAGGGCCAGTTAATAATGCTTCTACCATTGTTAGGAAGAGGCAGAGGCTGGAAGAAAATGCTTCCTTCATGCCTTCCCTTCAAATCTGGTGTGGGTCTTGAGTGTGTGAACAAATCAGAAATAGAAGAGAATTGGCAGGACGCAGAAGTGGTATTCAGCAGGTTCTGACCAGTTCTAGAGAACCAGTAGCGGAAATTTTGAGTAGTTTGGAGAACCAGCAAATACCACCTCTGACTGGAGATTTCACAGTATCCTTCCCCTGCCATGCCCACCAAGCCATGCCCACAGAATCTGTAGTAAATTTTTTTGAATCCCATCACTGGCAGGAAGGCATTTCACATAAATGGTTCCCAGGTCTCTCGGGAGCTTTTTTGTACATTAATTTTTATTTGTATTTTGCCTTAAGCAATGCCTAGTTTTCAGGAGGAAGACTGTTGAATGCAGCACAATTCAATACCAGATAAAATTCAGCTCACTGAATACTTAGACTCTATATGGAACTCCAGAGAAAGGAAAGTAGAAATAGGAGAAAACATAGAGGGACAGATAGAAGAATCAGCAAAATAATACATTCATAATTTAAAAAACAGAAGCATCCTACTTTGAGCCCAGAAAATGTCAAGGTTTCAAGTTCTGGCTTGAAAATGGGGTCAGAAGAAGATAGCTAGTAGTTTTAATGGATATGGTTTATAGACATGTATGAGGAGGTCAGTGGCCTCAATCCATCCCAACAGATCTGTACCCTGTCAGTTTTCATTAGGAAATGTAATGTGCTGGGTTCACAGGATCCAGGCCAGGTTTTAGCTTATCCATTGCTGATTGTGGGACAGTTCTGTTTGGACTCCAATATGGGTCAGGGAACAACAGCGGAGAACTGAGATTGGAACAGGGCATGGCCCAGTTGCAGAGAGTATATAATCTATTTTTCTATCTATATACACATCCACAAACATGTAACTATATATTATCAACATGTTTCTCACAAAAACATATTACAACTGTAATTTCTTTCATGTGACTAGTTAAAATACTGTATTTTAATGGTAAAACATGCATTTTGCATTTTTACAAATCAATATGTACACACAAAAAAATCCCTATGTACCCTTTTCTGTTATAAGCCAGCTTCAAAACAGAGTACCTATCTTCTTTAACTTCAAAGTTAATCAAAACTGAACTTCGTTCTAGGAAAGACAACCAATCTCCAGTCCTCAGAGGCTTGTGTGGTGACAAGGCCATTGCAGTGTGTGTCTGTGGCTTTAATATATTGTATTTCCAGTTTATATAAACATATTACCAATAGACCTTTACTAAGAGACGCGACTAAGTTGCAACTTTCAGCCTTGCAAAGACCTGCCCCAGGCAATGTCCTTGTTCATACATCATTTGCAAAATCACACATTAACTTCTCATTCCACACTCTCCTTGGTTGGCAGTGATATATGATGCAAAAGGGATGGTATTAAATTATTTGGCTCCCAGGTAGATCCTATGAATGTTATATAAACATACCTCCCACAGATGACGAGTAGGATTGAACTAGAGATTTGTAAAATATATTCATTCTTTATAGCAAAATAACTCACTTTGTGAGTTTAAGCATTGCATGAAGAAAATGAAAAAGCAACCAAGGAGAGTTACAACTTGAATAATTTAGTTACAGTATGTTTATCTTGCCTGTATGCCAAGATGACAGGTACAGTTGTACATCTCACAATGATCCTGTAAGGGAGGCTATGCTGACACAGTTACTGACCCAGTGACATTGGCGTGAATAAAAAATTTCTTATCCAAGAATTTGGAAAAATAAAGAGTTGGTTCTCCACAGTCTTATTCCAGTCCTGCTTCTCAGAGGCAACCTCCTAAATCTCTGGTCATTAATTGTATTAGTTTGAGAGTGTGGAAGCTGTAGCCCCAATTTTCTGTGGGTATCAGATTGTCTTCTTCCTTGCTAATCAAAGCAACCAAAACAGAAGCATCTTAATTCCTTGGAGACAGTACGACAGCCAGAATCTAAGCATCGATGCAGATTAGTTTGGAAAGCATGATCGATCATGACAGAATCCTGTCATATTTATAGACAAAAAGATGGCAACCCACAACGCTTCATCTGATTAGACAGCATAGTAATCCAGAGCAGAGCTAAATATATTAGCATAAATAAAAACAGGAGCTATTCCAGTTCATCTTGACTTTGTAATCGTGATGCCTTTATCAGTATGTGATAAATTGTCATAATTTATTTTATTTCCCCATCAAAGAGAGTTGTTTATTCTACAAAGTTGTGTTGTTTTATACCTTCCAGGAAAAAGCATGGGTTTCATAATAGGACAGTTCCAAACCTTACTTCACGTAGTTCATAGGAGGAAACAGTTACCTGAAGCCCTGAATCTGTTGCCTATGGACTGCTAGCTGACTGACTAATGGAATAAAGAAGGATTTTGTTTTGTGATGGCTGTGTTCTCTTTCCTGCTGGAGAGGTCACTTTACCTCAACAGATGATACTTTAAAATCATTATTATTCTCAGAGGTGGTATTCAGCAGGTTCTGGCCAGTTCTGGAGAATCGATAGTGGAAATTTTGAGTAGTTTGGAGAACCAGCAAATACCACCTCTGATTGGCCCTGCCCCCATTTATTTATTTTCTATCTCCTGAGTCCCAGCTGATTGGCTGGGTCTTCTTTTGTTGCCCTGCACCGAAAAACGGAGCTGTAAAGCAGGTTAGTGGGGTGGGAAGGGAATGGGATTTTGCACTAACCTTCCCCTGGGAGTGGGGTAGGAATGAAGATTTTGCAGTATCCTTCCCCTGCCATCCTTCTGTGCCACCAAGCCACACCCACAGAATCAGTAGTAAAAAAATTTGAATCCCACCACTTATTATTCTGACCCAGTGGATATAGCTCATATTTAATGGTCATATCTTACCATTATGAAGTATTAAAACATAAATCTAGAGAAAACAACCATTCCACATGACCAGTCTCTGACTATTATTCTCATCATCCATAGCCAGCATGGATATAAAATGGGGGAAAGAAGATTCCATGCTGTCGCTGGACTTTTTAAAAAGCATCATTTGGTTAAGATATAGTAGTAACCCCATGCAGAATCATTTTGGATATTGAGATGGAAGGCATATAAATTTAATAAATAAAACAACTTATCTGCCTATTACTGGAACAAGAATTCAGGACTGGGAAATCCTCCGTATTTTTGGTAAATGTTGGCCTGCAAGGTCTGTACCCCAGGTTCCCAGACTTAGGGTAATTCCTAAACTACCTGTCTGCCACCTCTTCTTGAAGCCAATTTAACAAAATTCAGCCAAAATTGCCTTGTTCTGTCAATAGGATCATATTCATACTCAAGGCGTGATTGGTTGTTTGCCTGCTTTTTTGTTCTTCCCATCTGACAGGGAAGGCAAATCACATCAGCTGGCCTCTGTGTAGGAGGATGTCGCAATACCTGCCTTTTCCTTTTGCATGCATACTAGATACATACCCTTCCTACATTCTTATTTTGACATGTGGAGCTCTTTTTTCCACTTATGGTGTTTTTATCACTCTCGTGCTATAATGATTAAAAGTGAAGAACATGATGCTCTTTCATTCCACTGTAGGATTATAAAAACTTTGTGGCAACAAAGGATTTATTTATTTATATCCTATCTTTATTACTTTAGAATGTACCTAATACTCCTACCTCCTCCTGTTTTTGGCCTGTGAGGCATTAGGTTAAGAAAGGCTGACTGGCCCAAGGTCACCTAGCCGCCTTTCATGCCTAAGGCAGGATTAGAACTCACAATCTCCTGGTTTCTAGCCTGGTGGCTTGACCACTAGATCAAACTGGTACAAGAGACTTTACTGAACTTCTTGGAAGGTCACTGGATAAACTGGGAGGTGGGCGGGGGAATCACTGAACAGATGAAAAGATAGCAGGCCAGCAGACTTGGTTGACATTGCCTTACAAAGTGGGTAGAAAGTAGGCATTGCAGCCAATCAGAACTGGACATGTGGAAAGACTGAAATGGAGCATTATAGATTAGCTATTTGGATGGGCTCTGGAATGGCTCAGGACACAAAAGAATAGTACTGAAGCTACCGATGCAGAGCTTCAAAACATGAGCATGACACATTTCTGGTAGACTGGCAAACAATCAGAATAACCCAGATTGATCTTGGATGTATTTTATATTGCAATTAGGAGAGCTGAGAGGCAGAAAGGCTGGTCATCGTGAATAGCTCTGAGTGAGCCCATAAAGAGCCCCCTATCACTAGCATGCTAATTTAGTGTTCAAAGCCAAAATTAAGCCAATTTCTAAAGCTCCACCTCTTTTGGAAAGCTCTTTGGGGATGGAAACTGGCACAGAGCATTGTGTTAGATTCCAGAAGGAGAAAGAGCAGTCAGCTATTAATTATACCATTAAACAGGCAACCAGCTGAAAAGGTGACTGCTAGCCTGTAGGATCAGGCACAGATGCTATATGGGCATTGCCTCCCTTTGAATGCCCGTACTGGACTCAAACGACCTGGACTCTTGCCCAGTTATCGGGGAGCAAGTAAAATCACTTCTATTTGAAAAGAGGGAACTTGCAAATGAATATTTGAAACTGATTCCAAGCATAGCATTTGGTTACAATTTCAGATCTGCTTATTTTTATTTTTCTCTCCCCATGGGTTTCACTGCATAGTTTGAATTCACCAACTCAGAAAGACAGAAAGAGAGCTGGTGAAGGCAAAGTCATCTGGATGGGATAAAAATGCAGGTGGCAGAGAACACTATTAAAATGCTGAAAAATAGTTATTAAATTAATGAATGAATGCCATAACAGCTGCATTGAACATTCCCCAGGAATTTGATATTTAATTGATTGAGCAGATTTGCGTGTCAGGTGAATAACACAGAAATATCATTTATACATGCCTTGCAATGAAGAGACTAACTGCCTTCCAATCCCATTTTCAGAAAATCAAAAACTTTTGCTTCTGCCTACATGATAATTCCTCAGTATTGGATCTGCCCAGAATGGATTTTCCAATGGCATAGATGCTATTCCATACAATTTGTTTTAATCTCTGTCTGGATTACAGACAGAGTTCAAGAGGGTCACATTTGGAAAAACGAGATCAGTTAAGAAGTGGGTAAGAAATGGTGGTCCCAACTGGGTTTCAGTGCCATTTAACAGCATCGTGCCTGCCAGTTGTTCAACAGATGGAGTTGCATGTTAGATAATAGAGAAAACTGTCCCATAAGACAGAAAGTCATTAATGAAAGAGCAGCTGCTCTGGAGAAGAAGAAGGGAAAGAGGGGAAAGTTCTGTGTAGTTTTATATTTTGGACAGAATTTAAAATAATGTAATGTCACAAGATCTTACAGTCACCGGGCAGCAAATCACTCCTATAACCAGATATGAGACTCTCTGCTGATGGTGGGTTTTGGAAACAGATGGGATTGTTGTTGTTGTATAATCCTCCCTGCCTGACCTGCTGGATTTGGATACAGAGCAGATGATGGAAACCCAATGGTGCCCAAGAAGTTCAATTTGCCACCTGGCAACATTGAGTTTGGGGCAGCTCAGGAATTCATTACCTGTGTGGAAACTATGGACCTGCCCCAGGTCAGCAGAGGCTCAAGGCATACTAGAAGTCACATGTTAGACTTGGGTTTTATCTCAAGACATGATCTGGTTTTGGAGGAAGTAATAATCAGTCAGTTGCCATGATCAAATCAATGCTCCTAGCTGCTTTTCAGCTCATTGGCACTGCCCCACCCTGCATGGAAATAGACCCTATTCAGTTGGCTTGTCCCAGACTAGTGATGGGCCCACGCTGGGTTCCAGAGTGAACTTGGAGTTTTCCCTAAGGGTCTTGTGAACTGTTCTACTGAGGCCATGGCCATGGCTTAGAATGGGGCCTTAGACTGGATTGTCCCTAGGTGAACCCTCTTGAGGCACAAATGACTAGGATCAAATTATCTTTCTTTGGATGAGTTATGTGAAGACCTGACTCTGTAGAGAAGGCCCTAGTGCTGCAAAAGATGGAAGGAAAGAGAGATGAGGACTGCAGCAATGAAGTGTATGGATTCAGTTAAAAGAGCAATAAATACACTGGTGGTGAACCCGAAAACCAGATTAGGAACATATGTAATATGAGGGAGATGTATGTGGCTGCTAGAAGTCTAAAACAACTTGATTACATAATCAATCAATTCCGTCAGCATAGCCTCAATTATTTTTATTTTACATATAGGAAACCTGGGATAGTATACACCTTGTACAAAGTCAGAGCTAATTTAACAATGGCTTATTGAATTAACTTTAATGAGATGGGTTTAGTAGGTTGCACTAAATCCTAGTTTACAAACCCACATTAGCCGGGTTCATATAACAAGCTGAGTCTGACAGCAGCAAATTATAGCTTCTTCTGATGTGTGATTTCTGCCTTAATGTTCAATGAACAATAATTCATCTAAGTGAAGGCGGAAGTGCTCTCGGGGGAGCCTAGGAGCTGACCAATTCCTTCAAGACAAAGAGAGGATCTTCACTGATCCATTCAGTCCTGAAACAGGGAGCGGGTGCCTCTTCCTTCCCCAGCCATGCTGACTGGCAAGAACCTATAGTTGAAATGGAAGATATTTCACTTCACTGTTAAAGTCAAGCTGAGCTGCCATTCCCCTGGGAAATACCCTTTTGCCTCACAGTTGGAAGATGCAAGACGCAACTGAAATTGTCTCCAGGTTTATTCATGTGGCCGATAGTCTCACTTTGCAAGCTGAAAACCCACCATCGGCAGCATCATTTCCCTGGAAAGAAGATTCTTTGCTTAGTCTCTTTATGATGCGGGGATATGGGATGGAGGGGTGTGTGTGTGAAAAATAAAATGCCTCCTCTCCGTTGCTGCCTAGAGTAGCAAGCAGTACCACTGAAAATCAGAGTGCAGCGTCGCCCACGTTTTCCCCACCATCCCTCCCCAGAAACAGGGTAATAAAACTGGAAATACTGTAGTTAAAGATGTAGTTTATCATGTTCAAGGAATGCCTGAAACAGAAGCTAGTTTGTATTCATACCCGCAGCTACTGAGGCAGAAGGAAGCCAGCGCATACTAGGAACTCTCAGAGATAACAAAACACAGCCCTCCTCCCTCCTTCCTTTCTTCTTTCTAAATCGTTTGTTGTCCCCAGCGCTGTTGTAAATGTGAGCGATTGTCTTGTCCCGGCTATTTTTTTTTTTTTGTTCTGTTTTGTTTCAGCAACTCATTCACCTAGTACTACACACCCTGGAAAACAAATAGATCGGGTCTATTCCCTTTAAGTAAAATTTTAGCCAAAGAGATCTTTCAAAAGATGGCATGCTTTTACATGCTTGCTCTCTTTCTTTTTCCCAATCTAAATGATAGGGCAATCATGGTGGGGCAGTCAAGGCCGATCTTCTTGTCTGTCATTTGCAGCTGACCTATTCAGAAGCTTTTATTTTTATTTTATTTGGTTTGTCAATTGCTTACAAGATAATAGGTGTAAGTAAAAACATAGTTATGAATACATGGATACATATAAGAAAAATAAAAAGAAACAATAGGACAGGGATGGTAGGCACGGTGGTGCACTTATGCACGCCCCCTACAGACCTCTTAGGAAAGGGGTGAGGTCAATAGTAGACAGTTTAAAGTTAAAGTTTTTGGGGTTTGGGGAAGAGACCACAGAGTCAGGTAGAGTATTCCAGACATTGACCACTCTGTTGCTGAAGTCGTATTTCCTGCGTGTGATTAACCTTGAGTTTGTATCTATTGTTTGCTCTTGTGTTGTTATGGTTGAAGCTGAAGTATTCATTGACAGGTAGGACATTGCAATGTATGATTTTATATACTATACTACCATTTTTGTTTGTTTGTTTGTTTGCAGTGTGTTGCTCCTGAGAGTCAAAGAGAGGGAGGGAGAAAGGAGCTGCTGATGTAAGGATTTTATAATACAGGAAGTCAATATTAATTTGCCTTAAACACAACATGCATTTCTTGACACTTGCAGAATACAGAAATACACCTCATTCAAAAGAGAGCCAAACCAGGGTACAAGAGAGAGTAAGAGAGACACTTTTGTTCTTGTCATTGTTCCAGTGTTGTTGTAGGCTATTGGATGGAATGGGCACTTCTGATGCCAAGAAGCTGCACAACTGCAGTGGGAATCCATTGGCATCCATTTATTACACTGCCTTCTTTCCTTCCACAAAGCTATTAGCACCAGGGTTACCAAGCATCCTGCCTTTTACTTGCCTGAGTAATAAAACTGTTCTGTTACTTTGCAGATGTCAGCAACCAGCACACTTGGGCAGCTTCCCAGGCCCGACAGCTACAAGACTAGCATTGCTGATCTTTGACTTAATTATTTGCACCAGATGGTCAGTTTATGAGATGCTATTTTAAGTTCATACACATGGTTCCCCAGTGTCCCAGATCTGTGACAAATTTTAAAGGATGATGTCCAGCAAGTTGCCCATTTGAACAATATGCATACAAAAGGAGAACAGGGCAGTATCTGTCAGGTGGGGGATGGAACAATCATGTTCTAAATTACTCAATCCAACAGTAGGAAAATCAAAAGTAAAAAGGGAGAAGTTTCAAATCAGTTTGTTCATAACAAAGAAAAGGACCAAAACACTCTTGTTAAACGAAAAGTTTCATGGAATTAATTGGACTTTGCTAGAGAATGACAGCTTTTTTTTTTGCTTTTTTGCTTTTGAAAGATTGGCACTCTTTAAGACAATTAATGAGTAAGGTAGAGATTTTCATATGGCACTTTGAAATAATCACTATAATCAATCACTTCCATTGCCTCCAGAGATGTGACAGGAAACATGGAGGAGATTTGTGGGAATTGATAACAGAGCTGCAGAAGAACATAAAACTTCATAAATAAAAACAATCAGATAGAAGTTAAAGCAGATAAAGACAACTCTTGAGTTTCACAATCACCAAAATATGTTTTTATTTTCTCAGGGAAGAAGGAGGCGCCATACTAGTTCTTGTAACTATGATGCTGAGGAGGCAAAATCCACACACCAAATATCCCCCCAAAATTAATTTCCATAATTCAATTTTAGTGTATCCTAAAGTAATATTATACAGATGGGGAGGTGTCTAAGGTCCAAACAGTGTGTCCCCTAGGCCTGTGCCTGGCATGAGATATGACAATGGAAAACTACAATATTGCTAAAGAACTTATCAAGCTGACTGAGAGTGCTTCTGAGGTCAGATCTGCCCTTCTGAAGATAGACTTCTGGGGGGGTTGGAGAAAGTTTTAAGAAATGTTGCAGAATGGGAGATTGCTGCCTTTTTATCACACTTCTGAGTCCCATAGATGCTGGATGTATTAGATTTTTTTGTTCCTTAGAGAATGGATTCATTGCCATAAAGCATAACAGTGTTAAAAGTGCCCAGAATTATTGCTACCACTTACATTCTTTGTAAGAATACTTAGGTTTCTATTTATTATTGCATCTGAGGATTGGATTATTCAAATCATAAGGTTGCATCCTGTTGCTAATCCAAACAGAAGCAATTAATTTCTCCCGCTGATGTTGGGAAGTCATGGGTTATGTGTTGATGATTACAAAATGCATGGAAATGGCTGAAACAGATACTGTACAATTACATGGGAGACAGAAGACAAACTACAGTAAGACTTATAGAGGAGAAAACCGTGTCTGCTGAGTAATAGCTTTGAAATATGAAAATAACAATAGGAATGGAAGAGTGTGAAAAATACCTTCTTGCTGTTCAGGATATCTCACTATAGCCCCTTTTAAAGCATCTCCAACTGAGCCTTCTGCAGATATGTAGACCTAATACTTATCTGTGATCTTTGGAGATGGTGATGAGTTGCTTGGTGACATAGGCATAGCATATCTGAAGCTGATTAGGGGAAGGAAGGAAGGTCTTTAGTTTCTAGAGATTGGAAAGTGACATGCTCATTGCACCCAGTGAGACTTCGATGGACCACTTCTCCTAGTAGCCTTTTTTTTTTTTTGTCGTAGTTTCAGAAATGAGGGAAGAGAGCTGACATTACAACACAAGTGTGGTGCTGTTTTTCGTTTCTTCTTCTCCTGCTTGGTAACCCAGAAGGACAAGTGCTACTGCATGTCTTTCAAATGCTTGCCTTAGGGAAATGGGCAAAGCTTCTCCTTCGAACTGAAGCAATCTGCACACACAGCATTCACACAAGATAGCTGTTGTAGAGTCAATAAATAAATGCAATCTATCATTCAAGTGGCTGTTCCCTAACAGAAGAGGCAGACAACTGAAAAATTGACACAGCAAGCCTTGACAGAGGTGCCATTCTTCTCCTCTTTACTCAGGCTTCAAACAGTCCACCCAGACAGATGCAGTATAATTAGCCAATATTTTACTGCCATTTACAGCTAGGTAATTTGCTTTTATATTTGCTCCATGGAGGTTTTCCTGTTTCCTTGTCCCATAAAAGCCCAATTGCTCACTTCATTCTAGCAAAAACAAGTTTCTTTGTAGAAAGCTGATTGTTTAGAATTTGTCATTGCACTGCCTGCTCTTCAGAAGAACTGCCTTGCCAGATCTTGCGTTACCTCTGAAATGCATCCCATATATCATCTCTCTTCCTTGCCATGCCTATCCCCAAAAACCCAACAGTTGGTGTGAGAAAGCTTCAGCAGAAGGATTTTTTTTCCAAGCTAAATTGCAGTGCACAGTAGCACAAGCAAATTGCCACACAATACAGACGCTTAAAGATCACTTTTAAATGCATAAATTTTGGAAACTAACAATATACTCTTAATCTGCCTTAAACTGATAAGTGATGTAAAAGCTTTAGGCATCTTAGAAATATAGTTTTAACCGGATATAGAGTGATCAAGTGATGGCAATAATTCCTTCTGCCATATTTCTTTTTTGCCCATTGTGGATGGTCAACCTATTAAAATGAGGCTTCAAGATAATCCAAAATATTTGTTTCCCAAAGTGAGTGGTAGGCACTGTTCTTCCCACCCACCTTTCCCTCACTTTTCTCCTGTGTTTTACACTGTTGCTGTGACCATGTACTATATGGTTACATTACTGGTGGCATTTCAAATGTTGCTTATACTACAACTCCAGGAACTGTGCTTCAGTAATGTCTGGTTTGGCATAATGATCAGGCCCCTTAAAATTAGCGTGTAGGTAGACAACCCACAGAATTTCCTCAATCCTGCTCATTTTTCCCTGATATCTGAACAGCAGTGGCAAGAGAATGCTATCAATACCAAATCTCGACTGGATCATTGGAAATAAAGGAGCTTTCCCAATAGCATTCCTGTTCAGGATATATTTTTTTTCCCTTCTTTTTGCAACATTGGAACTTCTTCCACACTGTCAACAAATCCCAAAGTGTTTGTCTCCTACTTTGTCCACACACCACGAACAGATTCCAAAAGCTTCTGGAAGAGAAGCACAGCAGATCAACCTCTCCCCTAACGGCGGAACCAGCATGTAGCATTCATCCAACTGAAGAACGTAGGACATCAGCCATATTAGATAAGGCTGAGATGCAGAGTCAGAAGAAAAGCTTGTTTTTCAGATCTCAATAGATACAGCACTTCTACATCTCTACCTTAAAGCAGCTTGGGAGAAGCCTGGCAAAACAACAACAACAACAACTCTGGGTTTCATGGTCAAGACAGCTTAGGGAAAGTCAAAAGCACTTCTTCTGAATCATTTTCAAAGTATGAGTCCCATATTAGCAGGAGATAGACTAGTAAATTCACAGGATTCTATTTTATTATTATTTCTATTTATGTATTTAAATTAGGCTGTGATGTTTCTCTGTGTCATATGTGGGTATATGCATAATGGTTATTTTTTGAGAGCTGAAGGCAATTTCATTTTAATGTATGTTGATTAGTGTATATTTAAAGTGACAAATATTCTAGTCTAGTCACTTAAGAGGCTGGAGGGAGAAAATAGGACTAATAATTAAGGTACCAGCCATTATCAGAGGTTTCTCCCCTGTGGGAAACCATTTTTTTTTACATCTGCCCCATAAATTGCATAGGGATTTTTTTAAAAAAAAAACACCTCTAGAGGATATGGAAGGTGAGGAGATGTACCTCTTTCACCTATCTGGCTTCTTATACTCCTTGTACAGAACACCCGCATGAATGCCTGCTTGGATGACATAATCATTAGATTATTCAAGCAAAGGAAGGAAGGACAACTGAGGACATTTCAGGCTATAACAGAGATAGCAGTGGAACTTGATTTTTCAGCTTTTTCAAGTGATCGTAGGGATTCATTTGCATCCACTTATCTCTCAACCTTGTGTTGACTACCCTTCCCTCTGATGAAGATTTCTTGCAGGTCTGCAGTCAGCCAAGTGTGGGAGAAAGTGAGTTAAGATTCTCTTAGATTTGATTTTTTTTTCTTTTACCTTGGCTGCTCCATGACGCTTTGCAAAGGCATTTAGCACCCCTTCTTGCTTCTGACAGATTTTCTGTCAGGAACTCTAATATTGCCTGCTCCTGAGAAGATACCAGGGCTGTGCAAAGTTTCAACAGGGCAATTTGACCGGAAGCAATTGAAACACCTCACTGAAGCTGACTCATGAAGCAGCAGGTGCTTTGGCTTACTGACTTCAAGCAGTCAAGAGTACTTCAGTTCAGCTGCTTCTCTGGCCTTAGAATTGTGTGTGTGTGTGTGTGTGTGTGTGGCTTCTGCTCAAAATGAATTTGTCCAATGTTGATGCTTCACTCTGACTACTGATGCAGATCTTGTCACCAAAGTTTCAAGTGAATCAGCAAGGAAGAGCACTTCTAATAGATGAAGTTAACAGATTAACAGGATTGGAAGGGATGTTGTAGGTCATCTAGTCCAACCCACACCTCTCCCACCCAGGTGATGGTTTCATTCATCCATCTTTAGACATTTGAGTTCCAGCTACAAATTATTCAAGTAACATCTTAAGCTATAGTTTGTGGCCTGCAAAGGGAGGGGGGCTGTAATTGAGATAGCCCAAACATTTAATTCTTCTAAAATGTTATCTTTTGTTCCATCCACACACCAATTATTATAGGGATGACTTTCCAGGATCTTTTCCCTTTTCTACCCATTTCAAATTTTAATTGCTATGCTTTGTAATTTTTCCAACTCCGTCCTCGCTTCTGCTATCCCTAGGAAGTGCCATGGGGACAAAATTTTCTGTTTTACTTTCAATGATTGTTACATTTTATATGTTGTTATCAGTTTATATGCAAAAACCCAATACAGTTTAACATCATTTTCAGCAATGTTTTCAATTTTGTGATTATGCCACATTCAGGAACCATGGAAGTTATCTTTGCACTGATACCAATGGATTATTGCAAGTACCCTATAATTAGGTGGCTTATAATCAATCTGAGCAATTTTGTTGCATTCATTAATTACTTGGTTTACTGTATCTTTTCCAAATCTGCATTTGCTGCTGTTTGTTACATGTTGAATGTCGGACAAAAGTACTGCTGTGATGTACACTCCACCCGAATTTTCTACATTCATCATGCTGTGCTTTCATCATTTTGATGACAGCTCTGGATCTTATAGATACCATTCACTGTTTAGAGCCTTAGAGAAGATGTTGCTTGAGCTCAGAGCTTACAAAAGTTGTTGCACTTTAAATTCACCATAATCTGACAAAGAAGTTATGAAATTGTCCTGTTGCCTTATTACATACTATCAAAATAAGATGCAGTAGTTCTTTCCAATGGAATAAGAACTGATACCACTAGATATGGAGAAAGACCACCAGCTTCTCTTGAGTGTCATAGCTTGTGAAAAAGAAATATGCAAAACTAGCTAAACTCTGGGCCCCAATTCACACAACCTAGTGTTGCAGTAAAATCCAAAGCTATATAATCCCTCACCATACTTCCTTAAAGATGTTTTAGCTTTCCTCATCCAAGCTAAATCTCTCCTATGGGACTTAGTGCTGCCAGTCTTGACAAACAGGCCAATATTTTCCCCACACTTCTATATTCCACAGAAAGATAACAAATCCTGAACTGTCACATGTGACATTTTAATTTCCTAAGACGTCTCATTTAAGGCACAGCTGCTAATTTATTCAGCTCAGCTTGTCTCTTAGTCTCTCCTTCCTGTGATGTCATATTTTTTAAAAAAATCTCCTTTAAAAAAAAAACAAGGTAAGTTTAAAAAACAAAGGGTGTATGAAACAAACTGGAAGAAAGATGCAAAACGCTAATGTGTAGCAAAGCAAGGAGAGCAATGAAGGGCTGCCTTGAGGGTAAAGTGAGGAAAAGTTTGTCTTTACAACAACCAGCCAACAATTAATGATTGTACAGGTGACCTATCTGCAAAAGCAATTTCATATTTTAAGATCAAGGAAAATGTATCTCATACCCAAATCTCTGTTTCAACCATAAAAAAGCAAAGCCAGCGGGTTGCTCCAAATTCTACAGTTGGCCATTTTTTCCTAAAAGGAATCCTAAATCCAACTGGGTGAACTTTGGCCCAATCATTCTCTCTCAGCCTCAGGCATTGCCCTAGGCAATGGTAAAGCTCTTTTGAAAATCTTACTAGGAAAACTGCATAGACGTTTCCAGGTAGTCACCAAGAGTCACTAATCACTTGAAGCTCCCTCCCCATCAAAAAAAAAAAAACTTAAATCCTGCCCTACCCTCATAGGCTGTATGTTGATTTTTGCAGAACTTTTCAACTGTATTTTTTGAGGGGAGCTGTGCAAATTCTCTGAAAGTACTTCAGAACATGGAGTACATACAACATACTGGAAAAAAAAGGAAAATATTTTAAAAAGAAATCTTGACTGTAAAACCATTTTGCTCAATGGGGATGTCCCTGCAAGTAAGCATGCTTGTGGAAGCAGCTGGAAGCAACTTCTGAAGCAGTCAGATAACAGATAATCAGAGTTGGGAGGGACCTTATAAGTCATCTAGTCCAATCCACCGACCAAGTGGAAGACACTACACCATTTCTGACACATGGCAGTCCAATGACTGTTCAATCACAGTCATGTGATTGAAAGACACAGTTGTTTTAATGAATCAGGTAGGTGTGCGATGGGCACTCTTATGCCTTCAGGAGCACCTCTTTCAAATGATTTGCACAGCCATAGCTTTTTTAAATACCACTTAGACCACAATCCCCCAATTTGGTGCCATCTAGATAGATTGGATTTACAACCCTCAGAATTCCTCAATAGAATAATTATTAACTTGCAAGCGCTTATCTGCTAGTTTGTGTGGTAGCTTGTTGGTTTGTTTGTTTCTTATACCATTTTCATCACTATGCTTTTATTTTGAGGTGGCTTAAGGCGGTATAGACACAGCAACAACAAAAGCAACAATGCTTAGATTTGTATGTATGGTATTGAAAGAAATAAGAGAAGATGACAAAATACAAAGACCTACAAATAGAAATAGAACAACTGTGGCAAAGTCAAACAAGAATAGTACCAATAGCATTAGCCATGGTGCAGCAGTAGTAGAATGCAGTATTGCAGGCTATTTCTGCTGACTGCCAGAGGTCTGAAATTTGGCAGTTCTAATCTCACCTGGCTCAAGGTTGACTCAGCCTTCCATCCTTCTGAGGTGGGTAAAATGAGGACCTAGATTGTTGGGGGCAATAGGTTGTTTCTGTCAACCACTTAGAGAGGGCTGTAAAGCATTGTGAAGCAGTATATAAGTCCAAGGGTTATTGCTATTGCTAACAGGCACCTTTGGTGCAATCCCAGAATAACTGGACACCATTGGCATTGACAAATTTTGCCATCAGTCAATTGCAAAATGTGGCTTGGGATAGCTTCCATCCTGTGACGATATCTGTAACACCATCAAACATCCAGATCTGCCTATCCCAGGTCCTTGATAAGGTCTCAATAGGTAGACAAAAATGCCAAATCCAGTCTGAACATCTGGCTGACTGTATGATGATCAATAACAACAACAACAACAACCCTGTTAATGGTTACTGCAAAGAAGGAAGTTAATATGCATCTAAAGAAATCTGTTATGGGGGCCTTTCTGTCAGCAATATCGATTCACACCTGCAAATGCCTGTGAATCAGCTTGTGGGCTTGCTTTTTAAAAGTAGCATTTCACAACTTCTGCAGATGCACCAACAATTTTGCTGAATATCATTAAAGTATACTGACAGTGAATTTATTCCCTTGCAGATGGTCAAGTAAACAGACTTGAATCTTCTGAGAATAGGACTGTTTATGTGAATTATGTTCTTAGTGCTATGCAGGCAAACTTTTTCAGATTTTTTTTTCTTTCCAATTCTCATTTGATGGATAATCTGTTTTCCACATTTCCTCTGAGGGAAATCCTCATGGGTGGGGAATGGAGAGTGCCCCTTTCACAAAATGCTAACTGGGTGGAGAACATTCTGTAGACATCTTTCTCTTACTAGCTTCTCTTCTTTCCCAGAAATTCCAAGGGAAAACCCACAAAGGAATTCCTCTGCTTGGATATTTTCAGTATAGAAGGTATCTGTGTAAGCAGCAGGGAGAAGGGATGAAAAGGAGGGAATCAGAAAACATCAGCAGTTTCACCTGTCTTTATCTTCAACAAAAAAGAAAGCTCGGGAACATAATCAAGAGAAATCCAAAAGTAATTCTCAAGCATCCTGAGAGTAAGGTAGATGCAAAGAAATCTTTTCCATGGAAGAAGAAAGTTTCTGAAATAATTGCCACACAGCACTTTCTCTTCAGATAATTTATTCCCCACCCTGCCTTTCCCTCCAATATAAAAGGCTTATTCTGGTTCTGCTTTCTTTGACTGATCATGACACCCCATCCTCCAAAAAAGGAAAGTGCATATTTTATATTCTGTACTTGTATTTTCACTTCTGTACTTATAAGTGCCTTTCAGGTTATCTTACCAAGAATTTTCAAAAAAAAAAAAAACCCTATTGGGTAGCTTCCTGCAGAGATGACTTTACTGTTTGTCTTTATTCTCAGTGGGCCTTGTTAGTTGTAGTCACCAAAAATGCTTTTTTGTAGTAGTACCTACAAGGAGACAGAATACCCAGCACTCTGAACAACAAAAAAAATCAAAATCATTTCTATTGATTCCATAAACAGATAATTAAATAAAATAGGCAGGTTCATGGCATGCCTGAGAGTAGGATTCTCCATTTGGGGACTATAAATACAGGTTTTGATTACACTGCTTAACTCTTTTAAAATGAATATTTTTCCTTCCATATAGATTGTACTACCTAGATCAGGGGTGTCAAACTTATGGCCCATGGGCTAGATGCATCACATGCTGGCCCCGCCCCCGCCTGGTTTAACAAAGGGGGGAAAATTCCAGATACATCACATGATGACGTGACGATGCAAGTTTGACACCCCTGACCTAGATGGTCTTAGTTGATCTGAAAAAGCTAAGTCAAGTTGGGCCTGTTTACTATTTGGAGATTACAGGAATTCCAGAGCCATAAACTAGAGTAGGAAGTTCCATCCCAAAAGAACGGAATGGCAGACCACTTCTATTGCCATGAAGGCAACACAGATGAGTCTATGTGGCTACCAAGAGTTGAAATTGGTTGGGAAGAAGCTTCTGTTTTCATGAAGATGATTTGAGGAATAATCTCCTTGAAATTTAGTGACGTGGTCAAGGTAACAAAGAATATGTCACCTTGAGACCACAAGTTTCCCATCCTTCTGAAACTAGGGAAAATAAAACCCTAGCCAACATCCACATTTTATTTTTCCAAAGTCTTTGCCGTATCACAACACAGAAGAAAATAATCATCTCCGACTCTAGCTTTCTCATTCTTTTCCCTAATCACATCTTTAAAGAAGTGTGTTCAGCTTATCTTTGGAATGACTATCCAATACATTGCTTCTCAGCTCAGATCTTTTCATCTCTTGATTTAGCTTAAGCTGAAACTTACTTAACATGACTGCACATCTCAACAAGCCAATATGTTCTCTCCATATTTCTCTGTAAGAAAATTCACAGTTCAGCTATGCCGAGGGGCTTTTACATTATAAATGGGCACCTTTTCATTGCTGCTGGATAAAGAAAGGCTTTCTTCTCTCTCTTTCATTCGCCTTCCGGCACTTTCCACAACTCAGATTTGGTTCTTGAAGAGAAACCAGGGCACCTCTTTCTTCTCAACAAGAGTCTCTCTTAAACATTCCCATTATTTTTTTAATGAGATTTGCCTAGGAAGACTTCATGGGAACTTGATTCCACCAGCTAATAAGAAACGCTGATTTCTTTGTATACTTCTTGATTCAAAAAGAAGAAGTAGTTGAGAAAACCAGCCAATTTTGACCAGTCAATAATTAAAATGTGTTAATTTTTGTACATGCTCATTTATAGGGGCTCGGTTTGCACACTTTAAGAAAAAGAGAGTTATATAGCAGAAATATTGTGTTAATGTCTTCTCCCTAATGATTACTCTGGTGCTGTGGCTAACATTTACTTGAGGTCTGATTGAGAAGGCAAGTTCTTTTTCCTGTCCTTACACAGAAAAGCAGTAGCAAGTAGAGTCATGGCCCTGGATTAGCAACATTCATAATCTGAGCCACCATGAATGACAATAATTCTAGAGAGTAATCAGAACTAATTTCAAGATTCCCTTTTGAGTCACATTTGCAATCCATGGGACTCAAAAGAGCTGCTGCTGTCCTTTGATGCTAAAGAGGTGGCCCTATATTTTTCCAGGTAGGAAGCAAGGAACATTTTCCAATCTGCCCATTATGCCTCCAATCCATATCTGTGGAAGAAAATACCTGACAAGAAAGAGGTCAAGCTTTTATATAGATGGTTATAGCAATTGAACGGATAAACAGTTTGGCAAGACTGTCTGGGATTGGCTTTTGGATAGAGTTGGGTGAGCTCTTTGAGTCCTTGCTTTAAGATAGCTCTATCTGGTCTTGAAGCTTCAACCTTTTCCTCGTTTACAGGGCTAATAAACTGACACTCATTCTAGATAAGAGAAAGAGGGTCAATGGATGATTTCTCTGTCCAGCAAATTGGTATCCAATCTGTTCTGGAAGGGGCTGCACTCCTTCCATAGTGGGAGTTCTCTTAGCCTGCATTGCTTGGTCACACTAAAATGAATAATGAATTTGTGCAATCACTACTTGGTTAAAACTAAATGAACAAACAAATAAAGCAGCCATGGTCAACATACAGTTTTGGCAGATGGTTTATTTTGTGGGTTTGGCCACTCTCAAATCTCACTTGAGGATTTGTTCCCCATTTTGCGGCACCAATTGGTTATGGGCTTACCCAGCTAAAAGAGGAGCAAATTTTGAGAGTATAGCAGATTTGTATGCATAAGCTATTGGCTTGAACAAGCAAAAAAAGAAGATTTTTGAATCTCACTCTGGCATTAAATAAAACCTGACACTTCCCCTCGACACTTCTTATGACCTCTGAAAATCCCTATCCTAAAAGGACCAAAACTACCCCGGAAGTTCTTCTAGATCCATTTCAGTCATTAGAGGCACAAGGAAGGAAAGTCTCACAGGCTCAAAAATAAACAATCTGATACTTGATCAGAGTTTTACCAAAACAAGAAACAGGTGAGAACTGTATATCCCAGTGGTCCCCAACCTTTGCAGCTTGGCAATCCAGCTGGGCGGGCGGGGGAACTGGGCTGCACAAGTGGTGAGCCAGCATGCAAACAGGCAGCTCAACTTCAGCAAGTAGCAGGTCAGCACACACGTGAGCAAGTGTCCATTGGTCCGCCACTCATGAAAATTGAGATGCATGCGCATGTGTGCGTGCTCCAGCCAGTCACTGCATGGCCCAATTCCAAAGAAGCCTCAGCCCAGTAGTGGGTTGTGGCCCTGGGTTGTGGGCCCCTGGTATGTATGCAAATATCCCACCCAAAAGATATTTGTCTAGTTCTTTATGTAAAATGGGCGAGAAAAAAGCACAAGAAATTTGATCATTGATTGTTTTAAATAGCACTCACATTTGAATCACAGCAGTTGCTGGAGTTCTTTGTTATGGCCTCACAGTGTTTCTGCAATAACATTTATTTATCTGAAGCTTTGTGTCTTGGGAAGTATATTATAGCAGCCTTGTCATCCTAGAGATATCTGACACAAATATGCTTGGCACTCAGAGTATCTTTTACCAGCTAAGCTAGTGCATAAGCTATAAACCTACTTCGATCAATAGATAGTGTTTGGTTAGATAGCTTTGCTACAGTAATCCCAGCCCTAGTAACTTCATTTTTAAATTACTGCAATGCAGTTAAATGTGGAGCTTCCTGGAAAGCATTCGAGAACCCACCATTAGTACACAATACTGCAGCATGAATGTAACATGATGAAAACAGAATTCCTATTACACCAACTTTATACTATTAGAGCCAGTTCATCTCTGATCATGATGTTAACCTATACGTCTCTTCGTGGCTGAGGACAATTGTACCAGGAAGAAGCTCCTTTCCATATATTCCCAGGTCCCGCTGTGTTTGTTGTGCCTACCAAAATGCAATGAGTGATTGTTCAATAATGCTCATGAATGTGCGGGTGATCTAGCTGTGAGATCAAGCACCCCATGGATTATCAAAGTTGATTTAGTTAACTTGACTGGCTAGGCAAGTGTCTCCTTCCTCCATCACTGCTTCCATGCGCATTCCTCTCAAATAGGTGTGCTTGGTGGCAGAGAACATCCAGAAGCAATCATACTATTCTTTACTCAGGGGTATATAAGTTGCTACAACTTTAAAAGCACAACTACAATGACGTGGGAAAATACCCAAACAAAGCTGAATGCCATGTATATATATCTGTTAATTTTAAATATATCTGATGCATTAGAACTCTGAATTGCTCTCACTATTGCTTTGTTTCCTTTGTGTTGGTAGTCTATAGTAGTTTAGTTGCTATTTTAAATTTTAATGTTGAAAAGTTGTTAAGCTAAGTTGATGTAGGCAGCATAGACTTAAATAGAAATGTAATTGTGGTTGGTGCTGTATCTCTGCTTTGTTTGGCTCCACTGAGTTGTCTTTTACTATGCACCTTCCCCACATCAACTGGAGCAGCTGATGGTGTCTCAGATGGACCTGGGCAATTACCCGGAGCAATCTTAAGAGCTCCTACAGGAAGAGGAGATTTCATGAAAAGAAATCAGTCTTTCATAGATGAGCAGCAATTAGCAGGAATGCTATTGTTTTTTTCCCTTCTTTCTCTCCTACCCTTCCTAAATGACTCCAAAATTAAAATGCGATCATTTAAAGAGACTAAAACAAAATCACAGACCAATATCAGCTTAAAAATTATATTTAAAGCCATTTAAAACTAGTGAAAACTATTAAAACTTGGTCAAAAAACTGAGTCTTTAACATGTTCTTGAAAACATCTAAAGATAGGCTTCTAATATCTACCGACAGTATATTCCAAAACCTGAAAAAAGGCCCCATGTAAAATCATTACCAAATGACCTGGTGACACTTGAAGCTAGACCACTCCAGATAAAACTTATAAGCAATGAGAATCCTAAAAATAAAGGTGTTACCTCAGATATAGAGTGCATATAGCCTAGTGGTGAAGACACCCACCTTCTAATGGGAAAGTCGAGAGTTCAATCCTAGGTAGCAATGGAACTTTTTCTCTCAGGGAGCAAGGACAAAATATCTGCTGCAAACTCCTCATAGTCATCAGGAAGGACAACTGGCCAGTAAACGCTCAGCTCCATTCAGTCACCCTAACTCTATCCCAAATTAAAGAATTACAGGTTCATAAAAAGAAGAAAAAGTTATTATCTCAGGTATGTTGTTTAGGTTTATGATAACCAGGGGTGGGATTCTCCCGGTTCGGACCAGTTCAGATGAACCCCTAGCTCCAATCATCAACTGGCAGCGATCCAGTTTTCTTCGATGATCATGTCGGCCTATCCGCCTGCCCCTCCGCTGTACTTACCTATATCCTCTCAGCTGATTCACGTGGCAGAGCAGATTGCCACTCCTGAGCTGTGTTTTTCCCCAACAGTAACACAACAGGTAAGTTTTTTCAGAAAGCTGCTCATGCGCGCACTGTGTGCTTCAGGCGACTCGTTGTTACACCGGCAGCATCCCACCACTGATGATAACCACACCTTTTATTTACCGAAAATAGACTTCATTTGGTTAAGAACAAGATAAATTTTATTTTATTTTTGTGCAGCCATAGCCAAAATAAAACAAAAACACATATTGTCAGATTGGGAAATGAACCTAGACTCTGCTCACTTAAACTATAACCTTGTTGCAAAAATAACATTCAGCCCTGCTTCATACAATCTATTGATTTTACAATAGTTATAGCCCATTCCTATCCTAATGGACTGTAGGTGGAGTACAAGATAAAACCAGAAATAAAAGCCCAATATTAATAAAGTAATATCATTAAAGACTGTGGTAAACCTCATAGGCATCCTTAAAAAAACTAAACTAAATTCCTCTTAAGGGCCAAATGCCCTTAAGGGACAAAACTACTCTAGCCTTTTCATGTAATGCCAGCAAGTTTGAGGCTATTCATTCTTCCACCGAAAGAACATTCCATAAAATGTGGCTGTTATTGAGAAAGATTGTGTGTGTTTCTATATTTAATGTCTAAAAACTGTTTAGGTAGTGGTCTCTATATAGGAAATATTAAACATATAAGGCAATCCTCCTTCGAATACAAGGATGAATTTTCAACTTGCAGAACACACCCATTTTACTTCTCTGTGGGACAGATGATTTTATTTATTATTAAACTTATATGCTGCCCGTCTCATCAACAACATATAGCTTACCAAGAAAACATTTGCATGCCTGATAATTGTATGTCAGTCTCCTTCAGTTTGCTGACTATTGCCTGTATGCTACTGCAATTATCACCTCCGAAGGCAAAACTGGAGATTCCTGTTGGAGGTTTTGTTTCCCCAAGGGATTCTCATGCTAACTCCTGCCTTCGATCCCACCTAGGCACAGAAGCAATAGTGATAAAGCAATATATTTTCTTTCATCCTTGATAAATTAATCATAGGAAGCAAATATGTACACAGTGGATA